>NW_006160078.1:1306886-1361495 GCF_000334495.1 Tupaia belangeri chinensis | reverse complement strand
GGTGGGGTTGTGACTGGTAGTTTTTTTTTTTTTTTTTTTTTTTTTTTGAGGCTGCACATGAGTGTTCTTAAGTGTCCTTTAAACATTTTTTCAGTGAAGTAGGAAAACTGAAAAAATTCTTAAATGAAATAAAACTAAAAGATAATGGTGGTGGGTGGGTGGAGAGTGAGAAGCAGCAGTAGCAGCAGCCTTGCTCTAGAGAAAACGAATGAATTGAGATTATTTTTATATGTGAGAAGAGAGTGAGCAAGAGGTATTTCTGACAGGGTCTTGCTGTGTCACAATGCACCCGCCCACCTCCCAGTTAGCTATGACTGTATGCATCTGACCCTGCGCTTGGGCTGTTGTTCTGAGAAGCAAACCTGGTCTCAGATGTGGCTCAGCCTCGCCAATGTTGCTCGCTGAGCAAAACCTTCTCAGCTGAGCCTGAATCGGAGTTTTTTTTTTTTTTTCCTTAGGTTTTGGCTAGAAATTACCCCCCCCCCCAAAGGGTAATCTGTTCTATTCCCACTCTCCTCTTGGGATTTTAAGCATGCCCATATATGTGCTGGGTGTAATTTTCAACCCACGGGGTGCAGGACTCAAACCAATTGGTCACGTGGGTTTCGGCACCTTAACCACCCCGCCACCTGCTGGCCCAATATGTATGATTTTTATATGTTAAAAATATCTGGCTTTTGACAGAAAGTGGAAAAATGTGGAAGATTTACTGCTGAGTGAGGCAAGCTAGGCTATGAAGGAGAGACATTGTATGTCCCCACTTAACATATACAGAATGTCTGCACTCTATGACTGAAACTGATTGACTAACTGTTGTACAAACACAAGAGATGGGTGTGACTGTCAGATGAGTTATATGTGGAGGAGGGGGGCCTAACGAAGGACATTTGGAGAAGGGATATGGAGGTAGAACATTGATGGGATGGGGATGTGTGGTGTTATCGGTTGAAGATGTTTTGATCAACGGGACTGGGAAGAAATGTTCACATATTGAAATGCTCACATTGTAAGCTAGACAGTGCGATTGAATGTATATACGAAAAGAAAAAATTAAATTAAAAAATTCAAAAAAAAAGGATGGCAAAGAAAAAAAGCAAAATATACAGGAAACAAGAAATGGAAAATGATTTGTTGATGATAACACATATGTTGATGTGCTTGATTGAGTCAATATACAGTGTATTCTGGATGGGAAATCTCATTTTGTAAGCTGTATGGTGAATGAATGTAAATAAATAAATTTAAAGTAAAGTAAATAAATAAATAAAATATCAATAAAAAGATTGTCTGCAATATCAGTGATGGCGCTGTGCTATGGCAATAACAATTACATATATTATTGTGAAGAGTTAATGCAGTAAAAGTTACCGCTCTAGTCAGGTGAAGGATGATTCTAGACCTGAATACCACAGAGGGTACACAGCACAGAGTGATGAAGAAACGGCTGCTGTTTGTGGGTGCAAGAGAACACTAAAGCATGTGCATGCACGCACACATACATACACACACACCCCCCACACGTTTGATGCCGTAGCATTACCAGCCCCACACCAGTTTGCAGAATTTCAATAAATTGTGCTTACCTGCAGAATTTTCTCTTTACAACAAGCATCTGACCTCCAACTAGGAAGCCCTGGCTTTACAATGGTCCCCCGAGAGGTGGCACCAGAATTGCTGTCTGAACCCTGGGTCAATCAAGAGCTCTCTGGACAAGAAAGGACAGCTGTCAGCCCGGGAAGTCAGCGGTGTGCGGGGAAAACACTGGCTCACTCTTTCTTCTTTTGTGTGCGGCTCAGAGCTACCATCTGCACATCCTTCACTCTCCATTCTCCTCCTTTTCTGCTCTCCATTCGCATTTGCCATCTGCTCCTTCCTTCATTTTGTCCCTCCAGACTCTACCAGTCATCCATAGCTACGTCTTTCAATAGGACTGACAACAGATGACCTTTGAACAAAATATGTAAGCAAGCAGGTTTCTTGGGTTAAGTGCTGGTTATTAAAACAAAGAAAGAAAACATGATCATTTACCATTTATTTTTAATTGAGCAACTTTATCCTGAAACAAGGTAGCATGCCGAGTTCCTCCTCACATTTCTTCCTGCCTCTGTGAAATACCAATTGATAAGGAGCTCTGCAGACCAGAGGCAAAGGATGTATGTAGGTTAGAGATCACTCTCGTATAGCTCAAGGACGACCTTCAGCTGAGGCTGGTATGAGATGAGAGAGGATGCAAATGAGAAAGACCATGCTCTCTCTTTTTTAAAAAATTCGTTTCTTGAGAACAACAGATGGCATAATGGTTATACCACCGGATTCCCACGTAGTCAACTGTGGTTTGAGTAACAGACCTGGCAGCTTAAAACTCACAGTGGGCGCGTGTGTGTTTGTGTGTGTGTGTGTGTGTGTGTGTGAGCTCAAGATCTCAAGAGGAGAAAGGAGAAGAGACTGTGGCATGGCCATGGCCCCAGGCAGTGATTTCTCACTTTCTGCCTCTCTGTCTCTGTCTCTCCAGCTAGGACACACACACTATAGCAAGAAAGCTCTCTTAAAACATTAATTTTTCTCTTTGTCTTTTTTTTATAATATTTTTTTGGAGAGGTTTTTGCTATAGAACGTGTGCGCTCGCCAGAAAGACAGAGACAGAGAGACAGAAAGCGAGAAATCACCCCGCCCAGGAGGGAAGGCCAAGCCACAATCCCTTCTCCTCCGTTCTCCTCTCAGGATCTTGGGCACACATGCACATGCACCCAGCGTGAGTTTAAGCCACCGGGTCTGGGACTCGAACCACAGTCAGCTACATGGGAGTTCAGCAACATAGACATTACACTAACTGCTAGTCCCAATTTTTCTCTTTGCTTCCTTCTTTCCTTTAGTAGGGGAGAGGTTAAGGCAGAGACACTACACCTCCAACATGGTCGTTGCCCTGATTTGTCCTCAGCCTCAGCCACCCCCACATTGTGGTCATGCACACACCCTGCATACTCAGAGGTCTCTAGATGCAAACCAGAACCTTTCTATGTGTGTCAGCCTCAGACAGCATCACGTTTTCTGGCCATGTCACTGTCAAGCACTGGCCTGCTGCTCTTTCCATTCTGGCTTCTGCACGATAGGAGCAGTGAGGGATGCACATACTGGGATGAGACATTTTGACTTCCATATTTTCTAATGTGTTAAAGAATGCTACCACCTAGTTCCAGCACTCAGCCGTCTTGCCTGGATTACTGCAATAGCCTGAGTACTGGTTTCTCAGCTTCCACACTGGGCTCTACCTCACTCCCGGCAAAGCACTTGGAGTGATCCTATTGAAGCCAGAGTGAGATGACAGGCCTCTCCCAGCAGGACCCTCCCATGGCTCCTATTGTACTGCAGTGGCCCTTGGAATGCACAGAGGCTCCCCTGCCCCACATCCTCTGACCTCCCTTCACTAGATTCTCACTCCCTGCCATCAGCACTGCCTTGGTGTCCTTCCACGAGACCACTGCCCCCAGGGCCTTTGCATGTCCCTTCCCTGTGGATGTGCAGGCGAGGCTTAACTCCTTCAGATCCTCCATGCCGTGGGTCCAATACCCCTCCTTAGATGTTGGACTGGCCAATATCAAACTGCAAACAGACTTAGAGTCCTGCTATTTTCTGTTCTCCTTCTCTGCTTCATTTTCCTTCAAATAATCTGTCAATTTCTAAAATACTGTGGAGCTTACATTTTACATTGTCCCATTCCCAGCCCATCAAGAATGTAAGCCCTGGATGGGGGCAGAGATCTCTGCTCTCAAAGACAGGTTCTGGCATTTAATGGTGCTCTAAAAATGTTAACTGAATGAATGAATGAACCGCACAGGGTGGTTGAGACTGTCAATTTCCTACCGATCCAACGACCATCCCTCTTTCCTCACCTCCTAAGAACTCTGATTCTGTGTGGTTCAACCGTGTGCCCAGCTCGTGGCGTCATGCCCACGGCCTGCCCATTATAGCAAGCCCCTCCCCTTCGCCATCTTCCTGACAGCTCGCGCTGTCACGTGACCCTGCTTTGGCTGATGACACATAGAGCCGGTCAGCTTGGTTGCCTTGGAGAATGAGGAGAGGGGGAGGACAATTTCTGGGAAAGATATTCCTTCATAATTAAAACCAAAGTTTCCATTCCTGCCCGCTTCCTACTGGGAATGCCCATATTAATGTGATGGATAAAATTAACCAGCTTAGTTCACATAACCGAAAAAGATTTTTTTTGGGGGGGGAGGAGAGGTTTTTGCCATAGGGTGTGTGCGCTCGCCAGACAGAGAGAGACAGAGAGACCGAAAGCGAGAAATCAACCCCCAGGGGGGATGGCCACATCGCAATCCCTTCTCCTCCATTCTCCTCTCGGGATCTTGGGCACACGTGCACATGCGCCCAGCATGAGTTTAAGCCACCGGGTCCAGGACCCGAACCGCAGTCGACTACACGTGAGTCCAGCAACATAGCCATTATGCTAACTGCTGGTCCCACCAAAAACGTTTTTAAAGAAAATTCTAGATGTTTGAAAAGCCAGAGCCAGATCATTGCCCACTGTTTCAGTGAGCTGGATCCCACATGTTTGGCTCAAGTTTGAATTCCAGCCCTGGTGGCTTGAAAAACATGCAGGGTGCCTGTGCCTGAGTGCCCTGAAGCCTGACAGGACGGAGAAATGGAGGAGAAGGGACTGCAGCATGACCACCTCTCATCAGCAAGTGCTTTCGCCCTCAGGCAATTAAAAAAGAAAAAGACAAACTAGGTTTACTTGTAGGCATATTCATTTACCATTTTTTTTTAATTAATAAATGAATCTGTGAATTTCAAAACAACGTAGATCTCCCAGTTCTTTCTTCCTTGGGGCGAAGGCAGGCCTGAGTGTCAGGCGCGTATTTCCCTCAGGGTGGCAGCTCGCTCTGCCACCCCATAAGACAGAGGTCGAGAACTGGTGACCTCCCAGCTAGAGGTAGAAGGATTTGTTTAGTTGCTGTGATATTTTGAGTTACATGAGTGCCAACATTTACAGTTGGAGAGCACACATACACATTCCAATTTCTGTGAATGTCTCCTTAGAAATGGGAAGTTCTGGCCCTCATAGGTCTGATCACACACGGGGCCAATAGTCCAGAATTGAGTGGCAACACCCTGTTTAGACAGCCAGCCAGCCCTGCTGTCCAGAGTCCCTCCCAAACAGTGTGTTATCTGCCTGGAACTGGTTGGCTTTTGTGTTTGCACCTCTTGAATGAAGGGGTCTTCAAAAACTTCGTGAAAAATGCTCGTTAGGAAAAAACTAGGTGTGGATTTCAAAAAATTTTGCACCAAAATAAATTTGAACTTAATCCTACTTTCCTACTTTCCTTTTTCTTTCTTTTTTTTCTTTTTAAGAGTGTGTGTACTTGCCAGAGGAAGGTAGAGGAAAAAGGAGAGGAAGAAAGCACCCCACAATGGGATGTGGTGACACTGCAATACCTTCTCTTTCATTTCTCCTTTTTTTTTTTTTTTTTAAGAGATATTTTGGTACAGGGTGCATGTGCTTGCCACAGAGACAGAAAGTAAGAAACCACCCCCTAAGGGGGATGGCTACATCACAATCCCTTCTCTTCTTGGGATCTTGGGCAGGCACACACACACACCCGGCATGAATTTTAAGCCTCCAGGTCCAGGACTCAAACTGCGGTTGACTACGTGAGAGTCTGGCAACATAACCATTATCCCATCTGCTGGTCCCCACCATTTCTCAATCTTATTGGGATTTTGGACATGCATCTACATGTGGCCAGTAGTTTTTCAAGCTACTGAAGCGAGGATTCAGACTTCATAGTCAGCCATGTGGGATCTAGTTCCCGTAATGATCAGGCTAGGAGGCGGGTCCTTTAATTTCATTTTCATGAACTTTTCCAAATCTCCTTGAATGAGCATGTACAGACGGGGTGACCCCATGTCCTGATTCACCCAGGACAGCCCTGGTATGTGACTGGTGTAATTACCAGAGCACCCCAACTCTTAACTGCCCCATTCCATGCTCCAAAGTGTGCTAGTTTGGACAATAAATTGTATGACTTTCCGAAGTACAAAGGAACAAACATGGCGAAACACGGTGCCGGGGCCATGTGGGCTCAGACAACCTCTACTTGAAGATTCACATTCTCAATCAGCTCCCTGTACAATACAGGGTCATAGCTAAGGACCTGTCAACCCTTGGTATTTCTGTGATTCATATATAAAGAATCATTTTCATGAAGTTTCCATAAGTGATTCTAGTTGTACTGTCACTAATGTTAAAACACGTTTTCAGGGAGGCCAGCAGGTGGTGTAATGGTTAAGGGCACTGCACTCCCACATGGCTGACAGTGGTTCAAGGCCAGGACCTGGTGGCTTGCTTTCTCTCTCTCTCTTCCTCTCTCTCTGCCCATCTGTCTCTTTTTCTCTCTGTCCCTCTGTGGTCAAATTAAAATAAATAAAGTTAAGTAAAATAATTCTTTAAACACACACACACACGTTCACAATTAAATCAGAGTAGTTCTCATGTTCTTAGTTCCCAGAGGCCACATGCAGTTTTCTAAACTTGTGCCACCAGGGAAATTTTTTCACATTCTTAACCACTGATACATTAGGAAAGGCAGACGGGCATTCAATAGCACATGTTTTCCTCAGCCCACTTCTTACCATCAGGGCTGGGGCTGGCAGCCCATGCTGTGGAAAGTGTACTCGAACATCTCACCTGGGAAATCCTGGAGTTACAGGGAATGAAAGATGGGTCTTGACTGTTTTATGCAGGCCCAGAGGAGAGACAAGCAGGGAAGCCTGAGCTGTGAGCAGGCATAAAGCCAGGGGTAGTAAGAGTATTTCATAACCCTTTCAACATGCTGGCACCCTTATTAACGACTCACTTTCATATTTAAGTAATATGGTGAATAATTTGGGATTTGAAAAAATACCTTTATATGCAATTTTTACTGCAATGGTAATATTTTCTGGTATATCAGAGCCTATACAAGCCCCAAGCATGCTGGATTATTTGAAAAAAAAAAAAAGGATGATTTGTGACAATACTTAATGCTGCAATTTACTGAGACATCCCACCACTATGCCTGTCTCTGACTTGACAGATAAAGTAGGGGAGATTTTGTGAGATAGTAAAGTGTCTGGTAATTCATGTTTTAGTTTTTTTTTTTTTTTCTTTTGAAGAGGTTTTTTGCTATAGGGTGCGTACGCTTGCCAGACAGATAGAGACAGAGACAGAAATCCTCCCCCAGGGGGATGGCCACGCCACAATCCCTTCTCCTCTATTCTCCTCTCGGGATCTTGGGCACGCACGCACACGCACCCGGTGTGAGTTTAAGCCACTGGGTCTGGGACGCGAACCATGGTCGGCTACATGGGAGTCCAGCGACATAGCCATTACGCTAACTGCTGGTCCCTCGGGTAATTTATGGTTTTTAAACTTGCATATAAAACTGTTTTCGTGAGGTACCCAGCAGCCTTTCCAGGTGCCACATTGCCCCATTTCCACTGTAGAGAGGGCAGGAAAGGGGTGCAAAGTGTGGCAGAGGGATGAGCACAAAACAGGGAGTGAGGTCCTGGGTTCCAGCCATCACCCTGTTTCTAACTGTAATCTTTCTTTTTTTAATTTTTAATTTTTTTTATATTTTTGCTATAGGGTGCATGTGTTCACCAGAGACAGACAAAGAGAAAGAGAGAGGGAACGTGAGCAATCATCTTTCTGGGGGGATGGCTATGTCTCAGTACCTTCTCCATTCTTCTTTTGGGATTTTGGGCAGGCAGACATACATGCCCAGAGAGTTCTGTAAACCATTGGGTCTGGGACTCAAACCACATAGTCAGGCCCAGCCGCCTTAACCACTGTGCCACCAGCAGTTCCTCACTGTAATCTTGTCTGGACCATTTTAGTGTCTTCCTTCTTGGCCTTGCATTCGTGGTCTAGCGAGTTAGGGTTTACGCATGACCAACTTGGGCAAGGCTTTGCTTCAGTGCAAAATGTCAGTGGCTGAACACCACACAAGTGTATTTTTTGTGCATACCACGTGGGCTGTGGGTGTGGTGCCACCTTCCCTGCTGCTAGGCCACCATCTAGGCTGCTTCAGCCTTGGGGCCTTTCCACAGAAGGGTGTGCTTATGCAATCACTGATGGCCTTGGCGGAAGGGAAAAGCTTGGAGAACTGAGCGCTGTCTCTTAAACGCTTCTGCCTGGAAGGGACACACATCACCTCTACTCACGTTTCACTGGCCAATGAAATGGCCTAACTTCGAGGGGCCAGGGAAATATAATACTTTGTGTAGAAGAAATGGAATTTTGTTGCATTAGTACTATCAGAGGATGGGACTAAGTCAGTAGTTTTTGTGTGTGTGCATGTGTGCATATATTGGTGCATGCACATATAATCGATACTTCCACATATATACATACATGCATGAAAACACAGCTACATACAGCCTTCAGGATACTTTGCTGAACTGAAAACTTATGTGGAAGCATAATTAAAAATAATTCGAACATGTGACAGTGCAACTGCTGAGAGTGCTCTCAGTGCAAATCACCATTCTCTACCTGCAAGGGCCTCAGCTTCACAGGCCCAGGCAGTTCTAAAATGCTCTGGTGCTACCCAGTGGCCAGGAGCTGAATGACTTCACGAGAAGCTAACTTTAAAAGACGAACCCCACGCGATGACCGAATTCAGACGTTAACTGGAATAACGTAATGCAGAAGGCGTGTACCTCACAACTCACGGAGAAGTGAGAAGAGACGGAAAATGGGACAAATCAGGGTCTGGATAAATGCTGTTCCTAAAAGATGAAGAGGATTTTGGTGCCCAAATTCTAGTAAATATATCCTTTGCTGCAAATGACATAGCTTACTATTTGTCTTACGGAGAAGCAGGAAAAAGTTAGATCCTAGGTGCTAACTAAGGAAAATGTTTCATATACAGTTATTAATGAATGCATGAGAAATGTGACTTCTTGCTAATGGAAAATAGAAAATGGGTTAAAGAGAATCTTATCACGTGTATTAGCAGAGGAGCTAACTGGAAAGCTAAGAAGACAGAGACCAAGATGATTTGCAAGCCAGGATCAGAAATAAGAACAGAACCCAGTGGGCTCAGAGATCACAGTCACGCTAAGACTCTAGACTGTGAGTCACTTGGTTACTCTCTAATTCCGATAACAAACACGTTCACTGCAATGGCTACTGTGTGCCAGGTGTGAGACAGGGACTGGGGACACAGCGGGGAAAGGAAACAGCAGTTTCCATCTTCCACTGGGAGAACGAGGCTAATGAGCTCATAGAAAAACAAAGATGAAAACGCAGTGTCTGCCTGTGGCTTGGCATGGCCTGAGGCTTGGAGGCGGGGAAGGGGAGCAGAGGAACAGTGTAATGGGCACCCAGTGCAGTGGGCCACATTTATTTATTTTTACAATGATGAGTGAACCATGGTGGCTGCTGAAGAAGTGGACGCATTCCTGTAAGACACACAGGAGCCTGCTCAGAGAGGAGGAGGAGGAGGAGGAGGCCACCTCAGCCATGTCCTCCAAGCGTCTAGAGAACACCAACACAGGGCCTGTGACTGAGGGGGCAGCTGCGGCTGCACGTGGCAGCTCATTTCCTGACTGTCCATTGTTTCAGCGATGGCATCATACCTCTCTTGTGGCCATAGCAACAGCCATAATTTGTACAATAAGCAGCTGGTAGGCCGTAAAGTGTATGTATCACACCTCTGCTCGCAATAAAAGGATTTTTCACCATAAAAATTATGAGGTTGTCAGAAAAGTCATGACGTATTTTTTCTATGCAAAAATGTGTCATGACTTTCCCGACAACCCAGTATTTGCTGGGCTGGTTGTATCGCCCAATTGTTAAGCAAGCTGGGATGAGCACAGGGGTGCAGATAGCTTTTAAACATACTGATTTCTTTTCCTTTGCATATATGCCTAGCAGTGGGATTGCTAGATCATATGGAAGTTCTAGTTTTAGTTTTTTTTTGGAGAGATTTTCGCTATAGGGCGCGTGCACTCGCCAGATAGACAGAGAGAGACATAGAGACAGAAAGCGAGAAATCACCCCCCAGGGGGGATGATCACGCCGCAATCCCTTCTCCTCCATTCTCCTCCCGGGATCTTGGGCACGCACGCACACGTGCCTGGCGTGAGTTCTAAGCCACCGGGTCCGGGACGTGAACCGCGGTCGACTATGTGAGAGTCCAGCGACATAGCCATTACACTAACTGCTGGTTCCCTAGTTTTAGTTTTTTTGAGGAAACTTCACACTGTTCTCCATAATGGCTATACTATTGGGTTGTCAAAAGAAGTCATGACACATTTTTACATAGAAAACCATAGAAAAAAAATATATCATGACTTTTCCAACAATCCAATAATTTACATTCCCCCCAAAGTGTAAAAGATTTCCTCTTTGGACTAGCTGGTGATGTAGTGGTTAAGGCAGCTGGACCCCACCTGGCTGACTGGGTGGTTCAAGTCCCAGACCACCTGGTGGTTTGAAAGACATGCTGAGTATGTGTGCATGTGTGCCCCAAATCCTGCGATGAGAATGGAGGAGGAGGAGTTTTGCCGTGGCCATTGTCCCGAGGGTGATTTCCTGCTTTCCCTCTTTTCTCTCTCCCTCTTCCTGTTTGCAAGTGCACATACTGTACAGCAAACTTTAAAAACAAACAAACAAACAAACAAACAGCTCTCCTTTCCCTTTACCCTGACCAGTCTATTTTTTTTTTTTTTTGTCTTTTTGGTAAGTCATCCTATCAGAGAGTCACCCCAATTAGAATATTAGATACTGTGTTTTTGATTTGCATTTTCCTAATAATTAGTGATGTTGAATATTTTTTCCACAAATTTTCATGCCATTTGTCCATCAAAAAAATGAATGGATAGAGGCTGGCAGGTGGTGTGGTAGTTAAAGATGCTGGATTCCCATGTGGCTGACGGTGGTTCGAATTCCGGACCTGGTGGCTTGCTTTCTCTCTCTCTTTCTGTCTGTGTCTGGTTAAATTAAAAAAATAATAACAACAAAGGGAATTAAATAAATCATTTTTTAAAAACAGAATGATAAAGGAAATGTAGAATATATAAAGCATGAACTGCTACTCAACCATTAAAAAGAATGAAATCCTGCTATTTGAGGTAAAATAAGAGAACCGGGAGGTCAACTAAACCAGGCTCAGATAGATATTGCCATGTTCTTTCATTCATATGTGCAAATTTTAAGAGTGACCTCATAGAAATAGAGCACTGAAGAACGCCTACTATGGGCTGAGAAGGATCGCAGGAGGTTATAAAGGGATGTTGTTTCATGGAAATGCAATGACAAATAGCTGAGAGAAACAATTTCTAGTGTTATAAAATACAGTAGGGTGAATATAGTTAATAACAGTTTACGGTATAGCTCAGAGTAGCTTTCAAAAAAAAAAAAGATGTTGCACATTCCTAATAACAAACGGCTGAGATAATGGCCATACAAAATGCTCCAGTTTGACCGATACATTGTATTCTTACACTGAAAACTCACTTTATACTTTACAGATACATGCAGCTATTATATATCAATACAAATTACTTGGAGATTTATACTAGCTATCTGTGAGATGAGTCAAAATTAAGAATCCATAATAGGGAATGTCATGATCTAAAAGGATTAGCCCTTCTTCAATACTTGCATTAATTGATAGGGAACTAAATTTTAAAAGCAGACAAAAATTTGTGCATAAAGACATCTATGTTAACATTTTAAACATGCAAAGGCCAGCAGGTGGTGTAGTGGTTAAGGAGCTGAACTCCCATATGGCCAACCATAGTTCAAGTCCCAGACCTGGCGGCTTGAGAATCATGCTGAATGCATGAGCGTGTGCCCAAAATCCCTGGAGAAGGGATTCCAGCATGGCCACCCTCCCTAGGGGGTGATTTCTCACTTTTGCTATTACTGTCTGTCTCTCTCTCTGGTGAGTGTACATGCCCTACGGCAAAATAAATAAATACATATATAAAACACCTTAAAAACACAAAGAAGAGATAAGCTGAATGTTCAAAATTTCGCAAGTTATTTGCCACCTTTCTAATAAATTATTTCTCAGCTTAAGCGAGCCAGAGTCAGTTTCTGTTACTTATTCCTGGAAACCCTGGCTAAGGGATGTATAGAAAGGCCCAGCTTCAGTGCTGTGGTGGAAGTGCTGTGCTCTGCAATGTTGGACGCTGGATGAAGACTGGAGTTCAGCTCTATGGGTCCACCTGTGTGTGCCACAGACAGGCCGGTGTGCCTGTGGTCTTTGCTGATTGGGAAGGCTGGGGTGAGGGTGGACTGCAGACTGAGACTCACTGAAGGTGCTTCTCTCTTCTCTCTCATGAAATACACTTAATTAAAAAAAGAAATACACAAACGAATACACAACCAAAATAATCAAATACTCTGAAAAATGGTTGCCTCCAGTTACTAGGGTTCTCCCCCCCACCCTTACTGGCTTCTAAAACTTTCCTATTTTCCCAAGATATCATAATTCTAAGTAATTATCCAGAAACATAATTATACGTAATTACTTTCATAATTAAAAAATATGAAAAGATGTTTTTTCCCTCCTAAGTGGTCCCGACAGTTGAGGTAAGACACTCACACAGGCATAGGAGTACAGGGCCCACAGTGGCGAGTGCTCGCTCTGAGGACGTTCTGCTCTGGGAGTCGAGCACATCGGGAACTACTCTGCTGGCTACCGTGCACCTGGGTCTGGGGTTCCTTTCTATCTCAACAGAAACATATAAAATCCCTCTACATGGTCCAGAGCTTGGGCTCAGCATCATGCTTTTGGAGTTGCCGCTGTTTGATTATAAATTTCCTATATACAATCCTATGTTGTTTAATGATGGGGATTCGTTCTGAGGACTGTGACATTGGGTGATTTTGTCGCGGTGCAAATATTGTAAGAGCACACTTTCACGAACCTGCATGACATGGTCTACCACACAACTAGGGCACACGGTACAGCCTGTCTGCTCCCGGGGGACCACCGCTGTGTGCGGTCTGGGGTCGACAGAAACCCTGTGTGGTGCATGACTGTCCTTGGATTCCTGGCAGCCTGACAGAGCACTTGCCTCTAAATTAGTCTGGCTCTGTCACTCATGAAGGAGCAAACATTTGTTAAACACTTACTCTGATCCGAAATCGATGTAGATGCTTTGCATGTGCTCTTTCATTGAACTTCACAGACATCTTGAGAGGTAGGTGTTATTAGCCCTGTTTTTCTTTGGTGATTGCAAGTCACTTTCCCCCCCGTTAAAAGAGTGAGTCAGGCTGGAAGAGTTTCTAAATCTCAATCAGCTTTCATCTCTCTACACCTCTGTGAATTCAAGCCCCCTCGTGTTTGAACTCACTGTGTGTTCTGCTTGTCCTATTCTCTCAGGCCCTGTTCTATCACTGCTGGGTCTACCTCCACATTCCTCCTCTTACTATAGATTTGCAGTCCTATTCTTGCCTCTTGCAATTCTCCTGACACTCCTCAGTGTCCCTCAAGACAAGGTCAAAGAGACCCATTCAAGGAGGCTAGGGGACAGGGAGTAGATTTTTGTTGAGAGCAGTGTTTCTCAGCATAGGGGCATGAACACACTGTAGGTTATAAGGGGGGCCTCTTGGATAGATTATATATATATCTCAGAAGGTAAGTCTTTTTGTTTTCTTCTTTTATAAGGAACTGTAGACATAAAGCCCAGAGACTTTCACTATGATGAGCAACTTAAGGACTATTTATTAATAATATTTAAAAATAAGGATAACTAAAACTTGGTAAAACTAAAGCTTGGATGAAATAAAATTAAAGCATAATTAAACTTTTCTATAAACTTTAATTGTATATTCTATCAAGAAATCTGGCAGTCACCCAGTGCTTTGACAACACTGCAAAGCTTCTGATACTGTGGAAACATATTGTCAAGGGATTTCGCAACCTTCTGCAAGAATGCTGTATACTGGGTCATCAGAAAAGACATGATGCATTTCTGTATAGAGAAACATAGAAAAATACATCATGACTTTTCCAAAGACCCAATACTTAGCACTGTCATTGTCTAAGTTGGTTTTGGTTTGGGATTTGTCCCTTAGCGTATTAATGAATGGAGTTGAGAAAATGTTGCAATTTGCTTTTGTTCACCATTACATTGGTTATTTGATGACGTGGCGATGGTTTTGTTACTGTGCTCACTCTGGTTCTTTGTTTTCACTGATGTCTTTTGCTCTAGAAAGCAGAAATGCATAGGAAGGGTAGATTTAGACCTGCTCCAACGTAATGGGGTAGGTTCTAGGGCCTCAGAAAGCCTGTGACTTACTTCCCAGCCTGATGTCTTTGGAACTTTATCACATGGACCTTCTCCTGTAGGCAGGTGTCTCTCTGTGCTGTCTGATGGTTCTGGGGCACCCACCATATCCTGATCAAGCAAATAGTCTGTGCTGCTCTAAATTTATATCATGCTTGTTGCAGGGGAAAAAAAAAAAGTCATCCAGGGGTTAGCCACCTCACTCCACCACAAGCTCTGTCTTTACCAGGCTGGGGCCGGAGAGAACAGAACAGTACAGCTCTCATTGTTCTGAATCTCTCAAGCATCAATCCTGGTGGTGGCAGAGACTGGCCCAAAGCTGTGGGAAGTGATATCACTGATGAACACACAGAGCAATAGTGCATGTAATTTAACCCTTTCCCCACAAAATATTTCCTGTCTCACTCAGATCAAGCATCTCTTCATCCAGAAATATATTTCCTGAACCTTCTAAGCAACTAAGGCATTTGCCACTGTTATTCTGAAATTTTATTTTTCTATTAGGTCAACTGAAAAATCATGATTTTTTTTTTTAATTGGAAAAATGCATGTCTTTCTCCACGACTCAGTATGTCCAGTTCCCCCACTCTGCAGAATGTCTGCTAAGGACAGGGCCCACGCCTCACTCTGTTTGCTGAGTGAACAGCATAGCACTGTGTGGGGTGTTGATACACAGCTGCTGAACTGCATGCAACTCAGTCCAGCCTGTGTCTGCACAGAAATGGTATATACGGCTAGAGTGACGGTTTAGAGAGAGAATCCTACCATCTTTAAAAGCATTATAGAACTCCAGACTCCAAGTTAGGACAGCACAAAACTCTGAAGATTATGACTGCAATAACCTACATCCCCTTAATATTTTCTACCTGCCAGACCCTGGGAGCGAGACTTTCATCCTTTATTTCAGTAAATCCTCCTGATCGCTGCAAAAGTAGGCATCTGTAAGCCAATTTAAAGGGAACCAGGAAGGGCCAGGTGGTGGTACAATGGTAAAGCAATTGAATTCACAGGGGAAGGTCCTGTGCTCACATCCTGAGACCTCCTAGCGCTGTGTTCAGGGCTGACTGGACTGGGGTAGGTTGTGAGGTGAGGACTTTGTTGGGGCTATTTGTGTTTGTGTGTTTCTGTCTTGAATTTTCTTCAGATCTCCTGCCTATCGGTACAATCAGACAGCGTCTGAGAGTGAGGAAAGTGAAATTACTATCCCTGTGGTACTTCAGTTGCATTCAAACAATCGCACACAGACTTCAATTAAACTGGAAAGTTTTCCTGGAGTTACTGCCTGGGGAGGAGTTGGGGCAGAAGTTTTGATTCTAGAGAAGGCCAAGAACTATTTCTACCAAACTATAAATTATCATCTACAAGGACAAAATGCAGACTGCAAAGCATCAGTCAGTAAACAACATTTAAAACCACTCGCAACAACGGATCTGTGGTTTTTCACCACAGTGACAAGGATTCCTGAAAGAGAAACTAAAAGCAGCTGAGGTGTATACAGAAGGTAAAGTAAGAAAGATTATTGAAGCCATCAGCCGTATCTTTATGAGCTAATATGACCAGAAAATACTGACTACTGTAAAAGTTCCCTTACGTCAGGAGACCTGCTATTAATTTTCATGTCTCATTTACAATAATCTTTTATAGCTTCTTTTTTTTTTTTACAGTAAATCCTCTATCCTCGCTATTTCTGAATTCAAGTATGAAGATAAAAATGAATTAAACTGATCTGAATTGTTATGTACTCCATCAGGCGCTTCCTGGCTGCATGACCTTGGGCAGGTTACACCAACGTTCTTGCCTTTGCTCACTTTCCAAGTGAGAACGATGAGCGTCCCTGTCTTAAAGGGGGACTGTGATGGAAAGGGATACATGGTGAAGTCTTAGAACACAATTGCTGTGTAGTAAGCATATTCACAAAACTTAGGTTTTTTTTTTCCTTTCGTATGTGTGTGTATGTGTGAGTGAATGAGAGAGAGAAAAAAAAAGAAAGAGAAAAGTATTTTTAAAAATTTCCAGAGGGTGTGTACTCTTGACAAAAAAAAAAAAAAAAAAAAAAAAGAGAGAGAGAGAGAGAGAGAGAGAAAGCAAGAAAGCACTCCTTGTGGAGTATGATCACACCACAATCACTTCTCCACCATTTCTCCCTCCTTTCACAATTTTTGGCATGCACATGTACCTGGCATTTTTCAGGCCATCAAGTATGGGACTAAAACTCTAGTCAGCCATATGGAATCCAGCCACCTTAACTACCACACCATCAGCTGGCCCAGGATAAGATTTTGACAGGGTCTCCCTGCGTCACAATCCTCCCATCCTACTCCCTGGTTAGCCAGGATTACAGGCGCAATCAACTGTACATGGCATGATCAGGTTGGCGCAGGAACTGAACTCATGACTCCTGCATAGTTTCTAGCCTCCCAGCAGTGGTGCTACCTGTGTGCAACTGCGGCTAAGCAAACCTTAGCTATTCTTAGTTGTTAATCGTCATGTAAACCTAAATCCAAACCCACTGGCGGTTGTGTATTTCTTCCTCACTCTTTGGTTCGCCTTTTTGTTCTCCAACCAGTCATTCAGCTATTGTCAATCAGCTCCAACCCACCCTTCTCTAGTCCTCTTTGTGATGCTGGGGGCCGGTAGCAGGTGCTAGATGGAAACTGCAAGGCTGGGAGACGAAGGGACTCGCATCTTACTGTCTGCTTCTTTCCCCTGGGAGCATTGCTAGTTCCATTTTTTTCATCACAACAGCATTAGTGTGCTTCCACAGCAGTAATTAAATCTGGTGTGTAGTTTTCCCAACATGTGCGGAACTAGCTGACGTTCACATCGGAGGCCCCATACCAGCACCAGCTGCCCAGTGTCTCCTCCCCAGAAGACTGAAATTCAGTTCAGTGGGTCCCTGCCCCAAGCTTCTGACTTTATTAATGTCAACCTTTCCCTTTGTTCCTCCAGTCCTAGAGGTACTAGTAGCTGCTTCTAGAATTGGTACCTCTATGATATCTTAATGTTCTCTTACTGCCTTTTCAGTTACCTACTTAACAATTCTATATTTAGTTAACAATTCTTTGTTTTCATCTCTCTTTTTTTCATAGAACTTGAGTGTTTTCTGTATCTTGACTTGGCATTTACAGATACACTACCTGATGACCAGAAATTCTTACTTTGTATATAGTCTAATTTACTAAATTACCAAAACAGGAATAGATGATCAAAAAGAAAACTGAGGGCTGGTTTGGCAGCACCGTGGTAGCATATTGCTCAAGCAAAGCTGAGCAATGGAGAAGACTGTGGGTTCAGTTCCCTGGATGACCTGTACGTGCTGGGCACACGTGCCCGTGGCTCTGGCTGGCAGTGTGGGACTCAGTTAAGTGTGCTTCTCTCTCTCCCTGTCTTTCTCTTATAAAACAAACTTAATAAAAAAAGAAAATTGAGCAAAAGGCTTGAACATGCACTTTATGAAAGAGGATATCCAAATGCCCCAACATAAGAATGTGTTCAGTTTTCTTAGTAATTAGGGAAAATAAAATGAAAACTCTAATATTATCCCTACTACACTGATTGGCATTAAAAATACTGAAAATAGGAACCAGAAGATGGCATAATGGTTATGTCATTGGACTCCTGCATGACTGACAGCAGTTCGAGTCCTGGACCCGGTGGTTTCAAACTCACACTTGATGTGTGTACATGTTGTACAAAATCCCAAGAGGAGAATGGAGGAAAAGGTATTACAGTGTGGCCATCCCTCCTGGGGGTTGATTTCTCATTTTCTGTCTCTCTGACAAGTGCATGCACCCTACAGCAAAAATCTCTCTCAAAAAAAGAAAATACCAGAAATAACAAATGTTGATGAGGATATGGGACAATGGGAATTTCCTATACTATGAGTATAAATTGGTTACAGCACTCTTGAAAAGTGCTTGGAAATACTTACATGTCAATCATATGTACACCCCATCGCCCAGCAATTACAATCACAAGTATATCCCAATGGAAAGGAATGCATTTAAAGGTGTGTACATCATACCTTTATAGGTGTACCACCTGTAATGAGTTCAGTCTGGAAGCAACATAAATAACTCCAAATAACAGAATGGATAAAGAAACTAAAGTATATCTATGGAGTGTGAGGTTACAGAGTCATAAAAATGAATAAACCATAGCTATTCAGAACAGGAATAACTCTGACAAAGTATTAGTGAGCAAAAGAAGTCAGATACAAAACAACACATGTAATGTCATTCCGTCAATGTGAAGTTTCAAAACTGGATAAACTAATCTTGTGTTAGAAGTCAGGAAAGTAGCTAACCCTGGTACCAACTGGGAGAAGGATGGGGCTCTGTGTCAGTATTAATCACATTCTATTTCTGGGACCAGCAGATGGCATAACGGTTATGTCGCTGGAGTCCCACATGGTTGACCATGGTTTGAGTATAGGACCCAGTGGCTTCAAACTCACACCAGGTGCATGTGTGTGTGTGTGTGTGTGCCAAAGATCTCGAGAGGAGAATGGAGGAGACAGTACTGCAGCGTGGCCATTCTCCCTGGGGGTGATTTCTGACTTTCCCTCTTACTGTCTCTGTCTCTCTTTCTCTCTCTGGCTAGTGCATGTATCCTAAGACAAAAGTCTTCAAAAATAATATTCTATTTCTTCACCTGAATCATGGTTTCATGGCTGTGATTATTCCATTCATGGTGTGATCATTCACTGAGCTGTGTGTTTTGATTTACATAGGTGTTGCACTTTAATAAAAGGATTTAAAATACTTACAGCTTGAAGTTTCTAATCTCCACTGAGCATTTATTTTGAAAAATTGCCAGCGGCTCCCTTACTATACTTTAATTTTCTTCAGGACATGGTATCTATTTTGGGTTTCTTGGAATCCTCTATGGACCTAAAACACAAAACAAAATGAAGGTTTATTTATTTATTTATTTATTTATTTATTTATTTATTTATTTTTGAGATGTTTCCTATAAGGTGCATGTACTCACTGGAGAGACAGAGAGACAGAAAGTAAGAATTCACCTCCCAGGGGGATGGCTACACTGCAACCCCTTTTCCTCCATTCTCCTCTTGGGATCTTGGGAATGCAGGCATGTGTTCAACTATGTGGGAGCACAGTGACATGACCATTACACCATTTGCTGGTCCCAAAACGAGGTGCTTTAACAGCTCCTATAAGGAAGGATTTTTCACTTGGTTTTGGATCCCCTGAGCTGAGAATGTTGTCTGACTCTGCCAAGAGTTCAATAAACATCTATTGAATGAATGCAAGGGGATTTTTGCTTAAAACATTTCATTACTATGTTCACAACACTAATACAGTATCTTGTGTGCAGAAGACATTCAAATGTATGTACCGAGTGTATAAAATGAATTCTGAAAGCATGATTATAGCTTAAACTACAGGTGCTCCACAGGAAAATTGATTTCAAATTCTTTAAAACTATTCAATGAATTCTTACCAATTTCCTAGGTAAAGTGTATCATCATCCAACTATATTTTTCTGCTTAGTTTTTTTTCCTCCTGCCAATATTTTCAGATACCCAGGACACTATTATTTGGTTTTCTATCTTCTTGAATTTGTGAATTGATGTTGCATACATCGCATGTACGGTAGAAAGAGTACTTGTTAGTCTAGCTTGACCACAGTTCAGTGGTTGACTCTGGAAGATTCTTTTAAACTATGCTTGACCTTAGTTACTCATTTTATCTATCTATCTATCTATCTATCTATCTATCTATCTATCTATCTATCTATCTATCTATCTATCTTTCTATCTATCTATCTATCTTTCTATCTATCTGGTTTGTTTATGTCTTCTTTGAAAGAGAGAAAGGCAGAGAAAAAGTGAGACAGACAAGGATTTCCAGCAGGGTTCTCTGCACTGTGATCCACCCCTGGACTCAGCTAGTCTGGATCAAGGGCACACACATGCTTGCCTACATGCTTAGGTAGGTCCCAGATGTGAACACAGGACCATTCCTATGTGGGGCCATCAGTGCCAACATTGTGCTGCCATCTGACACCAAGAAACTCATCTTTAAAATGAAGGGGCTAGACTTGTTAAGGGTAGCCAAGTAGTGGCCCATCAAGCATGATCCCTTTCACCAATCCTGGACACATATTGCTCATTAATCATATACACTTTCCCAGAGTCCAAATGTAGCCTCAAAATTCTCAGCATAGCACCCCAGAATGATATAAACTGACTATAGTTGACAACTAGGCACAACTTAATTATCAACCTTTAATTAGATGATCTAAAATAGCCCTTTCAATTCCAAAGTTCTATGGGTCTGTGACCTATAAAAAAGTAATATTCTCTGTGATAACCACAAAGCACTGCATAGTCTTAAAGTGCATTCAGAACCATCAGAGAAAGATTACATTTTATTACTTACATTTTCAAAGTTAAGAGTATTTTATTGCATTATCAATCTCCCCAAATGGATAATTCACGCATAGCACTCATTTAATACAACTCTTCTTACCTATGCATTTCATTTTTAGGATGAGATTTAAAATTAGCACAGGGACAAATATTAAGTATCTCCATGGCGTACAGAAGCTCCAAATCTGAAATCCCTCTGTCCCTTAAGTATTAACAGTAAAATAAAATTTCTTGAAACTGTAGCCCTTGACAGCTATGCATTTAGTGAGCCTCTTCATCCAGGAAGTGAGTTTTGAAAAAGCAGAAACAAAGATCTAAGAAATTGCTTAGCAAAAGCTTGAGATTTTTTTTTTTTAACAAGATTTTCATATTAGGTTTAACATCAAATTGGAGTTTATTCCCATGGTTCTGGATGGACATCTTTATCTAGTGTTAAATATATTATGTTGAGTATCTGGGTAATTGCTGACAGCCAGTGAAGGGCGTACTACCTGGTAGATGAAAGGCAAGTAAGAACTCTGTGGTTTTTGTCAACACGGTGCACAGTAGGTGATGAGAGTATCAGATCACTGGCAAGTAATTACTGCTTTCCATTTCCATCTCCTTGAAGAAGTAGGGTTCTCAGCCAAGAAGTGGAACGCCTTTTACTCATTCACCAAGGAGAAGGCCTATTTCCTCTATCAGAAAACAGGAAGCTGGGTGCCCAGGAGGCACACTTGCAAACTGACGATTGGTCAATGGTAGTACGTGGGTGCAGACTAAAAATACATTTCACTCCGCCTTGAGAGTCTTCATAAAAAGCCACCATCCAAGTTCCTGTGAGCAAAGGGGAAAGAGAAAGTGTCTGGAAATTAGTACTTGAGGCTGGAATCCTGGTTCTGCTACTAGGATGATCCCTTTACCAAGAGGGATAGGCCTCTTTGCATTTGTGTAACTCTAAAGTAAACTAAACCAGATGTTCTAGATGTTTCTTCTGGCTCTCACATTCTACCTGGTAATCAATTAACATTTGTCAGGCAATCAGACAAACCTGAGGCGATAATGAAACTGTCTGGATAATCTAGGCTACAGTGGACTGTAAACCACTTCAGAGGTTGTGCTCATTACTCTGTGACGTGTGTACCTGTCCCTTGCCAGTGCAAGTGGATCTTGTGGGTGAGTGTCACTTCTTATATCCCAGCTGCCTTCTCCTATCCTCTGCTTGCTCAGATCACGGCCAGCTTCCTGGGTTGTTAGCAAGTCCTCAGAATGGGATGTACCAGTGGGCTTTTTTTGTTTTTGTTCTTAATAATTATTTTATTTAACTTTATTATTATTATTTTCCAGTCTGATCAGAGACAAGAGAGAGAGGGAAAGTGAGAAAGCAAGCTACCAGATTCAGGACTCGAACTGCAGTCAGCCATGTGGGAGTCCAATGCCTTTAACTACCATGCCACCTGCCATCCCTGGGTTTTTATTTATTATTATCTTTTTAAGAATTATTTTAGGGGCCAGAAGGTAGTGTGATGGTTAAGGGCACTGGACTCCCACATTGAGTCCTGGACCTGATGGCTTGCTTTCACACTGGGGACCAGCAATTGGAATAATGGCTATGTTGCTGGACTCCCATGTAGTAGACTGCGGTTTGAGTCCCGGACCCAATGGCTTAAACTCACACAGAGCACATGTATATGCATGCCCCAGATCCCAAGAGGAGAATGGAAGAGAAGGGATTGCAGTGTGACCATCCCCCCAGGGGTGATTTCTCACTGTCTGTCTCTCTGTGTTTTTCTGATGAGTGCACGTACCCTAAAGCAAAAACCTCTTCAAAAAAAAAAAAAGAATTATTTTATTTGATTTCATTCATTCAATCAATCATTTTAATTTGGCCGGAGAAGGAGAGAGAAAGAGGGAGGAGAAGGAGAGGGAGAAAGAGACAGAGAGAGAAAGTGAAATTTGCCAAGTTCAGGACTTGAACCACTGATGGTCATGTGGGAGTCCAGACCCCTTAACCATCATGCCACCTGATGGCCCTGGGAATGTACCAGCAGGGTTTTGAGAGACTCATGCTATGCAGATTCTAGGATACTATGATACATAGTCATTTTCCAATTCCACTTTCCTTTGGATCACAAGAACTTTTACTGTAATTGAGCGAATACTTCGGGTGTGTTTCCAGAAGGGTTCCTTAGCCTCTGAGTCTCAGTCAGTAGGATGAAAGGAGAAGCCTGGGGAATTTCCAAGGTCCCCTTCTACTCTAATTTTAGATGTTTCCAGAGGCTATTTTCAGCCTCCAAGTTTTTCAAAGCTAGACTAACTAGCTTTCTGATCTAGAGCTGCATGATAAAAGCTATTTGCCTCAGTATATCCTACTGTTTATACTGGGCTTATTGACCACAAGGTTCGGTGGCATTTGTGATGAGTTATCAATTGTGTTTTTAGACCATTCAATGGTTTTTCTAGAGGTTCTAAAAAAAACCTCACTGAATGTATATATATATGTACATATATGTGTATATATACTTACATGTGTGTTTACTCATACATGCATGTATACATACATATATACACATGCTTTTTGGAGACTTTTTGAAGATAACTGTCAAGAAGTCCAAATTTGAAGTCTTTGATGAGTGTGAGGTCCAGGTCAAATGATCCTCATGAATTCCCTTACAGTAGGTCCAGATTTGCTCAGTCTGTCAGCAGTGTAAAGTGCAAGACTCTTAAATATATTCTATTTTCTTAGACATATTTGTTTTCCATTGCTGTCATAATAAATTACCACAAACTTGGCAACTTAAATAGTATAAATGTATTATCTTACAGTTCTAAAAGTCAGAAGTCTAACTTGGGTCTCACTGGTCTATAATGAATGTGTTCTCAGGATGCTCCCTTCTGGAAATTCCAGGAAAGACTTCATTACCTTGCCTTTTTAGTTTCTAGAGGAACCTCATATTCCTTGGCTTATAACTCTCTCCCTTAACCTTCAAAGACACCAATGTCATATCGCTGTGACCCTTCTTCCATGCTCACATGTCCCTTTCTCTCTGTCCACAGCTGAGAAAGGTTCTCTGGCTTTGAGACTCTCTGATGAGATTCTGCCTATTGTATGGTCCAGGATCCTCTCCATATCTTAAGGTTCTTAACCTCGTCGCATCTGCAAAGTGCCTCTTTCTCTGTGAAGCAACAGCTTTAGCAGTTCTGGGGATTAGAACCAGGATATCCTGGGGGAATCATGATTTTACCTACCACAATTGATGGAGGGCTTCAGGAAAACCTTTTTTCACACCTGAGGATGAAGTACATAGGAAATCCAAAGCCTCAAAATGAGGCTAAATAAGGAGAGGCCAAAAGATCTTGGAGACCCTCTGTTAGGTCATTGGGAAAGTCATGACTATGTTCTGTGCAAACATGTGTCATGACTTTTCCGATGACCTAACACGTAAATGGCATATTTACAGATGATTTGCTCAAGGTCACACAACGACCTAGCAAAGGAGTTGCACCTGCCGTACAGGTCTCCCAGGGCAGAGCCTGGTTCTCTCCTCCACTCCTTGTAATCCCTCTGACAGACGTTTCCTTGCAAGGCTGTTTTTTTGGTTCTTTTTTTTTTTTTTTTAATAATACACTGATAGATGACTCTCTTCTACTTAGAGGGATAGTTTTGAATGAGAACAGAAATTTGTTAAAAGGTTTGTAGATGAAATGTCAAGATGGTTTGCATTTTCACAAAAAAAAAAAAAAAATCATTTTTAATTCCCTTCTGATAAAATTACTCTGTTGCCAAAGGGAGATGGTATTTAAAAAAAGGTCATATCAGATTTGGGATAAAGGAAGCATATGAAGTATCAGAAATGTAAGAATTAAGTTCAAAGAATCTTTGGACTTTGGCAACTTTATAGTTCTCTCTTCCACTCTTGTTCACCTTCTCTTTTAAGTCCCCAAATCTACATATTCATCTACTTATCCATCCATCCATCCATCATCCACACCTACATGTTACTCATTGTGTGTAGACCATGAGTCTTGGGAGACACTGGTGAAAAAATAAACTAAAACAAAAACAAAGCAAAATATCTGTACTAAAAGGGCTGAAAGTAGAACAGGGTTTCCCAAAGTGTTCCTAGTCTCCTCTGCAGCAGAATTGCCAGATTCCAAAGCCTCTTGAGGCAAACAGAAACACTTCGGATGGTAGATTTCCACTACCATGCTTTCTCCATAGTTCACTGGGAATCCCAGCAAGGCTTGGTGGGGGGAGGGGGCAGGTTAGGGAGAGGAGAAAAGCCAATGAGAGCATGACCTTCCCATCCATATAACTAGGGATCTTTAATACCGTTGCTCCCCTTTTTCTTCTGAGAGCTTCTCAAACTTTCAGTGAAATGAGTACTCTCTTTTGAGAAACATTTGGGAACCCACAGATTTGCTCTTTGAATGGAATGAAGCCAGTCAAACTAAAAATCTATACAATATCAAATTCAAACCCACATGCAATTCATTTCTCTACCATTTCTTCTGGTGTTGAAGTAGGTTCTTTTCATGACAAGGATGTATGTGTCAGGAACCACATAGGATTTGTCAGAAATCAAAGTACAAATGAAGTGGTATAATTGGAATGGAATGTGTAGTATGACATGACTAACTGCATACTGGAGAATAGGGTACCAGCACTTTGTTTCCATCCAGTGCAAGTTCCTAATAGTGGAGCGTCAACCGGTTATTTGAATGTCCCTTAAGAATCCAACGAAATCTTGCTAACGTCCAAAATTTGAATTTCTCAGCTGTTCTCTGAGTTGACTGCTAATTCTGAAAGATACCAGTATACTACTAAAGGCCTCAGGCTTCATAAGAGAGCTTTTCATTATTAATGACATGTTGCTGAAAAATGGACACATTCTCCTAGCAGTCTTCAGACATTTATTAGCACCACCTGAAATTCTGCAGCTTTGGAAAGTACTAGAGACACAGGGAGGTCTTCAAAAATTCATGGAAAAAAATATGTATGGATTAAAAATTTTTTTGCACCAAAAAAATTTGTACTTTAGTTTCATTTTCTACAAACTTAATTTTAAAATAAAATTGCCAGAGGTCATGTGCCCTTGTCAGAGAGAGAGACAAGGAGAAAATACCTATTTCCAGTTGTGTTTTTTCCCCCCTATTTTTTCATCCTGTCGAGATTTTGAGCACATATACACACGTGCCAAGGGTATTTATCAAGCCACTGGGGCCAGGATTTGAACCACGGTCATCCATATAGGATGTGGTTCCATGAGCCACTAAGTTAAAGAGCCCAGCCTCCACAAACTTTAAAATCTCTTCATATCCAAATCAGTTTGACTGAATTCCTTACAACAATGTCTGTTCATTTTAGGTAGAAAGATTTTTCTAATTTATATGTGTTTCTACAAGTGCTTATTTTCATGTAAGAGTTTGTTTGCTTATTAAGTATTTTTAATCAAATTTACTTGACAGACCTTTACTGAGGGTCTAATAAGGGCTAAGCATTGGTGATAAAAGGATGAAAAACACAAGGGCAATCCCTAAACTCATGAAGTTTACTTTTAAAAGCAAAGCTGTTGAAAAATAAAGAAACAGAGATGTTGCAATAAATAATCTGAAGGCAGTGCTAAGGGGCGGAAGTAGGGAAGGATAAAGGGAATGTACTTTACTTTGAGTGGAAAGTGAAAGCCTTCCCAACTGTAATCACAGAGATTACCCCACATTCTCACTCTCGAACTGTTATTTATACATAAAATTCCATCAAGAAGTTTGTGTGTTTATTATATTTATAAATATCATTCATTTCATAATAAATATCTTACGACAAGCATTTATTGGGTCTTCAGAAAAGTCATGATGCATTTTTTGCATAGAAAAACACAGAAAAATACCTTATGATTTTCCTGATGACCCAATAGTCCTACAGCACTTTACAGTATAGTCAATATTTATAACATCACAGTCCATATTTTATGCAATGATTGAAAGTAATGGTTAATCATGATATTGGTATTTTTCATTTTTGTTCATTTTTCAAAGTGAGATTAAAGCCAGGTGCATAAATACCTATCAGCCACAAGATGGCATGGTTGATATTTACAGAGAGTGCCTGGGGGGAGAAAATATTGGACCTTTTAAGAATTGCTCTTTCTTTCTCTCATGTGCACATATACATACTCTTTTTAAAATCTCCCTATTCAATGAACAAGAAAATGAAAGCAGATGAGAAAAAGCAAGCATTTTTAAAAATGCTCAACTGAATTTTTAAAAACATAAAACATATCCCTAAACTCTGTGAAAACTCATGTTGTCTGGGTTTGTGGCCCATCTTAGCTCATCTGACCCAACATGATGAGACCGGTGATTCACATTCATCAGTTTCGAAAATGTAATAGCCCACCCAACCATTTTCTCTCTCACCAAGTCAAAAAAAAAAATTGCATTAAATATTAAAACTTAAGAAACCAAATGAAAACAAGGGAAAATGTCTTGTGCTTTGATCATTTTCAGAATCCCTCATATTTCCACCATACTTTCTTTTTCACATGTCAAACGTGGGTGACAAACTACATTTTCTCTTTGCATCCTGTCCCCTCCTTGCCCTGCCCCACTCCCATCTCTACACTGTCCTGCTTACATCACCCTCATTTCCACTCTCTGAGTTACAGGACAGAAATCCCTGCTCTTCATTTTTTGGCTGGCTCACTTTGCCACCGTGAACATTTTCCTCATTTATTTCTATTACTGTAAATAGAAATAAACTTCAAGAACACTTAGGCGGTTTTATAATTTACCAGCTGAGTTTCCGCAGTGTTCTTTTTGTAATTCCCTTCCCAGGCCTCCCCTTTAAGTCCCTCCCCCATCTCTCCCCTACCCATCCCCCACCCCTCACCCCCCCAGCAATGGCCTCATAAACCTTATCTATCCTGTTGATTTTCTTTCCTTAACATTCTTATTCGGCTTTCAGTGGATTTTCATTCCTACGGAGATTTCTCATGGCTACTCCAGGCCGCATCTCAGATACATTTCAATTTCATTCTGCCCTGGCATTAGAGCAAATAATCTGATCCTCACGTTTGGTAACTGATTCTCTTCACACTGTGGAACCATAATGAAATGGGAGCTGGGCAGATTCACTCTGATTTAGTCCGGTTTCTTGGTTTTGCGTGAAAACAGCTCAACATTTTTATTTGGCATGTTGGCGTCTACCTGAGTAGCATCCAATCGGAAATCTGGGCCACTGGTCCTGCCTTCTGCACGTTAACTGTGTGACCTTCTGCATGACCTCTTTGGGCTGTAGAGGCCTCTGCAAAATGAAGGCCTTGGAAACACACTCTCAGAGACCCCTTTCAGTTCCAACATTTTATAATTCTGTGAATCAGCTGTTACATACCATGCTCAGCCTCCCCAATGTGGTTTTTGTTGACTCCTAACCAATATGTGCAAGTCCGCTCTGGGACAGAGGAGGTGGAGGAGGAGAGGAGGTAAAGGAGAGGATGGGGAGGTGTCAGGAGGAACAAAGAGGCTGGGAGGAAGCAGGGGTTCACCCCTCAATTACTCTCTCCCAATCCTGGCTCCCCTGCCAAAATTCCCCAGAAATGACCACCTCACCTATGAAGGCACCTTATGACTTTCGCAAGCTGTCTTTTACTTCCTACTTGGAACAATGGAGAAAGTAAACAAGATACATACAGAATGATTAAAAATTATAGTTATTTGGAGCCAGGAGGTGGCATGGTAAAGGGCTCTGGACTCCCACATGGCTGACCATGGTTCGAGTCCTGGACCTGGTGGCTTGCTTTTTCACTTTCTCTCTTTCTCTCTGTCCCTCTCTGGTCAAATTAAAACAGAAAAAGGAAATAAACAAAGATCAATAAATTCTTAAAACAAATTATAGTTATTTAACCTTTGAAGAACTTACTGGTCTCTTAATAACATTTCTCCCTGACAAAGAGTAAAAGACAGTCACTGAGTCAGTCCTGGTGACTTAAAAAACACACCGGTGAAAACAGCAGTTAGCCTAATGGCTATGTCGCTGGATTCCCATGTAGCTGACCATGGTTCAAGTCCCAGACCCAGTGGCTTAAAACTCACGCCGGGCACGTGTGTGTGTGTGCCCAAAATCCAGAGAGGAGAATGGAGGAGAAGGGATTGCAGCATGGCCATCCCCCCGGGGGGTGATTTCTCACTTTCTGTCTCTTTGTCTCTGTCTCTTTCTGGCAAGCACATGTGCCCTAAAACAACAACAAAAAATCTCTCCCCAAAAAAAAAAAAATCCACACTGGTCATGTGTGCCTACATGTCCCAATTCCTCTCTGTCTTTCTTTCTCTCTCTGGTAAGCACATACACCCTCTGTAACTAAAAACAACAAAACAAAACAAA
Organism: Tupaia belangeri chinensis; assembly: GCF_000334495.1. Taxonomy (NCBI): domain Eukaryota; kingdom Metazoa; phylum Chordata; class Mammalia; order Scandentia; family Tupaiidae; genus Tupaia; species Tupaia belangeri. The sequence goes on along the minus strand of NW_006160078.1, from coordinate 1,332,429 downwards.
ACAAAACAGCAGAAATATAGGATTAACTCTGCCTTCTCCACATCTGGCATAAGCTAGTGGTTCTCAGACTTCAACTGGGCATGAGTACTGTTTCGAGTCCTTTTCAAGTACCACCCACTGACTGCCAAGTCCCACCCCTGTAGAGCTTCACATTCTGTAGGTCTAGCCATTACACTAACAGTGTAATGGCTATGTTGCTGGACTCCCCCCGAGTCGACTGTGGTTCAAGTCCTGGACCCAGTGGCTTAAAACTCACGCCGGGCGCGTGTGTGTGTGTACGTGCCCAAGATCCTGAGAGGAGAATGGAGAAGAAAGGATTGTGGTGTGGCCATCCCCCCTGGGGGGTGATTTCTTGCTTTCTGTCTCTCTGTCTCTCTGGTGAGCACACGCGCCCTACAACAAAAAGCTCTCCAAAAAAATTTGCATTTTGGGCTAGAGGTGGTGTAATTGTTACATCTCTGGACTCCCACGGGGTCGACTGTGGTTTGAGTCTCAGACCTGGCGGCTTAAAACTCATGCTGGGCGTGTGTATGTGCATGCTCAAAATCCTGAGAGAAAAATGGAGAAGGGATTGCAGTTGTAGCCATCTGCTCTGGCAGGTGATTTTTTTGCTTTCTGTCTCTCTGTCTCTCCAGCAAGTGCACTATAGCAAAAAACCTCTTTTATAAAAAAGCACTTGCATTTCTGCCAAGTGCTTGGGGATGACATTGCTGCATCCTGAGATTATCTGCCCTAAATCTACCAGGGAGACTGACTACCCACTTGTCACTGTTCACGTTACTCATTACCTGCTATGGCTCTGTAGTAGAATAATGTCCCCCACACACTGCATCTTCAGAACCTGGGAATATATTTATTATGTAGCAAAAGAGACTTTGCAGACCTAGTTATGTATGTTGAGGTGGGATTATGCAGGGCTGCCAGGGGGGCCTGATCTAATCACAAATGATAAGAGGGAGGCAGAGGGTCAATGTGAGCAAGACGAGATGTGGTAACAGAAGCAGAGGCCATGGTGCGATGAAGAAGGGGCCCCAGCCAAGGGCTGCAGGGGGCCAAGAGGAGCTGGAGAGGCTGTAGGGGAGAATCTGTCTCCTTGCCTATGCTAGCTTCTTTCTATTCAATGTCTGGAATGGGGTGGAGTCCGTGTGCCTGCAGACTCTGCCACTCCACATATCCTGTCTTTTTTTTCAGAGCTTTTATTATTTTTCCAGTTGTGTCTTTATTACTTTGGCTCTAAATCCCTGCTTCCCTCCTCAGGAATACCCTTGATGAGGTTTCCCCCTTGTCCTCTATACTTACTGCAATGACAGCCTCTCATCATTTTGCCCTTCCTGGGCTCTCCCTCTGTGTTCTGGAAAGGCTTGTGAAGTTGGTCTACGTGGTCCCAATTCTACCACTGTTCCCACGTAGTCCCAGGGCTCTTTTCACTGATGGTGCTGTTAAAGCTGTGTCTGTCTTGTAATCTTTGTTCGTCAGGCTATTGTTTTTTCTTTTTTTCACAAGGATTTTCATACCATAGAAACCCTTTCTTCTTGCATCCTTTTGAAGATGCCAAGTGTTCTGTTTCTTAGAACTTATTGTTTTCAGAAGTGTGCTGGTGTACAGTGGACTGTTCTCTTGTCTGGTTCTGTAATATTTGTCTTGTCCTTCCTTTGCTCATCCTGGAATGTGGGCGGTCTAGTTACCTCGCCCTGCCCCTAGCCCTATTCACTGTCTCTTCACAGGTCAGGAGAGTCTCCTACTTAGACCTTCTAGAGAACAATGAAGGTGCATAGCTTCTAGGCAAATTTCCAGGATGTAACAGAAACTCAACTTCTATGGTCCTGTCCCTGCCAATTGTTTTCCTGTTGTTCTGAAATGAAGAAATACCCAGAATCTGTAGTCACCCAATAAACTGTACTTTTGCTATTTCATTGTTATTGATTACCTTGAGTTCTTTGAGTCTTTACTTTGTTCCAGACGCTGACCTACGTGCTTTATGTTTATGAATTACTTCAATCTTTGCAATGACCCTGTGAGCTAGGTACCTTCCTTAAGAGAGATGAAGAAACTGAGGCACAGAGAAGTTAAGGAATTTGTCAAATCACATAGTCAATAAATGGTAGAACTAGGCTTCAAATCAAGGCAGACTTAAGCGCTTTTCTGACAAGTGATTTTTTCTTTATTCATGATGGACTGTGTGTACATGTACACCGGAGTGAGAGAGACACCCTGCACAGGGTCTAGTCCTGTCACAATCCCCTTCCTCGAGTCCTCCAGCTCATTAGGTCTTAGGCACACATGCAAGTGGCTGGTGTGTTTCAGGCCAGCTGGCCTGAGGATTTGAACTGCCTCCCCATATGGGATCCAGCCTCTCTCTCTTTTTTTTGAGAGGTTTTTGCTATAGAGCACGTGCGCTCGCCAGATAAACAGACAGATAGCGAGAAATCATCTCCCAGGGGGGATGGCCATGCCGCAATCCCTTCTCCTCCATTTTCCTCTCGGAATCTTGGGCACACACGCACACGTGCCCAGCGTGAGTTTAAGCCACCAGGTATGGGACTCGAACCGCAGTTGACTACATGGGAGTCCAGCGACATAGCCATTATGCTAACTGCTGGTCCTAAGATCCAGCCTCTCTTGAGCAGCTTTACTGTTGTGCCATAGATCCGGCTCTTCTCAAGCCCCTATAGGCAGACTTGTGTCTTCCATGTGAACTATTTCATTTTGATAGCTAGGAGAAATTGCGCCCATTTTGTAGAAGTGGTTAAAAGTCCAGGAAAGGTATAAGAATGGCCCAAGGCCTTCCAGAGTTTGTGTTTCCATAAAGAAATGCCAACGATCTGCTTAGCATGTGAGTTTGCAAGCCTCCCCATTCCCCACCCCATTCAGCAATATCTGATTTACAGAATTTACAGCATTAGAGGCACTCAATACGTTTTCTAAATCATTCACTATTACATCCCTATCAATGGAGCACTTAGGAGGAAATGAATTTGTTTGCATTTAGTGCCTCTTAAATCACATCTGTTGTAAGAACCAATGAGTAGTAAATTTCTAATAAATCCTTGATTCTTCATTGTTCATGAAACACACATTGTGCTCTGTAAGAACAGAGGGCTTGAGGATTTTCTCCACCCTGTTTCAGGACAAGGTAGTGATCAGGTCTTTTTGCAATTTATGCTGCAAGTCCTTTTCACACAAATCAGTTAACTAAGTGGCAGGGTTCAATATTGAAAAACAATAAAACAAACTACCTACAGTCCAACATCTGCTTCTACCCAGTGGTAAACAGATCTTTCAAATCAGGCTTTGTGGCCTGCGTTTCTCTTTTCTGGCTGCACCATCCCTTTGCTTCGGGTCTCAGTTCTGCTCTGCTCAATACAGTAGACTCTAAGTCCAAAATACAAAATTCAAAATGATATATAATTAGCCCCTCAGTTGCACTAATTGCATTTAAAGTGCTCCATAGCCGCATGTGGTGGCGGCTGCCCCATCAGTTGGTGCACAGAGAGAGCATGTCCATCTCCCCAGACAGCTCTGTTTGGAGAGAGCTGCCTCTACTGTGTCTCTGTGCTGACAAGTGCAAACCATTCATGGACAGGGGAAAGGATCCCACCCTTTACAGTTTGATCCCAAGAATTTTAGAACTGGATAAAATATTGGAGTTTACCTAGTAGTTTGAATGTGTTCCCCAAAAGTCCATGTGTGGGAAACTCAATCCCAAAATTCATCTGTCAATTATATTTGGAGGTAGGCCCTTTGGAAGGTAATTTGAGTTAGAGGAGGTCATGAGGATAAGGCCCCCATGATGAGATTAGCGGCTTGATAAAACGAACATGAGGCCTAGTCAAGTGCAATTTGTAGTGAACTAGACAAGTGCTGAAGTCACATGGCTGACCACAGGTTCAGATCCCTGTGTCATCCTGAAAATATACTGGGTGTGCATAGGCACTCAAGATCCTATGGAGATAAAGGTGCTGGAGAAAGAGGATTAAAATGCAACAAGACCCTATTGAGTGTTCTCTCTGTCACACACACGGTCTGTCATTAAAAATGAAAGAAGAAAAAGACTATGCTTGGAGGGATCTTCTCTATAGCTTGTTGCTTGAGAAGCTTCTCTGCTCATGTAGAGCACCAGAAATAAAAGAAGAAAAAGAGCGACCCAAGCTTGCATGCTCCTGTCCTCTCACTGAATGGTGCCTCTTGCCTTGCTATGATGCAGCAAGAAGAGCCTCACTAGAGAGGGCCCCTCAATCTTGGACTTCCCTGCCTCTAGAACTGTGAGAAATAAGTTTCTTTTGTTTATTAATTACCCAGTCTTCGATATCCTCTTAAAGTAGCAGAAAGCTGACTAAGATACCTGGTACCTTAATGGTGATACTAGCAACAGCCTACTTCCACAGTGTATGGAACAAGTCATTAGTCAATGGATGTCCATAAATGTTTGCTGAGTGAATGAATGATTTAGGGTTTATGGTGGTGCGCCTATTTACAGACTCTCTTACTTGATCTTTACGAAAACCCTGTGGTAGACTGGGTTTTGGTAGAGTGGGCTGATAATTCCATTTTAAAGATGAAGGAGTGGGTTTAGAGAATGTACATAGTTTGGCAATATTAAACCAGGAAAATTAAGATATAATTTAAAATCTTGTTTCTTAATCTAGATTTAGACAGAAAATTGAGGAACAGAACAGAGACACTCTCTTGCTTTTCAAGAACACATAGCAACTGGAAACAGAACCAAAACTAGAACCCAGATTACTTAAAGGTAAACAAAGTGCCTTTCTAACTTTACCATGATGTCGCATGTAACTCTGGAACCTATTGGGTCATTGGAAAAGTCACGATGCATTTTTGCATAGAAAAACATAGAAAAAAAATCCATCATGACTTTTACAATGACCCAATATTTCTTATTTCTCTATGCCAGAATCCTTTGAAGCTAGTTCCCATCTTTAGCCCCTTGTCTGGCTCAATTTGTACCTTGGATTAGAACCTTCTAGAACTGCCTTCATGTTATTGGTATGTAATCTAACAATCATATTATTGGGTCTCACTTTATGTAAGCTCCATTCTAAACATGTTTCATTTGTTAGCTCATGAAGTCCTCTTAGAGCTCCGTGAGGTAGATTCTAGTATCAACCCTGTTTCCTAGGTATGGAAACTGAGGCATTAGGGGTCTGAGTAATTTATTTGCAGTTCATAATCTAAATCCCTGTGGTCTGACTCCAGAGACCAAGGGAGGAAATCCTATGAGATGGGACCAAGAAAGATACCCCACAGTACATTAGAAGGGTTCTAGGAGGGAAATCTCTGAGAAACACAGAATAACACCCCACTAAAGGCAAAAAAATCCACTAAATAAAAAGAGACTATTTTAAGACATCCTCCAAGGACAGAAGGTGATGATGCCAAAGCATGGCTGTACCAGCCGACAGGACAGTGCCTCTTTCACCTCCCTGTCACCCCCTGGTCCCAGGCCTGGAGTGATGAACCCAGCTAGTAAGGACCAGGACTCCAAGAGGCAGTCCACAGGGGGGACCCCTCCCTCTCCAGCGAATTCTACAAAAATTAAAAAGAGCTAAAAGCAATATTGGGAATGTTTAGCAATCTTTAGCCCCCAGGCTAAAGATCTCTATAATCAGATCAGAGATTAGAGTTTTGATAAGTGCAAATTCCTTAAATTGAAATTGCCTGGGGAACATAGTGATAGGAGATTTTGTAACCCTTGACAGTTTCGAGACATGACCAAGATTGTATCCAAGCAATGCATGTGAACAAGTCATGGTAGAAAGTAAAGTTGTCATCTGCCCTCAAGTTATTGAGCTCAGAGTGTAAGAAAAACAGTTATGAAAGTTAGACAACAAAGTTATCTAGCATTCAGGTTTAAGGAACTTCTTATTTTATCTAGATCTTAGCTCAGTTTGACAGCTCTAACACTACAGGTTGGGCTATCTTAGAGACCAGAGGGGAAAATCTATGTTGCTCACTTTCTCCAGAAACAGGAGCAAGGACTTATGTTTCTCCCAACCAAAATGTGGGAGCGACTACTCAGGAAGGCCTACTGCTTATAATCTGATGCCCTATGAGAAGCTGCTTTACCATGAGATTTCCAGTGCTGAAGATGAACCAAATATACAATAAAAGAAATGCTCACCTTTCTCAAGTATTTTGAGACCAAGTTCCCTGAAATAGAAACGTTAGGTCACTTGGTGAGCATATATCCATCGGCAAGCTGAATACAAGAGCAAGTTATATCAGGCATTAAAAGAGATGAAAATTGGGCTGGCTTCCTGGTTTGGTGGTTAAGAGAGCCTGATGTCTCATGGCTGACCATATAGTTGAAATTTGGGCCCTGGCAGTTTGAAAACCATACTAGGTGCATGTTTGTGCAAGCCTGGAATCCCAACAGAATAGAGAATGGAGGAGATGGAATTGTGGCATGACCACACCCAATGGGGGGGTGCTTTCTCTTCCTTTCTCTGGCAAGCCCACATGCCTTCTGACAAATTAAAAAAAATAATAATAACTAAAAGAGATAAAAGTTGTAAAACAAGAAAAATTCTCATTTATTATTGGTAGGAGTACTAAATGATATAACCACTTTGGAAGACAGTTTGGCAGTCCTTTACTAAAGCTGAATATACTTTCACCATAAGATCCAGCAATCATGCTCCTTGAAATTTGACAAATGACTTGGAAACTTTGTCCACATGAAAACCTGCACACGAATGTTAATGGCAGCCATAGTCATAACTGTCATATGTTGGGATATTATTGAGCACTAAAAGTGAACTATCACTAGAAATGAATTATCAGGGCGTGTAGGTAGCACGGTGATTAAGACACTGGATGCCCATATGGCCAACCATGGTTTGTGTCCTGGACCTGGCAGCTTGAAAATCTTGTTGGGTGTGTGAGCGTGCATGCCCAAAATTCTGGAAGGAGAATGAATGAGAAAGGACTGCGACATGGTCATCCTCTCTAAGGAGTGATTTCCCATTTCCCCTTTCTCTGTCTTTCTATGGCGAGCGCATGTGCCCTATGGCTAAAACCTAAAAAAAAAAAAGAGAAATGAATTATCAAGTCATGAAAGAAAATTAAATGCACATTACTAAGTGAAAGATACCAATCTGAAAAGATTAAATACTGTAGGATTCTAACTATATCACATTTGGGATAAGATGAAACTGGAGAAAGTAAAAAGATCAGTGGTTGCCATAGGTTGAGGGGAAGGAGATCCATAGGTAGAGCACAGAGGATTTTGAGGGGAGTGTAATTGTTCCATGTGAGAGTACAATGCTGGATACATAGCATTCTACATTTGGCCAAACCCACAAAATGCGCAACACCAAGAGTGAATCCTAATGGAAACCACTACCGGGGTGATAATGATGTGAGTGTAGTTCCCTGTGGGTAGCAAATCACCGCTCTGGTGGGGGATTCTGATAACAGGAAAGGAAGGCTGTGTATGTGGGTGGCAGGAGGCATGGAATAACCTCCTTTCCATTCAATTTTGCTGTGAACCTAAAACTGCTCTAAAAAATAAAGTCAATTAAAAAAATATAAAAAAATTAAAAGGAGGGAGAAAAGGTAAAAGTGGAATGAGAGGCATCCAAGATCTTAACTGATCCCTTTCCCCCTCTTCATTGCTGACCTGCTATCTTGGGCTCTCTCCTGTCTCCTGCATCCATTGGTTAACATGGGCAATAACAGCTGGGTGCTGGGAACAGTTCTAGTGTGTGGTATGTCTGACTCTCTCGGGAGAATATAGTCTCCCCCTGACCACTGTGCTCCATGGAGTCAGGGGAGAAAGCTGGGCTGATTCCAAAACGTAGAGCAGAGGCTGGAAACTACAGCCTAGAGGCTGAATTCTTCCTGCAGGTATATTTTGTTGGCCAGCAACTGACTTTACTTTTTAATTAGAACTACTCACCAAAATTTAAAATGAATACATTTCACATAAAAACATTTATTTCTGATTTTTCTTTTAAAAAAATCAGAACCAGCAACAAAGGGCTCAGATTTTCACGAAGCAACCCTTGGCTTTACATTACCTTCCTTGCTCCTGAGGCAATGTGGTTTGAGACCTCCATTCCAATGGGTTGCACTTAACTTATTTAAACAACTACTTGGAACTATATGTATGCAGTTTTGCCCATAAAACTCATTTAGGATATAAAAAGCATAAAATAGAATATTGTAGATCTGTTGTTCTCTGTAGAAAATGTCTGGCAACTTCTAAAAAGTGTAAACTTATCAGCATGTCAACATCACTTGAACCTCTGGTGAATGAGAAGCAATGAATGTGCAAGCCGAGAGCTGCACTGACCAACCGGGGACTTGAAGCATATTTAAGATCTATGTATTTATTATTATTTTTAAAGACAAGCTCTTGCTGTATCATTGTTTTTCTGCTTCAGTTTGCCAAGCAGCTGGGATGACAGGCATGTGCCACAGTACTGCCTTTAGATTGGACCAGGATTCCTTGGCCTCCCTTGGAGTTCCAGACTGCAGGGCACAGTATCTTAGTAACTCATGCTACCCTGACGGGTCTGGGACCTGAAATTGTGTTTCTAGTTCACCCTTGAGTCACCTGAGTGATCTCAGAAGTCTCTTTTATTTACTGGACCGTAGTGTAGTTTCATTATTATTATAATGTTAGGGATTGGGATAGCCGCTGATCTTCAAAGACTGTTTCTTAGAACATTTGTCTCTTGAAAAAGTTGTCCTGAAAACAGGGTTCTGTTTCCAAATCGTTTGAGAAGGCTACATCTTTAATCTGACTCTGGAAGATGACTGGTGAACACTAGGATATTTAGGAGAGGTCTTATAAAAATAAAACTTGGTAACCACGTTTAATCTAGTACATTTTGCAAATTTACTTGACCAAGAGCATTTTGCTAGCATCTATTACCACTGTGTGGAACTTAAGCCCTTTGGCCTAGGCTGGGAAGAATAACAGCAACACTAAGATCTGTCCAGTCCAAGAATCTGACGGGCCTATGAAAGGTTTTAAGTATTGGTTTAGCATTTGAGGGCTTTGCATTTTACGTGGTTTCCGATTGACTCATTTGTATTTTATCCTATCTTTTTCTTGGGGCTAGCGCTCTATTTTTCTCCTTTGCTAAGATAACTGAGTATGAAACAAGCAACAGAAAATATCTTCTCTTTGCATTATCTGAATTTGATTTTCTAAGATCTTCCTTCTCTAAATGTAATGGGTGTTCATCCCTTCCAAAGTGACCATTATGCTCCTAAAATACTGAAGTTTGGCAAAAGCAGAGTTATTGTGGAAACATTAAGAAAACATAATTACCGTATAATGTCACCACCTCATTTGCATATTGTTGAAATGCGTCTTGATGGGAGAAGAAACAACTTTCAGAAAATATTTTCTATGTCATTATGTCTCTCCTCTTTGTTTCTCTTATCCACAGGGGGTCTATCAGAATGCTTTATTACACAAATTTGAAATAAATCAGGATTAAAAAAAAATCTACTTTCCATGAATGAGGCTAGCTTAATCTTTTATGGTACCTCAGGGATAAGTTTGGAAGCCTTGAAAATAGAGCTCCTTCTGGAATTCTAAATTCCTTGAAAGAGCCCATGGACAAGCTATTTCCTTCTAGATGATGTGACACGTGTATGCAGGCATGGAGGAGTTGGCCTGTGAGCTGACGGTAACAGGTACTAAGCAAATCATTCCATGTTGTAGTATGGATTGAGCTTTCTTTTTTTTCCAATTAAAGTATTCTTTTTCAGTGTCAAACTTCAACTTTTCTAAAGCACTCAGTGATGAGAGATCTGGGACAGAAAAAGGGTGACATCTTACAATTCACCTTTGCCAAGTCAGAGGATTACTCACTACTTAGAAAGAAACTTGAATATAGCATCTAAAAACAATTTAATACCAATAAGCCACAAACTAAGTATCTGGACCATTACGATTCAATTTGAGTGGATGCATATATAGTCTTTTCCTACAGTTCAAAGAAGTAAATTGCATAAATGCACATTAGCTGTCTAGACCAGGGAACTCCAGTTAATCACGTGCTCATGTCATCTGTCAAATCACAAAAACTAAATTATTCAGTGAGCAGGTAAGTTCTTGGTTTTTATTAATAAAAACACAATTTACCCATATGGGAGGTTTCTATCCCACTACTTTTTACACTGTTCAGTACAGATATAGACTCCTAGTTTGATCCCAAGAGCCCTATTTTTATAGGGCAGATGTAAATCAGAGGCTAAAGGAGTAGGGTACAGGGTGTCTGGACACACTGCTAATTTAGAGAATGCCAACTCTCGAAGGTAGAAGTTGAGTCTTGATCATCTTTGTATTGCCAGTAGCTGGTTGTTTAGAAAAATTGAAAATGTATGGACCCAAGGACCAGCAGGTGGTGTATTGCTGGACCCCCACATGACTGACAGCTGTCCGAGTCCTGGACCTGGAGGCTTGAAACACACTGGGTGTGTGTGTGCATGCTCAAGATCCTGAGGAGAGAATGGAGAAGGGGTTATGGCATGACCATCCCTCCTGGGGAATGATTTCTTGCTTTCTATCTTTCTCTGTCTCTGTGATATTAGTTGGATACATGCAAAAATCTCTCTCTCTAAAAAAGAAAAGAAAGGAAACCTATAGCCTCAAAAAAGAAAAGGCATAATGGAGAAGTCCTGGCCAGATGCGGTACAAAAGAAGGTAATTTTCTCACTTCAGAGGAGAGAAGCAGGCTGCTAGTTGCAGATTGTTACTATGTGATGCTGTAAAATTTTCTGTTTCTAATCACAATGTCCAATGTTAGATATGAACTTAGACTTGACTAGCTTTTTCCCCTTCACCTTATTGCCTAGGAAAGACCAGTATGTCTCAAGACAAAATAACCTTAAATGGATTTTCATGAATTGATATAGATTTAAACGAATGGCTTTTATGATTTCCTCCTTTTCCTGTAGCTTCAACTAAATGGTTTAGAGTATCTCCGTTATTTCCTACATCTATTTGTATCCCCAAACAACACCAATGATAAGCAAAATTTGGACTGACAAATTGTAATGGCCTAAATTAATTAGTGTTATTGTAAATCTAGGAACTCCTAAGGACGAGATTATGAAGACCCTAATCAGACTCTCCCTTTATGCCCCTGTTACATGTGAATTGCTATGTGACTGAGGAAAGCCATTATGAACGTTATAAAATTTCAACTTCAAAATACCTGTGAGAGTTTTTCTTCCCTGATTGTGCTTGAACTTGAACACGGCATAATTCCTATTGTATGGGGATTCTATGTGTTTTAAGTTTCTCAAGATACTTTCCATAATCTTTATCTTATTATTTTTTTTAATTTGAGGTGTTTTTGCCATCAGAAATGTGCACTCACCAGAGAGAGAGAGACAGAGAGTGAGAGGGAAAGTAAGAAGTCATCCCCCAGGGAGGATAGCCATGCCACAATCCTTTCTCCTCCATTCTTTTCCTGGGCTCTTGGGCATGCGTGCACACACAACTGGCAGGATTTTACAAGCCACTGGGTCCAGGACTCAAACTACAGTTGATTATGTGGGAGTCCAGTGATGTAACCACTGTACTATTTGCTGGCCCCTCTATCTTATATCTAAGTAACCTTAGGTCCTCAAGGACCACAGCTGTAGGAAGACAGTAGTAGGCAAGCTGGTGAGTATGTGCATGGAGGGTTCAGAGCTTTAACACACGCACACAGTGGAGAACCTTATAATGATACTTCTAGAACTTTTAAACCATTGGACGAGCCCATAATATCAGGGCAGTGACAGCCTGATCTGGGAGTCTTTAAGTGAAGAGCTTGAAAGGGTAGCCATAGCAGCGAGGAGTCTTATAATGTAAGGAATGTCAATTACTGCACTGTTTCTGTGTTTCCTATTATCCCAAATCACTACAATGTAATTATCAAACAATAAGTCTTTATAGCTGTTACCCATACAGTAAACCAACTGTCTGGGCCAATGCCAAAGGCTGATTCCATTTCTCTATCCATCTTTCTGAAAAAAAAAAAAAATAGGTATAATATGAGGGATTTTCAACAAGTTCATGGACAATACATAGGAAGAAAATACTATGCATGAATTTGCCAAAATAAACTTATGGTTGAATTTCATTTTCCATGAACTTTTTGAAGTCCTCTCTTATGAGCCAGAAAGAAGCAAGATCTGGATTGTGTTATTATGGGAACAACTGCCTTCTATCCTTTCGAGAGCAGAGTTTGGGGGAACAGAGAAAAATATTGGGGAGTAAGATGAGGTTTGGGAAGCATTTCTTCAACTTCTACTTTGTATGATGCTAGATACTTCAGGAGTTAAAAAGATGGAGTCCCTTACCTCAAGGATATAGCAGTCTAGTTGGGGACACACACACACATAGAAGGAGCTGAATCATTTCTAATTCTTCATTCTCTCATCTCTCTAAGAACCTGACAGCTAAAGCCTCAGATTCAGTCTCCATAGAATAGCTTCTCTTCTGGGTCCAGCAGGTGGCATGATGATTAAGACACTGGACTCCCACATGAATGACCATAGTTCGAGTCCCAGACCTGGTGGCTTGCTTTCTCTCTCTCTGCTTCTCTCTGATCCAGTTTTAAAAAATGATAAATAAAATTAAATAATTCTTTAAAAAGAAGAATAGTTTCTCTTCCTCCTTGTTCTTTTTTTCTACATTTCAACTGGTTCAGATTCATACCTTTTGGCCAACTGTCCCCTAAGTGGCCTTCAAATCCCCAAACTTTCTTATGGTTTTAACACTCTTTTGTGACTACTTTTTTTTTTTTTTTTTTTGGAGAGGCTACTACATGGGAGTCCAGCCACATAGCCATTACGCTAACTGCTGGTTCCCTTTCGTGACTACTTTTATCATGTTACTTTTACTAGAAAAACTTGTTCTGACTCCCTACATCCAAAACTTTCTAACATTCTAAACATGGCATTCAAGGCTTCAGTTATTTGCTCAGAATTATTTCTACCATTACCTATGAACACACACTGATATTAGTAGGATACATGCCATCTCTAAGCCTTTTCTGATGATTTCTTCTGGCTAGATCCTCAGGCTCGCAATCCTTCATGTGTAGTTCAAGTTCCGTTTTCTCCAAGAAGTTGATCTCAAAGCACTGGCACTCCTCACTTAAAGACTGAGTTCTGTTCTTCCTTCAATCCTTTCAGCAACATCTGTCCCTCCTGCTGGGATTCGGGGCATGCACGCACACAAGCCTGGTGTGTTTTCCAAGCTCGGAATCTAGTACTCAAACTGTGTGACTGGCCATGTGGGCTCTAACCACCTTACCCACCAGCCCATAGATGAGCTCCACAAATCATCTATTTTAAATTCAGATAGACTTTTACATGCTGCTCCATTCAATGAGTATAAGTCCAAAATGGAGCCAAAAATAATCTGCTTGCTTTTAAGACTTCTAATAGAAACACAAATCCTTTTTAAGAGAGATTTTTACTATAGGGTATGTGTGCTTGCCAGAAAGACAGAGACAGAGAAACAGAGAGTGAAAAATCATCCCCCCAGGTGGGATGGCCATGCCGCAATCCCTTCTCCTCAATCTTCCTCTTGGGATTCTGGGCACACACAAGCTCGGTTTGAATTTCAAACCACTGGGTCTGGGACTTGAATGGCAGTCGACCACATGGGAGTCCAGCGCCTTAACCACTACACCACCTGCTGGCCCCTAGAAACACAAATCTTTAAACACAGGTGCCATATAGTTTACTGAGCTGTGCCCCTGCTGAGCCTTGCCCACAGAGGTGGGCACATGGCTTAGTCTGGACTAAAGAGAGTTCCAGTGGCAGACGACATGGAGACTCACCTAATTTAATTCCATTTTCCTCTTCCTGGGCAAACAGGAAAACTCACTGTAAGCAAGTCACCTCCCTCTTCCGGTGCTCACCGAAAGAATTGATATTCTTTCCAACCACTGGAAAAACTGGCAGTTGGATGTTTTTTCCCTAAATTTTATTTTTTAATGAGTGAGTGTGCCATTTAGAACCACGCTCTATCAGCTGAGAACAATACCCTGAGCACTGTGGATGCTTCTTAGGTGTCTAATGAATAAGGGAATGAACAGTCCCCCATCATGAGCCTGCTGTAATTAGGTATCTGTCCTTTGACCTTTTATAAATTCCTGGAGTAAGAATACCTGAAAACTGCCCCATCTTTTCTCTCTCACTAAATCCACTGAGGGACTTGAAAAGTGGTCCAAGACAAAATGTCCATGAGCTCCAAAACTAAGGCAAGAGCTTGGCTATTGTCACAGAGCAGACTGAAGCTAGCTAACATCCCTTCTTTCCCCTTCAGTGTCACCCTGTGGTGTATAACAGCTGATTGTTTCCTGAGAATAACACGTTAATGAGAGGGACTGAAGCCCATTTTGCTCATAGGTGAACCAGTGCAGACAGTGTGAGTGAGTCGGAGGTCCACCCAAGGTGGGCCTGTGATCTCTGCATGCCTGAGGTGCTCTTCTCTCTGCTCTAAGATGCACGGTGCGTCACGGATGGCGGACTCACGTTAACTGTGAAGGCTATGGCACAGCGGGTGGCTGTTTCCTTTATTTACCAACCTGTGGAGCCGCTGTTTGTCACTCAGAGGCACAGAGTGGGCTATATTGCAAATGAGATGAGACTGCCCAAGCCATATTTCAGTTAAGAATAAGAGATTGTCAACTCATTGAAAATGTATGAAAATAAATCCACCTGATATATATATTTTTGATCTGTTCCAGCGGGACATGATAAAAATGTCTCTGGGTAAATTTTATTGCTGATGAAAAGCAGAGGATGACAGTCCCCGGGGCAGGTTTGCAGAGCACTCAGCCCATAGGTTATGTCTCCTCTCCACTGTAAATATCGCTGGTTTTTTCCCCTATGATCCATCCACTTGAATCACAGAGTGTTACAATTGGAAGGAGCCTATTATATCTTTCCCAGGATTTTGAATCTGAAATCCACAAACTTTCTATGTCTTGAAGCCTGTAAAACTTTCTTGAATATTTCTGGCTGAAAGCTTTTATACAACTTTCAAAGAGGTCCATGAGCCCTACAACAATGCACGTGCACACATGCCAAAACACATCATTTAAACAGATTCAGTCTCCATAGAATAGCTTCTCTTCTGGGTCCAGCAGGTGGCATGATGATTAAGACACTGGACTCCCACATGAATGACCATAGTTCGAGTCACAGACCTGGTGGCTTGCTTTCTCTCTCTTTCATTCTTCTCGCTCTGTCCCTCTCAAGTCAAATTAAAATAGATTAATAAATAAAGTTTAGTCATTCTTAAAAATAATAATAGTAACAAATAAAGTTAAATAATTCTTTAAAAAAAGAAAGAAAGAAAAAGGTTTTTAAAAAAAAGGGAGTGCTGGAGCCAGCAGGTGGCGTGATAGCTAAGGCACTGGACATCCCCACATGGCTGACCACGGTTTGAGTCCCAGAGATTTTCACTGTAGGGCACATGCGCTCGCCAGACAGACAGAGAGAGACATAGAGACAGAAAGCGAGAAATCACCCCCCAGGGGGGATGGTCACGCCGCAATCCCTTCTCTTCCATTCTCCTCTCGGGATCTTGGGCACGCATGCACACGCGCCGGGCGTGAGTTTTAAGCCACCGGGTCCAGGACACGAACCGCGGTCGACTACATGGGAGTCCAGCGACATAGCCATTACGCTAACTGCTGGTTCCCTTTCGTGACTACTTTTATCATGTTACTTTTACTAGAAAAACTTGTTCTGACTCCCTACATCCAAAACTTTCTAACATTCTAAACATGGCATTCAAGGCTTCAGTTATTTGCTCAGAATTATTTCTACCATTACCTATGAACACACACTGATATTAGTAGGATACATGCCATCTCTAAGCCTTTTCTGATGATTTCTTCTGGCTAGATCCTCAGGCTCGCAATCCTTCATGTGTAGTTCAAGTTCCGTTTTCTCCAAGAAGTTGATCTCAAAGCACTGGCACTCCTCACTTAAAGACTGAGTTCTGTTCTTCCTTCAATCCTTTCAGCAACATCTGTCCCTCCTGCTGGGATTCTGGGCATGCACGCACACAAGCCTGGTGTGTTTTCCAAGCTCTGAATCTAGTACTCAAACTGTGTGACTGGCCATGTGGGCTCTAACCACCTTACCCACCAGCCCATAGATGAGCTCCACAAATCATCTATTTTAAATTCAGATAGACTTTTACATGCTGCTCCATTCAATGAGTATAAGTCCAAAATGGAGCCAAAAATAATCTGCTTGCTTTTAAGACTTCTAATAGAAACACAAATCCTTTTTAAGAGAGATTTTTACTATAGGGTATGTGTGCTTGCCAGAAAGACAGAGACAGAGAAACAGAGAGTGAAAAATCATCCCCCCAGGTGGGATGGCCATGCCGCAATCCCTTCTCCTCAATCTTCCTCTTGGGATTCTGGGCACACACAAGCTCGGTTTGAATTTCAAACCACTGGGTCTGGGACTTGAATGGCAGTCGACCACATGGGAGTCCAGCGCCTTAACCACTACACCACCTGCTGGCCCCTAGAAACACAAATCTTTAAACACAGGTGCCATATAGTTTACTGAGCTGTGCCCCTGCTGAGCCTTGCCCACAGAGGTGGGCACATGGCTTAGTCTGGACTAAAGAGAGTTCCAGTGGCAGACGACATGGAGACTCACCTAATTTAATTCCATTTTCCTCTTCCTGGGCAAACAGGAAAACTCACTGTAAGCAAGTCACCTCCCTCTTCCGGTGCTCACCGAAAGAATTGATATTCTTTCCAACCACTGGAAAAACTGGCAGTTGGATGTTTTTTCCCTAAATTTTATTTTTTAATGAGTGAGTGTGCCATTTAGAACCACGCTCTATCAGCTGAGAACAATACCCTGAGCACTGTGGATGCTTCTTAGGTGTCTAATGAATAAGGGAATGAACAGTCCCCCATCATGAGCCTGCTGTAATTAGGTATCTGTCCTTTGACCTTTTATAAATTCCTGGAGTAAGAATACCTGAAAACTGCCCCATCTTTTCTCTCTCACTAAATCCACTGAGGGACTTGAAAAGTGGTCCAAGACAAAATGTCCATGAGCTCCAAAACTAAGGCAAGAGCTTGGCTATTGTCACAGAGCAGACTGAAGCTAGCTAACATCCCTTCTTTCCCCTTCAGTGTCACCCTGTGGTGTATAACAGCTGATTGTTTCCTGAGAATAACACGTTAATGAGAGGGACTGAAGCCCATTTTGCTCATAGGTGAACCAGTGCAGACAGTGTGAGTGAGTCGGAGGTCCACCCAAGGTGGGCCTGTGATCTCTGCATGCCTGAGGTGCTCTTCTCTCTGCTCTAAGATGCACGGTGCGTCACGGATGGCGGACTCACGTTAACTGTGAAGGCTATGGCACAGCGGGTGGCTGTTTCCTTTATTTACCAACCTGTGGAGCCGCTGTTTGTCACTCAGAGGCACAGAGTGGGCTATATTCTAAATGAGATGAGCCATATTTCAGTTAAGAATAAGAGATTGTCAACTCATTGAAAATGTATGAAAATAAATCCACCTGATATATATATTTTTGATCTGTTCCAGCGGGACATGATAAAAATGTCTCTGGGTAAATTTTATTGCTGATGAAAAGCAGAGGATGACAGTCCCCGGGGCAGGTTTGCAGAGCACTCAGCCCATAGGTTATGTCTCCTCTCCACTGTAAATATCGCTGGTTTTTTCCCCTATGATCCATCCACTTGAATCACAGAGTGTTACAATTGGAAGGAGCCTATTATATCTTTCCCAGGATTTTGAATCTGAAATCCACAAACTTTCTATGTCTTGAAGCCTGTAAAACTTTCTTGAATATTTCTGGCTGAAAGCTTTTATACAACTTTCAAAGAGGTCCATGAGCCCTACAACAATGCACGTGCACACATGCCAAAACACATCATTTAAATTGTGCTATAATACATATTAAAATTTACTACCTTAGGGGCCAGCAGGTGGCATGGTATTAAGATTTTGGACTTCCACATAGCTGACCATGGTTCGAGTCCTGGACCTGGAGGTTTGAAACTCATTCCAGGCACATGTGCATGAGTGCCCAAAATCCTAAGAAGAGAATAGAGGTGAAGGGATTTTAGCATGGCCATCCCTCTGGGGATCAGGGGGTGATTTCTCACTTTCTCTTCCCCTGCCTCTCTCTGTCTCTCTGGTGAGTGCACATGCCCTATGGCAAAAAACTCTACACTCCCACCTCCGCCACACACAAAATTACCACCTTAACCATAAGTTTATTTTTAATTTAATTCTTCCCTTTAATTCTTCCCTTAGAGATAGACAGGCAGAGAGACAGAGATAGAGAGACAGACTCCCTCAACAGGCTCTTCAGCCCTGAGTCTCAGCAGGCCTGGATCATGGGCATACACATGCATGCCTCATGTGCTTAGGGAGGTCCTAGGATGTGAGCCCAGGACCCTTCCCATGTAAGTCCAGGTGCATCACCACTGGGCCACTACCTGGCCCTCACCTGGACCATTTTTAAGTGTGTGGGTCAGTAGTTTTAAGTACCTTCGCTTGTGCAATGAATCTCAAAACTCTATTCGCCTTGCAAAATTGAAATGCTATACCCAGTAAACAACTCTCCCATTCTCCTTCCCCTCAGCCTCTAGGAACCATTGTTCTACTTTCTGTCTCTGTGAATTTGGGTACTGTCAAAGCTCATATACATGGAATCATACAGAAGTTGCTTTTTTGTGACTGACTTATTTCACTTAGCATAATATCCTCAAGGTTCTCCCATGTAGCATGTATCAGAACTTCCTTCCTTTTCATGACTGAATAATATTCATCTATATACATATTATCACTTTTTTTCATCCATTCACCAGCTGATGGACACTGGGATGGCTTCTACCTTTGGGCTACTGTGAGTAATGGTATATTCATATAAACATGGTTATATGAATCTTTCTTTGAGAACATGCTTTCAATTCTTTTGGTTATGTATCCATAGGTGGAATTGCTGATTCATGTAGGAATTCTATTTTAACCTTTTTGGAGAACTGTCATACCGTTTTCCATACGCCATTTTACATTCTAACCAATACTATGGAAGTATTTGCCTTTCTCCACATCCTTACTAATACTTAATTTCTGTTTTACTTTATTTTTATTTATTATGATAGCACCTATCCTAGTTGGTGTAAGGTGTGTGGTTGGTATTGCATTTTGGTTTTGATTTTCATTTTTCCTAGTGATTAATGATGCTGAGCATCTTTGCACATGCTTACTGGCCATTTGTATATCTTCAATATCTATTAAAGTCTTGTACCTTTTTTTGTTCTTGCCAAAGTGCATATGCACAAAAGAGAGAGAGAAAGAGAAACAGCACTTCCAAATGACCTGGTCATGCCACATCCTTTTCCCTCCAATTCTACATTATATCAGTATCCTGGCTATGTGCACGTTTGTCTGCTGTGTTTGTCAAGCTGCTTGGGTAGGGAGTTGAACCTTCATTAGCCACATAGGATCTGGCTTCCTCTGTGCTATGCTTAACTGCTTGCTTTGCTACAGGATTGGCCCTTTGTCCATTTTAAAATCATTTTGTTGTTGTTGTGAGTTATAGAATTTCCTTTCAGACTTTGAATAGTAGCTCCTTATTACATATATAATCTATATTATTAGGTCATTGGAAAAGTCATGATGTATGTTTTTCTATGCAAAAATGTATCATGGAGACTCTTCCATGGCTCTGGAGAACTAGTGATTTCAGGGAAAAAAGAGAAATGAAGATTTTCTACTGATAATTCAGCCTCCAGCCCATGAACTCGAGTGGTAGGGAGACCCTCTAGCCTTCTCTTTGTCTCTGTCTCTCCCTTTCTCTCTCTCTCTGCCTCTGTCTTCTCATTTTTGGTAATTTTTCCTTTTAAAAAATTTTTAAGGTAAAGTATTTTCTCGGCTTTCAGTCTTGCCTTTATCTCACTAATAATCCCCTCTCCCTCTCCCACCCAAGAGAGGCAAGGGACAGGCCTTTAGAAGAAGACTCCTCCATGGCTCCTGAGAACTAGTGATTTCACATGACATGTGTAAATTTTTTTTGCTTGTTTTTTTCTTCTTCTTTTTCTCTCTTTTTCTTTGTTGTTATTTTTCCTCTCTCTCTGTTTCCTTTTCTTCTTCTTTTACCTCATCACTCTACTCCTCAATCTCCACTCACTGTGTTTCTAGATGGATCTAAGGGAACCATAGCCAAACATCCAAATACTATCAGGGTTAACATATTCCTCAATATCCACTGCACAAAGGGATTGAAATAAAAAATGGAACAGCAAAGAGATTCCAGATCACCTCCTTCTGCACGCTCCTAAAAGCTCAGATTGAACTTTAAGAACAAGGAAGAAACTCACTATCCATCAGATGACTAGAAATCACTGCAGGGCCACAAAAAATATGGGAAAGCAAGAAAATACCTCTCCTCCAAGGGAAAAGAATAGCTCCTCTTCATCCACAGACAGCTCAATGGAAATCATGGAAATGTCTGATAAAGAATTTAGAATATTCATAATGATGAACCTAACAGAGATGGAAGAGAGATCATGAACTGTGGAAGAGGCAGGAGAAAGGAGCTGGTGAGGTCCAGGAGGTGAGGGAATTCTTGCAATATCTAAAAGAGAAATTACATACTTTAAAAAAGAATCAAATGGACCTGTTAGAAATGAAGGTTATAATACAGGAAGTCAAAATCTCCCTTGAAAGTATTAAAAGCAGACTAGATTATACAGAAAATAGAATCTCAGATGGAGAAGAGAACATTGCTGGCCTAGAAAAATCCACCACAAACACAGAGAAAATTGTATAAAAAAATGAGAATAATAAATGAGAAATGCAAGATACCATTAAACATCCAAACATCTGCATAATTGGTATCCCAAAAGGTGAAGAGACTCATAAGGGTATAGATAATCTATTCCATAAAATCCTGGCAGAAAACTTTCCAAACCTAGAGAGGCATTCAAAGATCCAGTCCCAAAAAATACAAAGGACTCCCAAATAGAATCAACCCAAACAGATCTTCTCCAAGACACATGATAGCCAGATTGACCAAAAATACAGACAAAGACAAGATACCAAGATTGGCAAGAGAGAAACGGCAAGTTTCCCAAAGGATAGCCCATCAGGCTAACAGCAGACCGCTCATCAAAAACAGTGTGAGTGAGGAAAGAATGGGAAAATATTTTCCAAGTGTTAAGGGAAAAGCAATTTTAACCAAGAGTACTATACCCAGCAAGATTGTCCTTCATATGGGAAGAAGAGACAAGAACATTCTCAGATAAACAAAACCTGAAAGAATTTACCAGCACCAGACCAGATCTCCAAGAAATTCTCAAGGGAGTATTATATCAGGAAAATTAAACATAGACACACAGAAATAAGAGTTCAAAAACTAAGAAAATGGCCAACTTAAGCATAGGGATAAGTCTGGAGTTGAATATTGCATCTCAGAATTTAATCAGGAAGAAGGAACCACAACAGAAGAATAGATGAAGTACATGAGACTGAACTGTGAAATAGCATTTTATGACTTTTGGCTAAAACATTGCTGATTTTCTTCTAAGCTTTGTTTTCCAGTTTTAAGGATTTTGGTCCTATCTTGAGCTGTCAACAGGTTCATGAACCTACTATTTGAACAGAATCCTAACCTGTTTCCTGGCTTTAAGTTTTAAGCAAATTCCTTAGCATTTCTTTGATTTATTAAAGTTAAAACTGCTTTTCTTGAGATTATCAGCTGAACTTGCTATTCAAAGTAGTTATATTATTTAAGAAATTGTGTGATCAATAAAATGTGAGGGGAAAAGGAATGGAAGACAACTGTAGACACCAGAGATAGTATGAGAAGAGGGTGGAAAAGGGCAGAGTGTCAGAAATAGCGATAAAATGCACACACACACACACGTGTGCATGCGTGAAACTAGAAATGGAAAATTATTGACAATAACGTGCATGATTAAGCCCTTATGCAGTATATTCTGGATGAGAAATCACATTTTGTATGCTGTGACAATGCTTAAGGAATGAATGCAAATTAATTAAAAATGTTTCAGAAAATAAATTAAAAAAATTGTCTGTTGGAAAAAAATATGTATCATGACTTTTCCAAAGACCCAATATATTTTCTCCTACTCTGTAAGTTGTCTTGTCACTCTGTTGATTTTGTTCTCTGATGCACAGACATTTTTACTTTAAATGTAGTCTGATTTATCCAATTTTACTTTAATTGCTTATATTGTTAAATGTCATATCCAAGAAATCATTGCCCAATCCAATGTCAATAAGTTTTTCCCCTATGTTTTCTTCTGAGCATTTTCTAATCTTAGCTCTCACATTTAGACCTGTGATCTATTTTTAGTTGATTTACTTATACAGTGTAAGAGTTCAACTTCATTTTTCTTAAAGTTGATTTATTTCTCCTGTGACAGAGACAGAGACAGAAAGAGAGAGAGAATGAGTCAGGCACATCCAACAGGCTACTCATGTTGCAACCCACCCCCAGTCTTAGCCAGCCTGGATCATGGATGCATGCACAAGTACACAAGGAGGCCCCAGGATGTGAACACAGGACCTTTCCTACATGCGCTCAGTTACATTACTATTGCATCACCATGTGACCTCATAGTCTACCTAAAAATAGCAATTGTTAAAGCTAATTTTGGTATTTACACACAACGGAATAGAGACCTGGATAAGAAGGTCTATTGTAAATTATTCTCTGCTATTTACAGATACAGGATCAGAGCTCATGTCTCCTGATTCCCAGGCCATATGCCTCACTTTTAATCACTGAAATCCTACCTCACAGAATGGACAGAGGTTACAATGTCTCAGGACTATGTATTTTTCCTATGTTCCTATTTTCTTTTGTATTAAAGCCAAAATCCTGACTGTGGAAGAGGGCACATGGTTTAAGTTGGATTAAACTAGTGCTTGTGGCTGGGGCCATAGGAAATCTTCATTATTTTCCTGCTCTTAGATGAGGCTGTTATTTGGTGGACAAGGGTGGCAATGTGCATGCAACTTCCAGGGATGGAAAACATCCTTCCTAACTTCTAACTTTTCATCTCGTAGGGCCTCGGAGGCCAGGAATTCAGATCATGTGACATAGGAGAAGGGAGCCAACCTCTTGAGTCACTTAATGGAGAACTCTTGTTGACGTGCACTATATACACTAATGCTGTGTGCTTTGAAATGAAATAGATCTCTTATGTCATGGATACTTTAAGGGACATTACCACAGTACAACTGAGACTATCATTGGTAACCTAGCTTTCCATGCTCCTGGGCATCATGATGGACCCAAGAATGGGCATATGCTATAAAAATTGCCAAGAAGAGTCCTTCCTTGGAGTATCAGGCAGCTTTGCTGCAGAAACAACTTCAATATGTTAGTGGATCCATACAGTAAATATCTACTTTTTGTTCATATTACAAACCAGCAGCTTTAGGTAGGCTTCTGTGACTCTGTGTGCCTTTTTATTCTGGGGCTTAGGCCAACAAAGTAGCCCCTACAATAGATGTCCCTAGTGTGCCAGTGGTGACAAGCGAGTGAGCTGGTGGAAAACTGTGAGGTCTTTCGTCCCTAATTTCAGCCCTACCACTCCTGTTCACTCTGCTCCTGGCACACTAGGCTCCATGCTACTCCCAAGAAATACACATTCTTGCCAGCAGGTCTCTGAGCCACTGGCTCTCTGGCTGTGCCACTCTTTTCCATGCGTGAAACTAGAAATGGAAAATTATTGACAATAACGTGCATGATTAAGCCCTTATGCAGTATATTCTGGATGAGAAATCACATTTTGTATGCTGTGACAATGCTTAAGGAATGAATGCAAATTAATTAAAAATGTTTCAGAAAATAAATTAAAAAAATTGTCTGTTGGAAAAAAATATGTATCATGACTTTTCCAAAGACCCAATATATTTTCTCCTACTCTGTAAGTTGTCTTGTCACTCTGTTGATTTTGTTCTCTGATGCACAGACATTTTTACTTTAAATGTAGTCTGATTTATCCAATTTTACTTTAATTGCTTATATTGTTAAATGTCATATCCAAGAAATCATTGCCCAATCCAATGTCAATAAGTTTTTCCCCTATGTTTTCTTCTGAGCATTTTCTAATCTTAGCTCTCACATTTAGACCTGTGATCTATTTTTAGTTGATTTACTTATACAGTGTAAGAGTTCAACTTCATTTTTCTTAAAGTTGATTTATTTCTCCTGTGACAGAGACAGAGACAGAAAGAGAGAGAGAATGAGTCAGGCACATCCAACAGGCTACTCATGTTGCAACCCACCCCCAGTCTTAGCCAGCCTGGATCATGGATGCATGCACAAGTACACAAGGAGGCCCCAGGATGTGAACACAGGACCTTTCCTACATGCGCTCAGTTACATTACTATTGCATCACCATGTGACCTCATAGTCTACCTAAAAATAGCAATTGTTAAAGCTAATTTTGGTATTTACACACAACGGAATAGAGACCTGGATAAGAAGGTCTATTGTAAATTATTCTCTGCTATTTACAGATACAGGATCAGAGCTCATGTCTCCTGATTCCCAGGCCATATGCCTCACTTTTAATCACTGAAATCCTACCTCACAGAATGGACAGAGGTTACAATGTCTCAGGACTATGTATTTTTCCTATGTTCCTATTTTCTTTTGTATTAAAGCCAAAATCCTGACTGTGGAAGAGGGCACATGGTTTAAGTTGGATTAAACTAGTGCTTGTGGCTGGGGCCATAGGAAATCTTCATTATTTTCCTGCTCTTAGATGAGGCTGTTATTTGGTGGACAAGGGTGGCAATGTGCATGCAACTTCCAGGGATGGAAAACATCCTTCCTAACTTCTAACTTTTCATCTCGTAGGGCCTCGGAGGCCAGGAATTCAGATCATGTGACATAGGAGAAGGGAGCCAACCTCTTGAGTCACTTAATGGAGAACTCTTGTTGACGTGCACTATATACACTAATGCTGTGTGCTTTGAAATGAAATAGATCTCTTATGTCATGGATACTTTAAGGGACATTACCACAGTACAACTGAGACTATCATTGGTAACCTAGCTTTCCATGCTCCTGGGCATCATGATGGACCCAAGAATGGGCATATGCTATAAAAATTGCCAAGAAGAGTCCTTCCTTGGAGTATCAGGCAGCTTTGCTGCAGAAACAACTTCAATATGTTAGTGGATCCATACAGTAAATATCTACTTTTTGTTCATATTACAAACCAGCAGCTTTAGGTAGGCTTCTGTGACTCTGTGTGCCTTTTTATTCTGGGGCTTAGGCCAACAAAGTAGCCCCTACAATAGATGTCCCTAGTGTGCCAGTGGTGACAAGCGAGTGAGCTGGTGGAAAACTGTGAGGTCTTTCGTCCCTAATTTCAGCCCTACCACTCCTGTTCACTCTGCTCCTGGCACACTAGGCTCCATGCTACTCCCAAGAAATACACATTCTTGCCAGCAGGTCTCTGAGCCACTGGCTCTCTGGCTGTGCCACTCTTTC
>NW_006160078.1:1297768-1306876 GCF_000334495.1 Tupaia belangeri chinensis | reverse complement strand
CTTTCCCTTCCTTCCAGTCTCCACTCAAGAGTGACCTTATCAGACAGGCCTTCAGCAACCTTGTAATATAAAGCAAGAGGTCTCCCATGTCCGGTCACATTCTCTACTCTGTGACTGCTTTGCTTACTTCTGTCAGAGCACTTGTAGCCACAAGATTTATTTGGTGGTTCTTTTTTTTTTTTTTAAAGAGATTTTTGCTATAGGGCACATGTACTCACCAGAGAGAGACACAGAGAGAGAGAGAGAGAGACAGAGAGACAGAGGTGAGAAATCACCCCCAGGGGGATGGCCATGCTGCAATCCCTTCTCCTCCATTCTCCTCTCACATGTGCATATGCGCCCAATGTGAGTTTTAAGCCACTGGGTCCAGGACTTGAACTGCAGTGGACTACGTGGAAATCCAGTGACATAATCATTATGCCATCTGCTGGTCCCTATTTGGTTATTTCTGTAAGTGTGAGGAGAGTAGGGAGCTGATTTTGTTAACTACTTTATCCCCAAATTTTTAGAACTGCACAGATGCTTAGTATATATCTATAATATAAATGAACATATGAATGAATGCAATTGATACTGGGATTCCAACCATTAATGTCTGCAAAATGCACACGCAAGAGCAGACACACAGTAGGAATCAAACTGCGTTTATTATCTCGAGCTATTTGTATGCTGAGCCTTGTCTCCATGATCCTTTGCTAAACACAGGCCAGTCTGGTTGAATCTGGGAGTGAGGCCCCCTCCTCAATCCCTGCAGCCACCTATCACAAGCAGCTGTCTGTGTAGTCTGTAAGATCAGTCCTGAGCTCTGCCAGCAGGGTTCTATAAAAGAGAAGCCAGGTGTGACAGCCTCTTTTCCCCCAGCAATGCCCCGCTTCATCCTCCTTCCTCACGAAGACCTCTCTAGCAGCTGATTTAGATACCAAGTTAAAAAAAAATAAAAAGAAATTATCAGGCAGAGACACCCTTGCAGAAGATTATGAAATCCTAACAAAATGTCTGAAAATAGAAATTCCTCAAATCTATCATTTAGAGATAACAGGCAGCAGCCACTGCAGACTGCAGGTGAGGAAAGAACCAGAGTTGTGAGTGAGTCTCACAACAAAAATTATTTCCAGACTCCGAGACTGAGGCTGCCGCTAAGCTAGTAGTGGTAGCTAGGGGAGGATGTCGTTTTATAACCTGAGAGCCTCCGAAAGACTTATCCCTCCCCACCCTCCCATTCTCCTTCTCACACTAAAGTTCCAGTGGTCCTAGTTTTAATATATTCTGAGATTTCATCAGAGCGGTGTGCAGAAATAGCAAGGGGCGAGGTGGCAATCTCATCAGAGAGTCTATTATGCATTCCCTCTCACAGAGAGCTTATTGCACATTCTCTGATGACCACACAGCGATACTGTTTACACAGAGCTGCCTTATACTAGCAGGAGCCCTCCGAGGAGCTGTAGGAGCCCTTTACTGGCCGGCAGCAGCAACGGAAGAGGAGAAAATCTGAGCCACGTATCCTAGTCCACTTTCCATTCTCTCCCTCGGTCCTTCCTTCCTCGGCCTTCTCTGGGTGGCTGTTTTTGGATGCATTTGTGTTCTCACCTTCCATTTGCTGCCTCTTTCTCAGGGTCCTACTTTGCCCCCTTCCTTTCCTCTTTTCTCTCTGCCTCTCTTCTCCCCTGATATTTATCTAGCACTTAATAGTCACTGGACACAGGGTCAGTGCTGTGGGCAGGGCCCACTTCCTATCTCCATGGCACTTATGCGTCAGTCGCTGAGTGTGTGAACTCCAGGAGAACAGAAGAAGAGGCAAAAGACCCAGTTGTGGTGGCCCAGGTAACAGGGGTGATGCTGTGTGATGCTGGGGACCATATGGAAGGCTCTGGGTTCATGTCCTGGGTGTGCCTCCCACACAGGGGATGCCTGCAAATGTGCTGTGATCCTGGCTGGTTGCAGGGCTAGGGGGAGGATCGTGTGTGGAGACTGTTGACAAAGCCCTGGCCCCCACCTTGCACATGTGTGCTCTCTTTCTTGTGTTTCCTCATGACAGAAAAAAAATAAGTAAACTCAACAACAAAAACAAAAAACAGAAAAAAAGACCAGATTGTAAAAGATCTTGAATGCCAGAGGAGTACCAAATTTCCTCAGTAAGTAATGACTGAAGGTGGGGTGAAGTGGTCTTAAGAGGTTTAAGGAAGGCACTCTCTCTCATTTAATATATCTCAACCGGGTGTTGAGAGCTGAACACACACAAATTAAACTTCCTCACGATACTGACGTCCTCGCATTCCTTTCATGTCCCTCCAGATCCCTTAAGATGAAGCTATTTCTATCATAGCTATTTCATTTCTTTTTATTCCACTCCTCCTTTCTAGGGTCATGGTTACTGCTTGGCAGCGTAGCATAGCTTTTTAAATACAGCAAGTTAAAACAAAGTTCTAGAAATCCATATTTAGTCGATATTGGTCACTGCAGATTTGCGCGTGGTGGTTTGTTTTCTTTCTAGCACATCATTTAGTAATGAAGAAACTTTCTGGCTCAGGAATTGTGGGCTAATTATCATCTTCATAGTTATCTGGTAAACACATTCCCAAATTGTGATTTTAAATTTTTACTAGGAGTCCCCAGGAATTTTATTTTCTTTAAAAATTTGCTTATTACTTATTCATTAAATAGATTTATCCCGAAGTAGATAATACCATCTCTCTCGAGTGCAAGTTTCATTACCTTCCTTGAGGTTAATAGATGAAGGTCAGGTATAAACATGTCAGACAGCTTTTAACCGTGTTGGTATGGCTGTTGTTCCTACAGTTACTGGCTGTATTTTAAAATACTCCTCCACAGCCTGGTTAGGGACTTAACCTTTGAGATCCTCAGTGTAGCCCCTACGGTAGAATGTTAAGTAAACATTCTTTTGGGAATTGGGCCTGCTACCAACAGTTTTACATTTTAGAGATTTCTTTAGTTGGGAAGAGAAAAAAAAGCTTTAGTCTCCTCTTATCAAGATGTAATGCTATATGTTTCCCTTTAAGCTTAACTCAGTTTAAGATAGCATGAGACCTCCATTGGTGAGCTATAAAAGCAGGCAGAAGAGGAAGATGAAAATAACTATTTCTAGGATGATTTTTTTTTTTTTTTGAGAGGTCTTCCCTACAGGGCATGTGCGCTCACCAGAAAGACAGAGAGAGACAGAGAGACAGAAAGCAAGAAATCACCCCCTAGGGGGGATGGCTATGCCACAATCCTTTTTCCTCCATTCTCCTCTCTGGATCTTGGGCATGCACGCACATGCGCCCGGCGTGAGTTTAAGCCACTGGCTCTGGGACTTGAACTGCAGTCAACTATGTGGGAGTCCAGTGACATAGCCAATATGCTAACTGCTGGTCCTGCTAGATGATTTTTAAGCACTAGATATGAGAGATACTTGTGCTGCCTTATTTTCTTTTCATATAAATTTCTGGGAGAACCCTAACTTCACTGGGCTAAAAGAGTATGGGACTGCAAATAAACAACCTGATAATCACGCATACGTGTGTGTGTGTATGTGTATGTAGATATAAAGTAACCCAGCAAGAACATCTCTTGGTTTTAAGATAGGTGGTATGCACTTGCAAAGAGTGGTGAAATACCCATCCCCACCACAACATGGTGATGGGTAATTTGTTTTATGTATTTCTTCCATGAGAGAGAGACAGAGAAAGAGGCACCTACACCAGGGATTTCATGCCGAAATATACACTCGGTCTCTTGGCTCAGATCCAGGCACATGTATCTATGTCCAGTGTGTTCAGGGAGGTCTCAGCATGCAAGCCCAGGACCTCTCCCACGGGCATCTAGTTTTGTTGTCACTGTGCCACACCAGCTGTCAGTGTGCCTGGGTCACAGGATGTCCAAGAGCTGATGATGCATTATTTCTGGTGCGTCTGTGACGGTGTTTCTAGGAGAGACTAGCATTTGAATCGGGGGATGCACTAAAGTTCTGGGTTGTTGGGCAAGACTTTCCCGATGACCTAAAAGATTGCCTTCCCCAAAATAGGAGGGCATCAGTTAACTCCCTGGGGGCCTCAAGGAACAAAAAAATGGAGGAAATGGGAATTCACTTTTTCTCTTTGCCTGACTATTCAAGTTGGAACATCAATCTTCTTCTGCCCACTGGCACTCCTGGTTCTCAGCTCTTCAGACCCAGACTTGAACTTCAATGACTGGCATTCCAGTTCTCAGGCCTTTGCACTGGAATTATATCACTGGTTCTCCTGAGTTTCCAGTTTGCAGATGGCAGATGTTCAGATTTCCTAACCTCCATAATCACATAAGCCAATCACTCACAATTTTCTCTTTACATCTAATAGTCGCTGGAAAAGTCACGATCTATTTTTCTGTGCAAAAATGCATCATGACTTTTCCAATGACACTACGTTCATATGTATATACATCCATCTCCTACTGGTTGTTTTTTTGGTTAGCCCTGAATAATACGAACACTGAATGATGTTGGAGCACTAAGTAAATAAGGGATTGCCAAGTGCCCACAAGGAACCTTGGGTGAAACAAATGAGTGTAGGAAGACCCTCTCTCATTTTCTGTGAAACACGTAACCCTCTTTCATTTTCCTACTTTCTCCAGAGACAGAGATACAAAGAATATTCTCTCTTAATTTCACTGTAAGAAAAAGACTAGCACAAATACTAACTAGCTACTGATATTAGATTACCAGGAAAGTCATGATATATTTTTCTATACAAAAATGGATCATGCCTTTCCCAACAACCCAATATTTTATCATTTCAGGAAACAATACAGCTTAATGGGACTAGTGCAGACCGAAAAGCAGGTGCTCAGTAAAAAGGGACCAGTTGTTACTATGTCAGAGCTGATGGGGATAGATGAAAAAATGATACTTCAAAATCTGCCCTTTTTTTTTTTAAGGAAAGCTAGAAATTCAGATTTATATGTAACAGTCAAATTTTTGAAGCCGTTTACTAATTAAAAATTTAAGGAGTCACATAGGTTTGGAGAGAAATCATGTCGTAGGCTATTTTTAGCTTCTGGATCTCTAGTTTGAAAAGTCTAGGATAAATGGGGAGGTAAGACTCTTGGATGGAAGAGAAGTAGAGGGGGAAAAAGTAGGAAAGACTGTAATGGGCCCGCTCAGTGGTGCAGTGGTGGTGAAGTGGCATCTACATGGAAGATCACATGGCTGGCTCTCTGGTTGACCTGTACATGCCAGGGGCATATACCTATGATTCTGGCTGGCAAGGAATGCTAGGGGGAAGGAGGAAATTGCCATGTAAGATCCTTTAAAGGGTGTTTGTCTTTGTCTTTCTCTCTCTCTTTCTCACTGTTTCTCACTGTCATGAAATAAACAAACTTAAAACAAAAACCAAAACCACAGTGACAGCACAGTATTTTCATCCTTTTCAGGGCAGGAGGTTAGCAAATACATTCATATGGTTTCCTATACTAGACGGTGAGAATTTGTGCAATCGGGACCATGTTTATCTCTGGATAGTTAAAAGGATTACTACAATATGTGGGTAACTTGAATTAATTATGTAATGAACCATCACAGATTATGGTAAGTAAAGAAGAAAATGAACATAAAATGAAATGAAAATAAAAACCAGGCTGAAGCAGTTTTGTAGGATGAGTAGAGAATGACAAACCCAGAAGAAGTGGCAGATATAGAATTGGCAATTTATAGGCTCTTACTTCCTTTTACTGAAAACATGAAGGTGGACTGGAAAAAATAATAACACTCATTGATCTCATAGAGCAATGACTTTAAATTCAGAAGCACCATGAAAGGGTCTTTAAAAGATATTACCCTTATCTGGAAATATTCGTTCATTGCAATACAGTGATTTTATACTGTATTAAAATGTTTCATATAGTTTATTTACAACCATGGGGCAGGTAACAATGTCATTCAATCTTAATTTCCCTATTTGGAAAAGTCCATGAATTTGATAGCTAATGAAAATTCTTTCAACTCTACTATTTTATGAGGTTATTTATCAGAAGTTATAGTTGTCTTATTAAAGGAGGTGATTTATATACTGAAAAAAACACCATTAAAATAAATGCAATTAAAATGGGGGTTAAAATTGCTTTGCAAATAATGGACTGTTTGGACATTTACTTTGAAAAAATGAGAACAAAATTACAATTTTTTTTAAGATGTCTTTTTTTTTTTTTTTTAGAAGTTTTGGTTATAGGGTGTGTATGCTCGCCAGAAAGACAGAGAGAGAGACAGAGAGACAGAAAGTGAGAAATCACCCCCAGGAGGGGTGGCCATGCTGCAATCTTTTCTCTTCCATTCTCCTCTCGGGATCTTGGGCATGCACACACACATGCCTGGCATGAGTTTAAGCCACCAGATCCAGGACTTGAACTGCGGTTGACTACATGGGAGTCCAGTGACATAGCCATTACGCCAACTGCTGGTCCCCAACACTACAGAATTTTATCTAAAGTTAAGAACACTTAAGTTATAAATGCAACTATACATAAAATGTCAGAATGAGCACAGCATGAACCAAAAGTTGATTGATTTAGGGCAAGCATAGCTTTTTCCTGACTGATTTGAATGGTAGAGGATACAATATCCTTTATTTCACATTTGACTTTCACAGTGTGATAATCAAGAGGGGACATTTCTACAAAAGCATTTGAAGGCTTCATCAATTTTCCCAAGAGCTCCTCTTCATCTCTGATATTTAAATCTTTCTCTTCTGAAGCATTTATCTTGTAATCATTCTTGTCTATTTTTATTCTTAATTGTTAACTATCTAAGTCTGCTAGATCTTTATGTATCGATGGCTTTGTGTTCAATTAGAGCAATTTTCTCTCTTTTTCATAGGCTTTATGAAATCCTACATCTCAGAGCAAGATGTACAGGATTTGCAATTGCTTTGTATTACTGAAGTACAGAATTGACAAATACTCAATCAATGAAATGCCACCCAACAGAGACCATAGTCCGAGTCTGTGGATATGGGCTAATTTTGAAAGTAGTCAATTATTAGTAAATATTTTGGGGCATCTAAGACTTCTTCCTGTCTTACTCAAGTAACTCTGAGATAAGAAACAAATGTTCTTTAATATAGAAATGAACTTATAGCCTAACCTGATTCTTCTTTGAGTTAGTGATGCCAGTACAACTTACTATACACAGGATAAGCTCATTATAGTAACAATTTCATTTTCTATCTTCCCAGTGGTATATATATATTCAAAGAACTAATGTTTACTTTCTAAAATTTATGTTTAGGAGAAAGAGACAAGAAAATGAACTTGTGTAATATGTCTGAACATTCAATTTCCTGTTATGGACCAAAGTTGGTATGATTTTAGAAAAAGCCCAATGCATTCCCCAATAATATGAATTAAGGGTCAGAATCCTGACATTACATCTGTTTAATTACAGGTGATAAATTGCATGTTGGTATAGAAACACTTTTAAAGTAAAATATAGATTATAGAAAACAGTGTAGAATAAGTTAAAAGATAAAAATTGTAGGACGATTTGCATTAAAATGGTCTTAAAAGCTAAAACAAAACTATCAAAATCCCTTTTCCAGACCCACCCACATGATGCTCATTTTTTTTTATGATTTATTTATTCATTCATTCATTTTAAATTTGACCAGAGAGAGACACACAGAGAGAGAAGAAAGTGAGAAAGCAAGCCACCAGGTTCAGGACTTGAAGCGTGGTCGGCCATTTGGGAGTGTCCAGCGCCTTAACCACCACGACACCAACTGGTCCCATGATGCTCATTTTTAAAGCTGAAATGTTTACGAATGTTTAGCAAAAGGCCCTTACATCTAGTGAGAATAGGACTGACCGAGGCAGGACTGCAACTCACCACTGAGGCACTCTCTGAATCTCAAGTTAACAAGAAGCTATATTAGAACTCAATTGGTTGTCTAAAACAAGCAGGAAATTGCAACCAAAGGGTGAATCACCCAGCCAGAACTTCCTATTAAAACACAGTATCTGTACTTCTCAGGGAGGGACTTCACCTTCAGACAACCAAAGCAACAGCCCCTGAATCACCCCAGCACTTTCGGCCAGGACAGAGCAGCCATTCTCCACCTCTACTCCACTACTCACATTATGGGTTGAACAATTTGTTCTGGGGACTGTGCTATACACTACAGTGTATTTAAAGCATCCCTAACGTTTACCACTACATGTTGGTAATGTATCTATCCCTTTCCCTTCCACAGGAAAGTTAAAAAAAAAACCACACAAAAACAGTATGTGTCCAGACAGCATCGAGTGTCCCAAGGGATATAAGATTGCCCTTGGTTGAGAACTGCTGGGACTGAGGTTCTTACTTAAGGGAGTATTTACTCTTTTTCAATGGCTTCTACAGTGGCTCTATTTTATTTGAGTAGAAATTTTTCCAAATCTTGGTTATACTAGTACCATGTTTTAGTTGCTTTTCATTACACTGCTTTAAAAATTTTGATTATAGCACCTTTTTTATTGCTTATTTAACATTCTTTAAAACTGTTTCCACTTTTTTTTTTTTCTCTTTAAGAGATTTTTTGTTACAGGGCACATAAGTTTGCAGGAGACAGACAGAGAGAAAGTGAGAAATCACCCCCTGGGAGGATGGTCATGCCACAATCCCTTCTCCTCCATCCCCTCTCAGGATTTTGGGCACACATGCATACACACGCCCAATTTGAGTCTTAAGCCACTGAGTCCAAGACTTGAACCATAGCTGGCCATGTGGGAGTCCAGTGCTCTAACTAGTACATCACCTGCTGGCCCCAATATTTCCACATTGTAATGGAAATACATTTATTTTAAAAAGGAAACCTTTATTCTATTTGGTCATCAGGAAAGTCATGATGTATTTTTTCATAGAAATCTATTTTTCCATAGAAAAATACAACATGACTTTCCCAATGAACTTATGTACCTATAAATGGAAGCTGAATATTAACAAGAGAATTAAAAAATATAGAGATAGATAGCAAAATTAGCTATTAAATTCTAACTCAATACTATTGGCTATTGATATATAAGTCTCATCATAACCTGAGGTCTACGTTCTATAAATCTAGAGGAACTAAAAAGCCTAAGAAGTGTTAAAAACATGATAACATG
>NW_006160078.1:1291501-1297168 GCF_000334495.1 Tupaia belangeri chinensis | reverse complement strand
AACAACAACAACAAAAAAAAACGGTAAAACTATTCGTCCCATTTTAAAAAAAAATGGATATTTGATGGCTGCAGTGAGCGGTATGGGCCCAGTTGGGTTCTACTTTATAGTATGCTCTTTTTACCCAATGGGGTTTAGGCCTAAAGTCAGACTTGAGTTCATGTAGAGGCATGTGTCAGCTGTGATAACTATTGGAGAGACTTAGACTAATTAAGATCACTGACAGATCATTTGGGGAGGGGTGAGGCACGGAGGGCAATCGGGGATGACAGGGACAATGTGGGAGGAGGATGGGTCATAACAGAGGGAGGGGGATGGGGAATCTAGGATGGTAAAACAAAAGGCAAGGTATGCAGGACACAAGAATTGGGAAATTATTTGCTGAGAACATATATGTTGACGTGCTTGATTGAGCCAACGCACAGTATATATTGGATGGAAAATTCATTTGTGTGTTGCGATGGGAAAAAAAAATTATAATAAAAAATAAACTATAAAAAAAAAAAGAGAGAAGAGGATAGAGAAAGATAGCAAGTGAACAATAGAGGGGATGTTAGTGAGAAACAGATATGGTTTATTATCTGTTGAAGATGACGTGTATAGTATTCTCAACTGGACTGGTCTGGGAAGTATTTCATGATGGGTGAAGTCTTTTAACAAGCAAAATGAGAAATAGTGATTGACTGTTTTAAAAAATTATAATAATAATAATTATTGGGAAATGCATGGAAAAGACTTTGAATGATAAAGCGGGGAGATCGATGCCTCTGTATTGACTGACATGCATGGCATTCCCTTTTGAAAAAGCAATGGAAGTCAATGTAAAGTTATATGTAATCCAATGTAATATAAAGAAGATTATGATAACATGATAACATGAGGCTGAGACGTTCTCCTTACCATGTTCAAAAGATAACAGATAAAAAGACAAGTGATTTCCTCACTGTATGAGTCAATGTTATTTAATGTAATGTATCACTTATTTATTACATAAGGTATTTATTTGATAAGGTTCACCATCTCCTGTAACAGTTGGCAAAATTCCTGCTAGGTGGCCTAACTTCTGGTTTGTTTGGAGTATGTAGTGATGTCCTCCTTGGGCTAGTCAAAGGACTAGTTCATGTAGTGGTTTCTACTTAAGTGTTGATTCAGAATTTTGGTAGTCATTCTCAAATCTTACATCAAGGATATATACATTCCTAGATAGTATACATCACGCCTCGTACTGAGGCGGTGAATAAAGCTAACATTTACCGCAGGTTCTACTACATGCTGGGGACTATGTCAGACCCTTCTTGTTTAATCTTCCTAATAGTTCTCTGAGGCTTCTACTAGTCCCTATTTAAGATGGAAAAATTAAGATTCAGCGAAATTACGTCACGTTGCCAGGGTTTTATGTTTTGTTAGTGGTAGATCTGAATTCAGAGCTGATTCTGAAGTCCTAATTATGTGTCATCTGTAGCGAAGACGCTTGTGATATGTGAATAAATCTACTGGAAATATTTTCAGTATGCATTTATTTATTTTAGACTTGTATATAATTCCACTTCTAGTATTTAATCTGTATTTCACAATCCACCATTTTGTAGAAGAGTAATTTTGTGATTTCAAGGAGTTGCTTATCTGTAACTGCACAAATATTGGTCTCATCTAGTCAACTTGCTTTGTCAGTTGCATGTTAATCTAATTCAAGTGTGTAGTGTTTAGTCATTTCCAACTAGAAACTGCAGCCCAGGGCTGGAAGAGGTTTTTATCTGTAAGACCCAGTATTGCATTCAGTACTAATTTAATCTAAGGTTTCAATGAGTCCAGACTATTGCAGTCTCAAAATTCTATGAAAGCCAAATACAAATATTTTAGAACAGAGAAGCAAAGCTATTAGATACCTCTTAGGTATACAGATTTTATTACACCTACTCTGTTGTTTCAATTAGATACTTCTATTTCTCTTAGCACCAAATTTGTAGGCTAGTATTTATTTTCATGGCTATTTTAAAACTATGGAAAATGATGCTATCTAAAATTCTGGCATGCTGCACAGGCTAAACAAGGCTTAAAACCCATAACTAGATGTTTTTGTCTTCCTTAGGAGTAACTGGTTTGTTCCTTTTCTTACCAGTTGTTTCACTTTACCAAGTTACTTGGAGGCAGCTTTGCATTCAAGCTTAGTTTTCCTATTCCCCAAACCCAGAGAAAAGGCAACCTGATACTCCAAATCCTATCTAAAACAAATTACAAAAGGGTTGAAAGAAAATTATTACTTCTAGAAGTAATAGGGAGGTTTTTTGGTAAGAAAGGAGAAATTCACATTGATCATTTTGATCATTGCACTTTGCTTTGAGGCCAGTTTCAGTTCTTCGCTTTCTTTCTGATTTCCATATCAAGCAAGGAGTTATAAAAACTGAAAGGGGGACCCAGCAATGGTGCAATCGGACCTCATGGGAAGGTCCTTGGTTTGCATCCCAGGACCTCCCTTTACATGCTGGGTGCACAAGTGTGCCTGTGACCTAGGCTAGCCGAGACTGGGGGTTATCAAGATGCAAAGACTGGCTGAGGGTACATGTGCGTGTGTGTATATGTGTCTGTCTGCCTGGTTCTAAGAAAAAATACTGAGTTGTTGGAAAACTCATTGCGCATTTTTGCATAGAGAAAGACAGAAAAATACATCATGACTTTTCCAACAACTCATTAAGTAAATGAACTTAAAAAAAAAAAAAACAAGCAAAAAAAATCATTTTCCTTCACTTGCGAAGTATTGCTAGATATTCCTTCTAGTTTTGAATAGATATGCTGGTCAGCCCTGTAGTGCAGCAGTTAAGTGCTATGCAGAGGGTGCCAGATTACGCATGGCCAACTGTGGTTTGAGTTCCCACTTGTGTGGCTTGAAAAACACACTGACACATATGCACGTAAGCCTCAAATCCTGATGAGACGGAAAATAGAGGAAATTAGAGGGGAAAAGTTTGCTATATGACTATGCACCATTTGGAGTGTCTTCTCTTTATCTCTTTCTCTCCCTCTGGTGAGTGAATGTGCTGACAATAGAAGAAAAAGGATAAATTTTGTATCTACTGGACATTACATTGTTTTCAGTACACCCAGAAATGGTTCTATTTGTATTGACTGGTCTTATAATCTAGACTGGGACACTGTACAGTAATTCTGAGATCTTCCAGAAAACAGTGTCTT
Source organism: Tupaia belangeri chinensis (assembly GCF_000334495.1). NCBI lineage: Eukaryota > Metazoa > Chordata > Mammalia > Scandentia > Tupaiidae > Tupaia > Tupaia belangeri. The sequence goes on along the minus strand of NW_006160078.1, from coordinate 1,293,979 downwards.
CAACATCCAAGGCTCTGTCAACCAAGCCAGACTAAGTCTGATGCCAAGGTCTTCTAAAGGTCCTTGCTCTCTTCCCCATGGGTCTTGAGCAAACTGTGAGGCCGAGCTTACCTTAGTTGTCTCTCTACTCCCTCCCATTGTCTTCTGCTTCCTAGATTCTCCTCTGCCTTCCTAATTGAATTATTATAGCAGTCAACGAATGTGACAGGTGCTGATTTGAGTTGTGAAATTCCCTTTTGTTTTGTTTCTCTTTCTTTTGGGCACTGGCTGCCGACCTCCTTAGAGCTGAATGGGGCAGGCATGTGATCAAGTTATGGTTAGAGAATGTGGGCAGAGTGAGGTTCCTGCATTTCAGGTCTTTCCCAGGCACACAGTGATTGGTTCCTTGCTTGCTTGCTTGCTAGTGTGCTTCCTTCCTTCCTTCCTTCCTTCCTTCCTTCCTTCCTTCCTTCTTTCCTTAAATAATTATTTCATTTTATTTATTATCTTTTTTTAAAAAAATTTGACCATAGAGAGACAGAGAAAGAGCAAGAAGAAAAATGTGCAAGTAAACTCTCACATCTGGGGCTTGAACAATGGTTGGCTGCCTGGGAGTTCAGTGCGTTAACCACCATGCCACCAGCTGATCCCTGGTGATGGACTATTTCTAATCAGTTGGCTACTAAGAAATACACAGAGTCCTTAAAAAGTTCATGGATGGGGTCATCTGACAGCATAGAGATTATGTCTCTGGACTCCCACATGGCTGACCACAGTTCAATTCCTGGAACCTGTGGCTTCAAACTCATGCTGTGTGTGTGTGTGTGTGTGTGTGTGTGTGTGTGTGTGTGTGTATGTACATACACGTGCATGTCCAGGATTCTGGGAGAAGAATAGAGAAGAGATTGCAGCATGGCCATCCCCTTGCTGGGGTGGGGGTGGAGTGATTTCTTTCTTTCTGTCTCTCTGTCTCTTTTTGTATCTCTGGTGAATGCATGTGTCCTATAACAAAAATCTCTCAAAAAAAAAAAGTTAATGAAAACTACTCTATAAAGAAAATATACTTTTTTTGCACCAAATTAAACTAGAATTTTAACTCTACTTTTCCATGAACCATTTGAAATCTCCTATTCAGAACCAAGTTAACAGGGATAGCATCAAATATGAGATAAGGCTGGCTCTGAGATGGACCTCTCCAGTGCATGGAGCCCATGACCTTCAATAAATGATTATGTTGACATGCATTTGGCATAACCTCTCTGAGTAATATCTACCCCTCAAAGATGCCCAGGTCCTAATCCTGAGAACATGTGATTATGTTGCCTTGCATGGCAAAAAGGACTTTGTAAATGTAATTAAATTAAAAATTTTGAGGGGCTAGACCTGTAGTCTGGTGATGAGCAAAGCCAGGTCTCACGTGGATGACCATGCGGTTTGAATCCCAGTGTCAGTGGCTTGAAAATATACTGGAAGCATGTGTACTCCGAATCCTGACAAGAGGGAGAAGTGGAGAACAAACTGTGGTATGACCATGCCCCATCGAGGGTGCTTTCTCCCTCTTCCCATCTTTCTTAGGCAAACACATAGGCCTTCTGACAAAAATTTAAAAAAATAAATAAAAAGAATGTTGAAATTATTCTGAATTACCTGAGTGAGCCTAATCTTATAAGAGAGAGGCAGAGAGATAGCTGACTCTGAAAGAGGAAGATCAGGGTGGTGGATAAGATGTGAGCAGCCATCCATTGCTGGCTTTGAAATGGCAGGAGGCGATACTCAGAACATGAAAAAGGTGAGGAAATAGACTCTCTCCTTGAGCCTCCAGAAGGAATACAGGCCTGCTGACCACTGATCTCACTTCTGTGAGATTGGTGTGGACCTCCAGAGCTGCAAGGTAATATAGGACTGATTTAGCCACTAAGTGTGTGGTAATTTGTTACAACGGCAGTAGGGAAGTCATATATGGGGCTTTGGAGTTTTTACCCTGGTTCTCTTTTACATTCTCCTTTCTATTGCTGCCTCTGCCACTTTGGCAAAATAATATTTTCCTATGAATAATAACAATAAAGATAAGTATAATAATAAGTATAAAGAAATAGATAAAATGTACTGAGTGTTAACCATGGACAGGCTATTGTCAGCCTATCTCTTTCTGATACTTATGTAATTTATGCTACAAAACAAGCCCCTGGGGCACTGCTAAGGTGCTGTGCTCCTTAGGCTGGGACCAAAGAGCAAGGCTCATGGTTGTTTCCTGGTCCAACCTAAAGGCAGGGCCTGGTGGACACACCTGTAACTCCAGCGACTCAGGAAGGCTGAGGCAGGAGGACTGTGAGTTCAAAGCTAGCCTGAGCAATATAACCAGCTTCTGCTTATTTTAAAAAGAACTGGGTACGGTGCTGTGCCTATAGTCCCAGCAGGGAGGCTCAGACAAGAGGATCCAAACTGGTGAGATGCAGTGAGACTACGTCCAAAAAAAAAAAAAAAAAAAAAAGCACATAA
>NW_006160078.1:1288113-1291491 GCF_000334495.1 Tupaia belangeri chinensis | reverse complement strand
GCACGCTGGCGAGATGAGGTGCACGTGCCAAAAAAAAAAAAAAAAAAAAAAGTCCATTAGATAGGTTTGATAATTCATTTTCTCTGTCCGGAAAATGAAGATAATTCTTAGAGAGACTGAGTAACTTGTCTAGGATCACACAGCGTATGATTGACACATAACGTGGTTTGATACCACAGACTGTGTATGACCTACCTATGTGGACATGCCCAGTGGTGGGGACAGATGTAGGTCTCCTCATACACATTTTAAACTGGGCTCCAAAAGCTCTGGAAAAGTTGATTTAAAAACTTTTAGCATAAATAAAACGTAGTAAAATGGCACTTTAAAATACTACATTTAGAATATGTATTCATACTTTCTCAGACAAAAAGGGTGCATTTTATATTCAGATGTAGTGATGACTTAAAAATGGGCCAATAAATCAGGTCAGGTTGGAGCAGTTTTATCCAAGGAACTCAATCTTTGCCATGATGCCTGCACTATGTCACATGGCATAGCAGAAAAATAAAAAAAACTTAATATTAGTTTCTCATTGTTTTATAGTAGGTTATAATGGACTAAAATGATACAGAGTACTTAAATTTTTGCATATAACTTATCAGGTCGGTCCCCTTTCTTTCTTTCTTTCTAAGGTTTTTACCATACCTAAGGTGCACTTGCTGAGAAATCATCCTCTGGGGGGAGGAGGCTAGCCATGCTATAGTCCCTTCTCCTCTATTCTCCTCTTAGGATTTTGGGCATGCATGCACACCTAGCCAGCATAATTCTCAAGACTCTGGGCCTGAGACTTGAACTATGGTCAGCCATGCAGGAATCCAACATCTTAACCACTACGCCACCTGCTGGCCCATTAGGTCATTTCCAACAAACTTACTTTATTCATGAAATTGTTAAGATTTACCAAGCTTGAAAACCACTTAGACTTGTGATTCTAAGGGAACATAGAGATTTTCACTATCTAGCTACCTATCTAGCTAGGTAGGTATTGTTACCAGAGGCCACTGTGCTATGCTGGAAAGAGGGAGGGAGGAAGGGAGAGAGAGAGAGAAAAACAGAGGGGAAGTAAAACAGCACCATCCCAAACCCCTACCCTACCCAATTCCCCCTTCCATGAGGCATGGTCATGATACAAATCCTTCTTCTCTATTTCTCTCTCTCATTTGGGGCATGCAGCTGGTGTGTTTCTCAAGCTTCCAGGTCTGGGGTTCAAAGTGCATAGTTGACCATACAGGATCTGGCTGCCTTAACCACTGTGCTACCAGCTGGCCCAAGATCTTCTACCTCTAAAAAATAGAGATGCCTGCTATTATTGTTCAGAAAAAAATATGGAATGCTGTCTTCTGTATCCTGATCTTACATACTCTGCTCATTTCACCCCAGACACCTACAAACTAAAGAAGAAAGGCGTGATTCTCTAAGTGTGTCTTTAGGTACTTAGCTTCTATGAGTCTGAACTTCTTCATATATAAAAGGAGGCAACAGTCTTGCCCTCTCTATCCAACAGGGTTGCTGGGATGCTGAACTCCATCATACATGCGAAGTCACAGACAATCCCTGACTTACAATGCTTTGATTGAAGATTTTTCACCTTCACAACTTTACAATGGTGCAAAAGTAAAACACATTCAGTAGAAACTACTTCAAATACCCATACAGCCATTTTAATTTTCACCCTCAGTAAGTAGTCAATAAATGATACTTCATTATAAAATAGGTTTGTATTAGATGATTTTGTCCAATTGTAGTTAATATAGGTGTTCTTGAAACTTTTAAGGTGGGCTAGGATAAGCTTTGACATTTAGTAAGTGAGGTGTATTAAATGTGTTTTTAACTGATGGCATTTTCAATTTATGAAAGGTTTATCAGATGTAACCCCATCATAAGTCAAGGAGCATCTGTACTTGGGAAACTGAAGTACTGTTGAAATAAAAAAGAAATATTGTTAAACTATAATCGTAATAGAAAACATAAAAATACTTAGGCAATAACAGCTGAATCCTTTGAAATAGCAATGTGAAATGTTTAGGAAAAGAGAGACATGAAAACCCTTTGGTTTTATAACATTTTGATTTAAGGGGATAAAGAGTGTCTCTGCTCTGCTGACAGGTTGAGAGGGAAGAGCAATAAAAAGCTGCCTAAGTTCTCCCCAGGTCTTTGTTTACATCTGGCTCATCCTTGTAATGCATTCTATTTCTTAACCAGGTTTGAAGACAAGAAAAAGCCTACATGATCATTCAAGTAGGCAAAGAAGAGTTGAAAACGTGTTTATTTGCAGATAACATGATGGAATGCTTAGAAGATCCAAAGGTTTCCATGAAAAAACTTCTCAAAGTAATAAATGAATACAGTAAAGTGGCAGGATACAAAATCAACATCCAAAAAATCTGCAGCACTTCTATATCCAAACAAGTTGAATGAGGTAGATCTGAAGAAAGGAATCCTTTTTAACATAGCCACAAAATATATAAGATACCTAGGGATGAACCTAACTAAGGAAGTCAAAGACCTTTACAAAGAAAATTATGAAAATCTTTTAAAAAGATACTGAAAATGACATAAAAAAAGTGGAAGGACATCCCATGTTCCTGGATAGAAGAAATTAATATAATCAAAATGGCAATTCTACCAAATTAATCTACATATTTACCACAATTCCAATAAAAAATACCAGAGACATTTTTCACAGATCTAGAAAAGACCATCAACGAATTTGTCTGGAATCATAAAAGACCTCATATTGCTGAAGCAATCCTGTGTAAGAAGAGTGGAGTGGGTAGCATATCACTCCCTGACTCCAAAATATACTATAAAGTTGTGGTAGTCCAAAATAACATGGTATCGACACAAAAAAAGACAGGTGCACCAACGGAATAGAGACCCCAGAAATAAACCCTAAATCTTACAGCCAACTGATTTTTGACAAGATACCAGTCAATCCAGTGGGAAAAGGAAAACCTCTTTAGCAAATGGTGCTGGAAAAACCGGGTATCGAGGCTTCCTGTCTCTGTATGTGTCTTTGTCTCTCCCTCCCTCCCTCTGTCTCTGTCTCTGTCTCCTCTCTCTCTTTTTTTTAATTTTTGCTTTTTAGAATTTTTTTAAGGAGAGGCATCCTTCTGGGCCTGTTGGTCCCTCCTAGCCCTTTATCTTGTTAATCATTCCCTCTCCCCCTCCCAACCCAGGAGAGGCAGAAGGGAATAGAACAGGCCTTCTTCAAGAGACAGCTCCATGACTCCTGTGATCTAGCCATTTCTAATTTTTGGGTTTTATTGAAATTTTTTGAATATTAATTTTTAGGTCTATTTAAAAGTTTTTCTCTTCATTTTTTTTCTCTTTTTCTTTGTTTCTTGTCTTTTTTTTTTTTTTTTTTTTTTTTGT
>NW_006160078.1:1287632-1288018 GCF_000334495.1 Tupaia belangeri chinensis | reverse complement strand
TGACTAGAAATCGCTGCAGGACCACAAGAAATATGGGGAAGCAGGAAAATACCTCTCCTCCAAGGGAAAAGGATAACTCCTCTTCGTCCACACACAGTTCAATGGAAACCATGGAAATGTCTGATAAAGAATTCAGAACATTCATAATGGCAAAGCTTACACAGATGGAAGAGAAGAGAGACAAGGAACTGCTGAAGAGGAAGGAGAAAGGAGTTGAAGAGTTCCAGGAGGTGAGGAAATTCATGCAAGATCTGAAAGAGGAATTTCACACTTTTCAAAAGAATCAGATGGAACTGTTAGAGACGAAGGCTATAATACAAGAAGTCAAAATCTCCCTTGAAAGTATTAAAAGCAGACTAGATCATACAGAAAATAGAGTCTCTAAT
>NW_006160078.1:1243777-1286876 GCF_000334495.1 Tupaia belangeri chinensis | reverse complement strand
CCTACTATTTGAACAGAATACTAACCTGTTTCTAGGCTTTAAGTTTCAAGGAAATATCCTTACCAGTTCAAAACTGCTTTTCTTGAAACCATTAGCTGAACTTGCTATTGAAAGTAGTTAGATTACTTATGATATTGTGTGATCAACAAAATGTTGAGGAAAAAGGAATTGAAGATAACTGTAGACAGCAGAGATAGTGTAATAAGAGAGTATAATAGGGCAGAGGGTTAGACATGGGGTAAAAAACATATATATATGAAAGTAGAAATGGAATATTATGGATGATAACATGTATGATTAAGCCACTATGCAGTTTATTCTAGATGGGAAACCACATTTAGTATGTTGTGATGATGCTCAGGGAATGAATGTAAATTAATAAAAAAAATTTTCAGAAGAAAAAATACTGCTAAAACTGGTATCGAAATTAAAAAAAAAAAACAACTGTATTTGATGACTGTAGTAAGCTATATAGCCCTAGCTAGGTACTATTCCATAGTATGTTCATTCTACTCACTGAGGTTTATGTCTAAAGTCAGACATGGATTCATGTGTATGTATATATCAGCTGCGCTTGCTATTGCAAATATTTAGACAAATTAAGTTCATTAGCAAATCAATTAAATGGGGGGGGGCGGAGGCACAGAAAGCAACCATGGATACCAGAGACAATGTGGGAGGAGGGTTGGACAGGGCAGAGGGTTAGGGATAGGGAATCAAGGTTGGCAAAAAAAAAAAAAAAAAAAGGCAAAATATACAAGACATAAGGAATGGAAAATTATTTGTATGTATGTTGATGTGATTTATTGCACCAATAGACAGTGTATTTTTGATGGAAAATTCATTTTCTATACTATAATGATGTATAGCGAATTAATGTAAAAAAAAAGAAAAAAATTAAAAATTAAGAACAAACAAACAAAAAAACTGGGTATCTACCTTCAGAAAGATGAAAGTACACCCCCATCTTTCACCATTAACAAAAATCAACTCAAAATGGATCAAAGATCAGAACCTAAGACCTTAAACTATAAAACTACTGGTGGAAAACACTGGGAAAACTCTGGGAGACACTGAGGTAGGCAACGACTTCTTAAATAAGACTCCCCAAGTATGGGCAATAATCCCTAAAATAGACAAGTAGGACTATATCAGATTAAGAAGCTTCTGCATAGCGAAGGACACGGTAATTTGTGTGAATTCACAACCTTCAGAATAGGAGAATATTTTTGTAAACTATGTCTCACATAAGGGACTGATAACCAGAATACACAGGGAACTCAAGTAGCTTACCAAGAAAAAAAAAAAAATGTCAAACTCAATTAAAAGATGGGAAAATGAGCTGAATGATAATCTCACTAAGGGAGGGAGACATACAAATAGCCAAAAAGCATATGAGGAAATGTTCAACATCCCTCATAATAAGGGAGATGTAGATTAAAATTACAATGAAATACTACCCCTAATCCCTGTCAGAATGGTGAAGATTAAAAATACAACAAATGATAAGTGTTGATGGGGTTGTGGTGAAAAGGAAACTCTCCTATACTACTTGTGGGAATATAAACTGGTCCAGCCCTGTGGAAAACAATATGGAGGTTCCTCAACAATCTACAAATAAAACTACCATTTGATCCATCAATCCCACTTTTGGATATCTACCCAAAGGACAGGAGAATGCTGTCAGAAAACTGCTTGCACATAAATTTTTATTGTGGCATTATTCACAATTACTAAGACATGGAACCAATCCAAATGTCCATGAACAGATGAATGGATTGAAAAAGTGTAGAACATATACTCTATGGAATACAATTCAGCCATAAAAAACAAGACCCTGGCATTTGATAGGAAGTGGTGGAATATGGAAGATTTACTGCTGAGTGAAGCAAGCCAGGTTATGAAAGAAAGATATTATGTCTCCACTTAATATATACTGATTATCCACACTCTATTGTAGAGATTGAAATATTGGAAGACATAAAAGCAGTGAAAATAGTTATGGATGTTGAAGATGGTTTGGAAAGGGGGAGAAGGGAAGAGTATAGGGAAGGAAAATGGAGAAAAAATAGAGAGGTGTGACATTTGTGGGACACAGAAATGATAACATGTATAGTATTCTCAACTGGACTGGTCTTAGAAGTATTTCATGTTTGATAAATTATGTTTATAAGCCAAATGATATATAGTGATCAAATATTTAAAAAGAATAAGAAGAATAATAAAAACAAAATTAAATTTAAAAAATAAAGAATCTGGAAAAAATTCATGATGCATTTTTGCATAGAAAAACAGAAAAAAAATCTCATGATTTTTCCCAACAATCCAATAAATGTAAAAATTCTCAACAAAACAGGATTAAAATGAAACTATCAAAATATTAAAGAGAGTATATGCTAAATAAAAAAGAAAAGAAAAAAGAAAAAACCTAGATGACAATATCTATTTTAGCATTCTCACAATCTTCTCCCAAGATCAATATGTATGTCTTTTTTTTAGAGAGTCTTTTTTTTCCTATAGGGTATGTGTACTTACCACAGACAGACAGAGAGAGACAAAGACAGAAAGTGAGAAATCACCTTCCAGGATAGAAGGCCATGCTGCAATCCCTCTCCTTCATTTTGTCTCAGGATCTTGGGCATACATGCATATACATCCAGAGTGAGTTTTTTAAGCTGCTGGGTCCAGGATTCAAACAATAGTCAACTACGTAGGTGTCCAGCAACATAATCATTAAGCCGTATGCTGGTCCCTCAACATATATTCAAAATATCTCTTCAACTCCTTCAGCTAATCCCTGGAATTGAGTCAGAGGACAGATGTCCTCTTAGAAACTCTAAGCTGAGGGAACCAGCAGTTAGCGTAATGGCTATGTCGCTGGACTCCCACGTAGTTAACCACGGTTCGTGTCCCGGACCCGGTGACTTAAAACTCACGCCGGGCGCGTGTGCATGTGTGCCCAAGATCCCGAGAGGAGAATGGAGGAGAAGGGATTGCGGCGTGACCATCCCCCCTGGGGGGTGATTTCTCGCTTTCTGTCTCTATGTCTCTCTCTGTCTGTCTGGCGAGCGCACGTGCCCTACAGTGAAAATCTCTCAAAAAAAAAAAAAAGAAACTCTAAGCTGATTCCCAGCATTTGCTCAGGGGAAGACAATAGGAGAACATGCAGGGTCTTGAGAAAACTGTGATTAATAAAATAGAGCTCAGAGTTCTTCACTACACCCCCAATATCTAGAAGAGGACCTACCATAAGATAGTCACCAAGTAAATTCTTATGAAATGTCAAGTGAAGACAGAGGCCAGTATGTGAGGTGGGTAATCTCTGGAGGAACAGGGGAAAGGAGGGGCCAGGAAGTGATCCAATGGTAATACAGCTGGCCCCGCATAGGAAAGTCTCTAGTTCACATCCTGGGGCTTCCCTCTACATGCTGGATGTGCATGGGCATGCCTGAGATTCATATGACAGAGAATGAGGGTGGATTGTGGTATAGGAACCAGCTGGGGGTGCCTGTCTCTCTTCTTCCTCTATCTGTCCCTTTCTCATGGAAGAAACAAACAAACTAAAATGAAAAAGGAAAGGAGAAATTACTACAGAAACTACCACACCCTTACAATAGTTATAGCTCTGACACAATAAACTGATAAGGAAAACTATCCAAGTGTAATATCAAATGTTGAATGCAATTAAAGGTTTATGAGACAATGAAGATGGAGATTAACCAGAAACATGACCCTTCATTTCAAACTTAATTCAGTTAAGCCAGGCTGCTTGATTTAAATCCTTATAAACCGTGTGACTTAGTCAAATTCATATCTTCTCTGTTCCTGCTTCCTCTTTTGTAAAAGGAAGATGATAATAATAGTAATTCTGCACTCAAAGATGTTGTGACTATTAAATCGGTTAATAAATGTAAACGTTTAGAACAGTACCTGGAATGTATTGAGTCATATTACTGTGGTAGGTTGCTAATGGCTCCCAAAGATATGTTCACATCTAATGTGTGATGGTTAATTTTTGTGTCAGTTTGGCTGGGCCACAGTACCTAGATATGTGATTAAATTAAGGATCTCAAAATAGGTCAGATTACCTTGGATTATTCAGGTGGGAAACAAATGTAGTGATGCATATTGCTTTAAGAGATAAAAGAAAAGACAGACACACAGAAGAGGTGAAGTGAAGATGGAGGCAGAGATTAGAGTGATATAGTCATAAGCCAAGGAATGCCAAGGAATGCCAAAAGCCACCCCAAATCTAAAAGAGGCAAAAAACGGATTCTCTCCCAGAATTTGCACAGGGAACATGGCCCTGCTGACATGTTGATTTTGGACCTCTGGCATCTAGAATGGTGAGATAATATGATTCGGTTATAAACCACCAAGTCTGTGCTCATTTATTACAACAATCCCTAGGAAACTTACTGGGGTTAGTAAGTTAGTTACTTAACTGCAAATGACTACACAGTCAGTTATGTAGTTATTTTCTATTATTATCATTTCCCTCACTTATTAGTCATAAAACCTCAGGTTGTTGTAACAGAGCCCAGAAACAGAAGGAAAGCAAGCAAGTAAAATTTCTGAGTAACCATGTCCATGTGTATCCATTAATATTTTCACATATTGGTCCACAGATTCTTACTCAGAGCATCACTGTAAATATAGATCCCTATTATAGCAGACACTGATGGATAATAATTCCCTCTCCCTTGAATTCCTAGAAATTGTACACCGAAATTGCCTTTATCTCTCTTGAGAGTGGGTAGTGAAACCTGTTTTATTAAAAAAAAAAAAAAAAGGTTTTTTTGCCTTGTGATGTGTGTGTTTGTGGGAGAGATACAGCGAGAGGAAAGAGAGAGGGAAAGAAATCACCCCTCAGGGAGAATCTCCATGTGACAACGTCTTGTGCTCCATTCTCTTCTCATGGTTTTGGACACACACACACACGCACCCAGCATGATTTTCAAGATGCCAGGTCCAGGATTAGAACCATGTAGTATGAAATGTCTCAATCTCCAGTCATTTGTAGATTAGTTTTTAATTTTTTAGTTTGCTATAGGGCATGTGTAGTTGCAAGAGAGAGAGAGAGTAGAAAGTTAAGAAATCACTCCCCAGAGGGGACTGGTCACACCACAGTCCCTTCTCCTCCATTCTCCTCTAAGGATTTTGGTCATGTACACACATGCCTGGCATGTTTTTGAAGTCATCCCACACAGTCAGCCATGTGGGATGTGGCTGCTTTAACTACAAGACCACTGGGTGGTGCTAGATTTGTCTTTTTTTCCTGTGTCTCTATTTCCTGTGCTATTATTCCTCAAATGATCTCACTGCTTTTACCTTAGCTTCATCCTAAACAATCTATAAATTCATAAGTTTAATGGAATATGACAGCTGTGTTATAGTCTCGGGAATGTATTTATACCATTGAAAACTACCCTGAGCACCTTCAATAGTCAACACAATTATGTGATACCTGTGTGCTGTGGGAAGCAAATGCTGCCGTTGTGGATTTGGGACATGGGAGTTGGGACTTACTGGGCATATTAAGGCCTCTTGAGCTGGAGCTGAGGGTGCAGGAAAAGAGACTGAAAAGTCCTCTTCTACTTTATGCTAATAGTATTAGTAAATCATCAGGACAAAGCCCAGTCTCCTCCTGTGTGCCACGAGCTCTTCATTTCAACCTTCCAGGGGAATGGGTGCTCTTATGCTATGTCCTGGAGCATAGGAGGACTGAATTAATTTTTTGAAGGGCTATAAGCAGAAGAAGGACAAGATGGCCTTGAGATATAATGACTATAAATATTGCTGCCCAGAAGGGATCTGTAAATATTCTAGGTCAGGAAGCCAAGCATGGAGCCTCGGTCGTTCAGTCATGGTGCCGTGGGGCAGGCAAGCAAGGTAGGACCAGGTTATATGAGAAATCTGGAAAAATTGGTAAGACCAGCATCACTGGGCCCTGCCCCCTTGCACACTGGAACTTGGGAATCAATAATTTAGAAATCAGTCAGAGCATTCAGGTGGGGCTGCCCCATTGAGGAACAGGAACACAACCCCTGGGAATTACTACCCGTTGTGAGTTGCGGAGAGGGTATGGAAGATGACTTCGGAAAGGAAGCTCACCAAGCTGTGGAACCTCCATATCTGGCTTATTCCTAGGTAGATGTGTCATTGCTTTTCCTCCTTTTTGTTCACATAACTCCACATTCAAGACCTAACACATTTTAGATTCTTCTTAGTTGCTACTTTGTTCTCCTAAGAAGTGGGAAGGCCCCAGTCACTTCCCTCTCCATAGTTTGGCCTTACAAGTGTTTCACTTCCTCCCTACTGCTTGTCTCCTCTGTGCTGGGTCTCTTCAGCAAAGCAGCAGAGAGGGAAACGCTGCCTTGTCCCACTCAGGACTCAGAAACATCTCTTAGAACAAAATATTGTGTTGTTAGGAATGTCGTGATGCATTTTTGCATAGAAAACCAGAAAAATACATCATAACTTTCCTGAGAACCAAATAGCAGAGTTCTATTTACTCCAGTATTTGAGAATGACAATTTCTCTCTGATAACACCCAAATCTGTCCACCCTGCTTGTCCATTAGTGCTTCAATATATCTTACCTTGCCTAGAAACCAACTCTTAAGATATAAACACCTCCTGCTACTTTTTCTGGACAAATTCTATGGCTTCTAGTGTCATCAGTCGTGGAAAGATTTTTTTTTTAAATGTAAGTCATTTGACTCATTTATATAAAAAAGGGTCAATATCTGAAAATGTCTTTCCTTCCCCCAGGCCTCATCTACACCCAACATAATGTTCTGTATTTGCAGTATGTGCTCTCTGATAGCAACCAGGAAACAGATGGGTGTAGACCGAAACAATTCTGAGAAAAACGCAAAAACGATTTGGAAATTAGTGCTGACTTTTTCTTCCTACCTATTTTTTGTTTGTTTAATAAAGCATCTAAAGCAAGAAATTAAAAAATAATGACATGATAATGTCAGTTTGTATCTGCTGAATCAACAGTGCCCATAAATCTGAATTTAATTTTATATTTAATAAAACCCTCCACATTCCATGCATTAGAGTCCAGGAAATTGATTTGCTTCATCCTGATTGCTTTTCCTGCACATTAAGCTGAAGATTGTATCTAATCATCTGCTTTGGTGCCTTCTAAACATCCCCAGCTTCAAACCTGCCTAAAAGTCGGTCAGTTGATAAATCTTGTTATCCTTTTTTATATGATTTATGTTGATTCTACCTTTTCATACATTATTCTTAATTACCTTTGCTGCCTTGCAATTTATAACTTGGGGCACCTAAAAAGTACAAGTCATTGTTTGATTTAGCTTTGTCCTCCCATCTTTCACAGAGTGTGCTGTAGCTTCAGAGAGCCTCCACAATTTGATTTTCATGCCTTTGCGTTTAATAGTTCTTGGAGTAGAAACAACCAGCGACTGCTGAGAGCTTCCAGCTGTAAGTGTGAGGGACTAGCAATGCAATAGAGACGCAATGGAGCCGAGGACAGATCATGGCTGGGACAGAGCTTTCGACAGCACTTCTTCCAGAGGAATTGAAATAACAGTAGTCAAAGTACACAATTCAAATTGAGCAAGGGCAACTTTAACGTCATCCAAACTTGGGAGGCCACATACCTGGTCAGACTGAATATATGCCACTCCTCAATAGACTGAAGATTCAAGCCCATACACATTGTAAAGTTAAAATTTTTGTATTACAGTGTGTTATGATGAACCATATACATTTGGTCAAAGTGGTTTGGCAATGCAATCTCAAATAGTTCAACCTAAATCTTCCCTGTCAGCCTAGTAAATACTGTTAGGTTTTAGAAATTCTAGGGATGGACGTACATCATTGAATTTAGTAAATATTAGCTGCAGTAAAGACTGGGCATAGGGGTCTGCTTTTAATAGCGGTGGGCTTGCCATGGACCTAGGACAAGCTATGGAGTTAAGACTTACTTCTAGGTTAGCTCCAATCTTTTGGACCATTTAAAATTTTACATATTCTTTCCATGCCTTGCCCATTAATCCCTCACTCAGGGAAGGCTTTCCAAAGCTGAAGCAGGCCTACTCCTTCCATAGATGATTCCCAAGGTGAGACTCTAATCCTTCTCCTACATCCTTTCTCATTTTAATCAGTTCAGGATATATAACTCTGTGTCAAAATATCATAGACTGGCTAACTTACAGACAACAGGGTTTTGTCTCTCACAGGTCTGGAGTCTGGGAAGACCAAGATCAAGGTGCCAGCAAATTCTGTATCTGGTAAGGCTCCAGTCTTGGTTCACAGATAGTTCCTTCTCACTGAACTCCCCCCCTCCCCCATGGTGGAGGGAGGAAACATGCTCTCCTGTGACTCCTATTAGGATGTTATTCCACTCATGGGGGCTCTACTCCCCTGACTTCATCTAATCCAAATTGCCTTCCTCAAGCTCCACCTCTTAATGCCATTATAGTAGGGATTAGGGTTTAGATGTATGAATTGGGGAAGGGAAGGTACAAACTCAGTTTATAATATTCCACAAAAGAAAATGGCAATGTTTTCGAATTCTGAATAACAGGAAGACAATGTAAAATATTTTAACAAATTCAAGAAAAGTAAAATTTTCTCCTTTTCTTTTTTGTTCAGACCAGGTCTTGCTATGTTATGATACTCTTGCCTTAGCCTTCTGAGTAGCTGACACTACAAGTGCATGCAACCATGCCTGGCTTTTATAGTAGGTTAGGAATCAAACCTGGGCCTCCCATGATGCCTCAGTCTGCCAAGTAGCAGCATTGACCAGTGTGTGCTGCTAAGAAGTAACATTTTCTTTATTATGCTGGGTCCCCATGAGATCACCACATTTCCAAATTCTTCATGTATACACATAAATACATATATCTTTAAAAAGTAGGAATAGGATCACATGATGGTATATCATAGACAAGATCCTGAGAGGAGAACGGAGGAGAAGGGATTGTGGTGTGGTCATCCCCCCTGGGGGGTGATTTCTTGCTTTCTGTCTCTCTGTCTCTCTCTGTCTGGTGAGTACACGCCCCCTATAGCAAAAATCTCTCAAAAAAAAAAAAAAAGGAAAGAAAGAAAGAAAAAGTGAGTCCAATTGGTGTGTGCTGAGGGTCTCCGTTTTGTGCTGAGGGTTACAGTGTTGTGTGCTACATTCACAGATAGTTGTGGTATGGATCATAGAGGCTATTTTCTGTCTTAAAGTGGGGTGTGCTCTCTGTATCAGTACATCCATTGGTGGGTCTCACTGAATTTTCTTTCAGTCTCAGTGAGATTTTGGACTCAGTGGGGTATGCTGAGGGTTGCAGTTTTGTGCTCTGGGTTACAAACCTGTGTGCTGTGGTGTCAATGTGGTGTGCTGTGGCTTAAAGTGGAGTTTGCACTGGATATCAGTGCATCCAATGGTGGGTCTCAATGAATATTTTTCGGGGTTTTTTTTGGATCTGAGTCTCAGTGGGGTGTGCTAAGTGTCCCAGTTTTGTGCTGAGAGGTACTGTGTTGTGCACTATGGTCACAATTAGGTTTGGTGTGGATGATAGAGGCTGCTTTCTTTCTTAAAGTGAGGTGTGCTCTGAGTGTCAGTGCATCCATTGGTGGGTCTCAATGAATTTTTCTTTTGGTCTCAGTGAGATTTAGGACTCAGTGGGGTATGCTGAGGGTCACTGTTTTGTGCTCTGGTTCACAGAATTGTGTGCTATGGCCACAACGTGGTGTCCCTTGGCTCCTAGAGACTTTTTACTGGCTTAAAGTGGGGTTTGCACTGTATATCATTACATTCGATGGTGGGTCTAAATGAATTTTTTTCAGGGCCTCCTTTCAAGTGTGAGTCCTACTGGTGTGTGCTGAGTGTCACCATTTTTTGCTGAGGGTTACAGTGTTGTGTGCAACAGTCACAGATAGTTGTGGTGTGGATCATAGAGGCTGTTTTCTAGCTTAAAGTGGGTAGTGCTCTCTTTATCAGTACATCCATTGGTGGGTCTCATTGAATTTTTTTTTTCAGTCTCAGTGAGATTTGGGACTCAGTGGGGTATGCTGAGGGTCACAGTTTTGTGCTCTGGGTTACAGAGTTGTGGGCTGTAACCCAGAGCACAAAACTGGGTCCTCGTATAGTGTTCCATGTCACTACATGAGGACCCACCATAACAATTTCATAGTTGAAGAGTAGAGTTGGACCTGGAGGGGCTACACATCTTCATATTCAACCAACCACAGTAGGACAATGTTATGTAGTTAGTGACGTGTTCTATGTAGTTAGGTCTATGGTGGTTTTATCTGAACTGACTATGTATGGGCATTTTTTTTTCCTGTCATTATTCCCTAAAAACAAAGATTTATATACCATTTATATTATATTAAGTATTCTTTTTCATTTTTTTATTTTTTATTTTTTTGCTATAGGGCGCATGCACTCACCAGAAAGACAGAGAGACAGAAAGCGAGAATTCACCCCCCAGGGGGGATGACCACACCACAATTCCTTCTCCCCCATTCTCCTCTTGGGATCTTGGGCATGCATGCACACGTGCCTGGCGTGAGTTTATGCCGCCGGGTCCGGGACTCAAACTGTGGGCGACTACATGGGAGTCCAGCGACATAGCCATTATGCTAACTGCTGGTCACTCTTATATTAAGTATTAAAAGGATCTAAAGATGATTTAAAATATGAGAGATGGGTAGGTTATATAAAAATAGTATGCCATTTTATGTAAAGCACTTAAACATCCACAGGTTTTGGTATCCACAGGGTTCCTGGAGTGAAATACCTCTGGATACTGAGGGATGGCTATACTCCACTTCATCATCACATTATTATTTAAAAAGTAATCCCTATACAAAGACATTTGGGTTTATTTCATTAGCCATTCCCCCCTGGGGGTGATTTCTCACTTTCTGTCTCTCTGTCTCTCTCTGTCTGTCTGGCAAGCACATGTGCCCTATAGCAAAAACCTCTCATTTTTTGCTGAGGGTTACAGTGTTGTGTGCAACAGTCACAGATAGTTGTGGTGTGGATCATAGAGGCTGTTTTCTAGCTTAAAGTGGGTAGTGCTCTCTTTATCAGTACATCCATTGGTGGGTCTCATTGAATTTTTTTTTTCAGTCTCAGTGAGATTTGGGACTCAGTGGGGTATGCTGAGGGTCACAGTTTTGTGCTCTGGGTTACAGAGTTGTGGGCTGTAACCCAGAGCACAAAACTGGGTCCTCGTATAGTGTTCCATGTCACTACATGAGGACCCACCATAACAATTTCATAGTTGAAGAGTAGAGTTGGACCTGGAGGGGCTACACATCTTCATATTCAACCAACCACAGTAGGACAATGTTATGTAGTTAGTGACGTGTTCTATGTAGTTAGGTCTATGGTGGTTTTATCTGAACTGACTATGTATGGGCATTTTTTTTTCCTGTCATTATTCCCTAAAAACAAAGATTTATATACCATTTATATTATATTAAGTATTCTTTTTCATTTTTTTATTTTTTATTTTTTTGCTATAGGGCGCATGCACTCACCAGAAAGACAGAGAGACAGAAAGCGAGAATTCACCCCCCAGGGGGGATGACCACACCACAATTCCTTCTCCCCCATTCTCCTCTTGGGATCTTGGGCATGCATGCACACGTGCCTGGCGTGAGTTTATGCCGCCGGGTCCGGGACTCAAACTGTGGGCGACTACATGGGAGTCCAGCGACATAGCCATTATGCTAACTGCTGGTCACTCTTATATTAAGTATTAAAAGGATCTAAAGATGATTTAAAATATGAGAGATGGGTAGGTTATATAAAAATAGTATGCCATTTTATGTAAAGCACTTAAACATCCACAGGTTTTGGTATCCACAGGGTTCCTGGAGTGAAATACCTCTGGATACTGAGGGATGGCTATACTCCACTTCATCATCACATTATTATTTAAAAAGTAATCCCTATACAAAGACATTTGGGTTTATTTCATTAGCCATTCCCCCCTGGGGGTGATTTCTCACTTTCTGTCTCTCTGTCTCTCTCTGTCTGTCTGGCAAGCACATGTGCCCTATAGCAAAAACCTCTCAAAAAAAAAAAAAAAAGAAAAGAAAAAAAGAAAGAAAGAAAGAAAGAAAGAAAGAGAGAAAGAAAGAAAGAAAATGGGGTCCTATGACTGACCTCACTGGAGTCAGGTGATCATCCAGGTGTCAAGAAGGTGGGTTCTGTTACCCCAAGAAGTTTGATGCGGGATAAGTGCATTGAGTATCCCCAGAATGCCCACTATATGTCCTTGACTATTTGTTTATTCCCTTCAATTTCTATGGTAAATATAAACTATGCTACACAACCCAGTCGCACTCTCCAAAAGTTGCTTGCACACATTTATTCTTCTATCTGTTTCTCCAGGTTAGCTGAGCTGACTCCTACAGCATTGACCTGGAGTTCTGTCCACAGGCCTAACGCCAGCATCTCTTCCCTCCATTGTGGAACTCGGAAGAGGGAGGGGTTGGATTCAAAAGCATTGTCTCTAGATATTTAATTTAAATTCTCCCACTCTGTCTCACCCTGTGGCTTAATTCTAGCACTTCTGAGTTGCTATTTTCTATTTCTTTTGTACCTATCCCAGCACTCAACAAAGATATCATCTTCTGGATTCCTGGAATCTACTAAGAAGTGTATTTGTTGGGACCTCTATCATCTAGCCCTCCCATTGCCAGGACACCAGTGATCTGATTCCTATCATTCATTACTTCTACACTGCCTCTCTTTAAGGACATGGACATTTAGGTAACCTCAGCATTGTGTGGCATATAATGGGTTCTCAGTACATATGCGGTGAATAAATATCAGATTTACAAAATAAAGAAATTGGACCAGAAAATTCTGAGATATGAATAAATCTTTGATTCTTAGTCTAGCCAACATACACATAAAAGGACTTCAAAAAGTTCATGGGAAATTATGGTGCAAAAGATTTAGAAATTCATGCATAGTTTTTTTTGTTAACAGTCATATTCCATGAACTTTTTAATGACCCCTCAGAGGGTATCTAAGGAGTAGAAAGGTTCAAGTTTGGGTAGCAAAGGAGATATTCTTGGTCAGCTCAGTTAAACTGTGCTATGCATTGGGGCCAGCAGATGGTGGATGTTGCTGGACTCCCTCGTGATAGATCATGGTTTGAGTACCGAACCTGGTAGCTTGCTTTCTCACTCTCCTTCTCTCTAAGTGTCTGTCTTTCTCAGATAAAAGTAAAATAGAAACTCATTCTTGGCACATATGCGTGTATGTTCAGGATTCAGGAGGAGAATGGAGGATTATGGCATGGCCATCCCCCTTGGAGGGTGATTTCTCACTTTCCCTCTCATTGTCTCTCTCTCTATCTCTAGCAAGCATATATGCCTGAAGGCAAAAACAAAACAAAAAACTCTTAAAAAAATGCACCATGCTGCCACTATCTCCTCCTCTGAAGATAATACAAGTTATAGAATTATTTCTTTCTGTGCAGAACCGGATAGCCCTGTGCTTAAATTCAGATTCTACAAGTTAACAGACACGACAATTTGAGCAAATGATTTCATCTCTTCAATATCTTTAAAACCAGCAAAACAAATCAAAATAAAAAGTTAAAAGAACAAAACAAGAATGATTTCCATGAACATTACATAACACTTAGTGAGATAATAGATGTAAAATACTGAGCACTGTAACTGGCACATAGAAGGCATTCCATACATTATTCGTTGAGTGAAGTCAGTATCCCCACTATATAGTCCGTGCTTAATGACGGACATGCTGACCTAGACTAGATCCCAGAATGTCTGTGGGAGGTCGGTGGAACTAATAGAATCAGATTTGTATTAATGAACTGAAACCGTACTGTACCCACCTCCTATTGAAAACTACACAAAGCCACTAGTCCTTAGCCCTGTTCTGTGTAATGAGATAATGCAGAAATCCATTTGCTCTTGTGTAATGTGAGAATGAGTACAGTTAAATTCACATATTTCTTATTTGAGCAGCTTCCTGTATAGAGCTTATAATTGATCTGCTTTCTTTATCAATTGCTATAGTATTTTCATGGGATTTACTGGATAGGAGATCAGCCAGGTCTTTGTTCCTGGCGAGGTCTACTGTGTAGTTCTCAGTGGAAATGACATGGCTATAGTGGGGGCTAATACAGTGTAGGCTTCAAGGGGAAAGAAAGAGAACTTGAATCGGAGAACAGAGTCCGGAGTGCAGGAAGTGTCACCTCTGAAATGCAAATCAAATTATTATTTTTTCTTATAAAACCAGATTTAGGTTATTTGTCTTATAAGTCATGTAATAAACACATAAAAAAGCAAGCATGAGATATCCCAAGCTCACACTTTGGAAATAGCCAAGGAAGTATTTAGGTGACCTTGGCTTTTTTTTTTTTTTTTTTTTTTAACTCCTTTACAACCAGTCTCTTTGAAATCAACATTGCTTCTTAAATATAATTATATTTATTTTTAAAATGGAAAAATATGTCACAAAGAGAAGAAAGTCAATTTAATACACTACGTTTTCTATTGAACTTTTTTCTTGGATTGAGAAAATAGTTGAATTAAAATTTTTAAATGGGCTTTGTATTCCAAGTTGGCATTTGTGTTGAGGAAGGAACACCAGACAGGAGATAGAAGACCTACCTCAGTCTCTAACCAGCTGTGTGATCTAAAGCAAGTCATTTGACCTCTCTGGGCTTCAAATCCTGCCTTATATAATCATATGCCTGGACCAAATCAACCAGCAGTGTTCAGCTTATGCAGTGGCTCCGTAGTGTAACAGTTAGGACCCATGCATAGGGAGCTGGATCCTACATGGTCAATCAAGTTTCAAATTCTGGCCACAGGGGCTTGAAAAAATGCTGGACATGTTTGCATGTGTGCCTAAAATCCTGACAGGAAGGAATAATGGAGTAAAGAAGATTGCAATGTGACCAGGTCCTGCTAGAGAGTGCTTTATTTCTCTCTGGTGACTGCTTGTGTCCTATGGCAAAAACAAACAAACAAACAAACAAAAAAAAAACAAAAAAAAAACAAACCCAAAAAACAAACAATGAAAAAGAAAAACAAATTGTGTTTAGTTATTCTTAGTTATTCTGTTACTGTAAAACCACAAGCAGGATGCAGATCCCTACCTCCACCACACACAAAGACATTCACAACGAAAACAGGCCCTCATACAAATTTTTATTTTCCCCTTTATGAGGGAGACAGAGAGAGAGAGAGATAGAGAGATCAGGAGAGAGAGATCAGGAGAGAGCCAGAGGTAGGTAATTTTGACAGTCTCACCATGTCGGGACCCTTTCACCATAGCCTCCGCATTAGTGAGGATTATAGGCATATACGACCATGCTGCCATGTTCAGGTTGGCACAGGCACCAAAATCTGGGGTTTTCACGGCGCTTCCAGCCTCCCAAGTGGTGGTGCTACCTGCATGCCACTGACTGGGACAAGTTTTTGTGTTTTGTTTTGTGTGTGTTTTTCTTTTTAAATATTACCAGAGGGTAGGAGAAAGCACTCTACCCCTCCATGGGGTGTGGTCACACCACAATCCCTTCTCCATTTCCCTGTTCTTTTGGGAGTTGAACATAATACACACGTGCTTGGCATGCCTTTCAAGCCACCAGGCCTGAGATTCGAACCCTGATAAGCCGTGTGGGATCTAGCTCCCTTAGGTACTAGATCATGGGGCCAGTACCTTTGGCAAACTTATTAAAATATATTATTGTTATACTTTTATCATTAACTACAGCTATAGGGATGACATAGAAGTTAAAAGAGGTGATAAAAGGTGCTTGTAGGAGTGTGTGGCACACACTGTGAATTTATTAATATTACCATATTTGGGCAAAGGATTCTGGTATCTAAAAATGACTTGAACATCAACAGGCTAAATTATATTAAAAATTCCTCTTGTTCTAAAATCCCTTTTTATGAAAAGTGTCTCTTCTGAGACAGAGGAAAGGAGGGTTTAATAGACAGGGTTTCTCTAATTCTCTGATGAAATATAATTTTTCCCCTAAGCAGAATATTTTTGTGAATTTTATTTATAAATATGTATCCATTCTTCCAGCCATCTTCAAACCTATTGAGGCAAAATTTACATTTGGTAAAGTTCACTCTTTTTGGTGTATAGCTCTGTGAATTTTGAAGAATGAATACAATCAAGTAACCCCTGCTAAAATTAAGACACAGTCCAGTCTGTGGCCTGGTGGTTAACGCAGCTGGATCACATCTGGCCGACTATATAAATCAGGTCCAAGACTTAGTGGTTTGAAAAACACACCAGGTGTGTGAATGTGCTTGCCCAAAATGCTAACAGGAGGGCGAAATGGAAAAGAAGGGGTTGCAGTGTGACCATTCCCCATGTAGGGTCTTTCTCACTTTCTCTGTCTCTGTCTCTCTCTCTCTGGCGAGCACATACACCCTTTGGCAAATTAGAAACAAAAATATCAAGATACAGTTTGAAGACCTCAGAATGTTTCCCTCCTGACCCGTTAATCAAGCAGCAACCAATGTGTTTTGTTTCCGTAGCTTTGCCCTCTCTATCAAGCAACGTAAACGGGGTCACACAGAACACAGACTTTTAAATCTGACTTCTTTCACTGTTTCATTTCAGAGTCATTCCTGTCATAGCTTGTTCCAGTACTTCAATCCTTTTCACTGCAGAGTGGCTTTCTATTGTGAGACTATACCACTTTATCCATCAGCTGATGAATTATGAAAAACAAATCAAAATAAACATCTGAATGGACATGAGTTTAGACATTTAGGAGAGCCATTGTGGGGTCATACAGTAGATGTATTTCTCACTTTAATGCACACTGCCACATTCTGTTTTCCAAAGTAGCTGTATTCTTTTGCACTCCTGTCAGACATTTAGGGGCATTTCTGTTAGTACAATGTTAGCCTCTGAGTGTCTATCCCCATAGGAACTTCACTTTGTAATTTGATACCAGGTGTGACAGTATGAGGAAGTGGGGCCTAGCTGGAGGTGACTGAGACTGGGGGGGCAGATCCCTCATGAATAGAGTAAGGCCATCACAGTTCTAATTAGTCCCTTCAAGATAGGGCTATTATAAAAGTAACTGAGCTGCCTGCAGGTCTCTTTTAAATACTCATATGCTGACCTCTGCCTCTCTCTGCCATGTTGTGATGTAACACCAGATGCCACCCTAATGCTTTTGGACTTTTAAGCCACCAGAATTGTGAGCCAAATAAACCTCTTCTTTCAAAATCACCCAGTCTTTTGTCTTTCTGTTATGGCAACACCAGTGGACTAAGACATCCATATTTTCATTTCCTATAGCTGTTATAAAAAGTAGCACAAACTCCACTGGCTAAATTTATTATCTTCTAGCCCTGGAGGTCAGACGTCCAAAATGGATTTAACTGAGGTCAAACGTCAGAAAGCTGTGTTCCCTCCTAGAGGTTCTAGGAAAGAAACCATTTCCTTGTCTTCCAGTGGTTTTTGCTGCCTGCTTTCCTTGGTCTGCGGCTTTTTTAGAGAGAGAGATTTTTTCCTATAGGGTGTGTTTGCTTGTCAGAGAGACAGAGAGAGACAGAGAGACAGAAAGCAAGAAATCACCCACAGAGAGATGGCCATACTTTAATCTTTTCTCCTCAAGTCTCCTCTCAGGATTTTGGGCATGCATGCACAAGTGCCTGGTGTGTTTTAAGCCACTGGGGGTCCAGGACTTGAACCACAGTCGACTACATGGGAGTCCAGTGCTGTAACCATTATGTCATCTGCTGGTCTCGGTCTGTGGCCTCTTCTAATTTCAAAGCCAATATGGCCGTTTGATCCTGTCTTAAACAATATCACTATGTCACTGAGAGTTTCTCTTCCTTCTTTCAAGCTGAAAGAACCCTAGTGATCACATTGGGTATTTGGGTAATTCAGAATAATCTTTTCTTTTAATATCAGATGCTAAAAATTTCCATTTTTAACCTTAATCCTCTCTGCCATGTAATATAACATATACAAAGATCCTGGGAATTAGGATGTAGACATATTCGGGGGTCATTATTCCTCTGACTGAATTTCAAAACCTCACAAGCATATAATATTGTAAAAGAAACAACAACAAATCATTCTAATGAATGTGCAGTAATGTCTCATTATGGTGTTAATTTGCATTTCCCTAATGACTACTTATGCTAAGCATCTTTTCATTTCTGTCTCATGATATATCTTTTTTAGTAGAATTTATTTAAATCAATTATCAATTTTTAAAATTGGGTTGCTTTCTTATCTCAGGGTTTGAGAGTTCTTTATAAATCCTGACTGTTAGTCCTTTATGAGATAAGTATATATTTTGCAAATATTTTCTTCCTGTCTGTGGCTTTCCTTTTTGTCTGTATTGTTTTGAGTTTAAATTTTGGTTAATTTCAATCTATAACTATTTTTCATTTATTTTCTATACCCAAAAAATCTTTGCCTAACCCAAGACCCCACATATTTTCTTCTAGAAATTTTAAAGTTTCACTTTTACGTAAGAATTTATGATACATTTTGCATTATACAGTATGAATTAAGGGTCTTTTTGTTTTTAAACACAAGTGTCTGATCATTCCACCAATTTCTTTTCTTTTTTTTTTTTTTTTGAGAGCGGTTTTTGCTATAGGGCATGTGCACTCACCAGAGAGAGAGAGAGACAGAGAGATAAAAAGCGAGAAATCACTCCCCAGGGGGATGGCCACGTCGCAATCCCTTCTCCTCCATTCTCCTCTTGGGATCTTGGGCATGCATGCACATGTGCCCGGCATGAGCTTAAGCCCCCAGGTTCGGGACTGGAACCACAGTCAGCTATATGGGAGTTCAGCGACATAGCCATTATGCTAACTGCTGGAAGCTCCACCAATTTATTGAAAGCAATACATTTAAAGTTTATCTTGATAAATATCTTTAATTTTAGAAAACCCATGAAGGGAAACTTTTCGACTTTTATGGATTTTTATTACTTCAGAACTTTTCAGTTGTTTTTTATTTTTCATCATATATGTACTAATGACAACGTGCTCTTGATAAAACTGAGACATTCATTCTTTACAGATTAGGTTAGACACATACCAAGATGGTCAATACAGATCCTCAGATTTACGATGAATAACTAATTTCTTACTGCCATGCATACGGCCCAACTTGTTAACAGAATTCTATTTCATGCCTGTTTGCACTTGCAAACAATTTCTTTTTGTTTAAAGAATTGTTCCATTTAGTCTGCCTGATATAATTTTGGTCAGTAACATTTTATTGATGGCCATCACTCAACCTCACCTGAAAGTAGGATGAATTCTCAATCACCTTTCCTATCTGGCCTGATTATCACTACATACCATCCTTTTACTGTCACTGACCTCACACTTGGAGTTCCATGATTGTTTTTGAGAAATGACTTTGAGTGACCTTGAAGAAGTTACATAAGGCAAAAATAAAAAGCATGGGAGGTCCAAGTAGCAGATATTTTGAAAATCACATGTGTCTATATTTAATAAACTTTTGTTGGAGGGAAGAAGGCCTCAAAGATCTACTGATTTGGAAATGAGTGGGAGTAGCCTTTTATCATAAGGAACTAATGACAACTGTCTTGGATCCAGATATAACTGACTTATCCAGAACATAGATTCTTCTTCTGTTCTGATTCAAGATCACAAAGACCTTGCAGATTGAAGTTGCATTTTAATAGAGATGGGTGTGAGCACTGATGTAGCCAATGGAAAAAAAAAAAAACTGGCTTTTCTTTTTTTCCTGTATTATTCATAGGCTTTTCTCATCCACAGTCTTTAGAGCAGAGAGAAACAAGGATGCTGTAACTTGAGGTTAGTGCTTTGAAATCCTTTATCAGATAGTTATCCAGAAGTAGGAGCACCTATAGAACCACAAAGCCCAGGACCTTAATATGAAAAGGAGAGTTTGTATAACCTTGAAAAATATTCCATAAACTATGCATACTATTTGCCTGGAGCCTTATTATCGATGTTAGGGGTTTAAAACATCCTTTAGCAAAAGTCTGATTTCACTTTCTCACATATGTTTGATCCTAGAACACCTGTGTTCTCAGCAAACCTCTTAATAGGCTGTGAAGCAGTGTTCCCTGGGACACCACTTTGGAAAATGTGCTGAGAGCTGGAAAGGTTCTTAGAGGTCATCCCATCTATACGACTGCCTCTCATCCTCTGAGTATCTTAGCATTTTCTCTCATTCCCCTTCAATGAATTTCAGTTTTCTTCCATCCTTTATTTTAAAATAATATTGGATTGGCCAGATACACATTATAGTATCCAATGCATAATAACAGTGCCAGGGCTCATATTAAGAAACAAAATAATATTGTCTAGTCTTAATAGTGTGAAGGTTAATACAATGTCATATTTGGAAATCCACAGTAAAATGTACAATAATATTACATTTAGCTCTTCTAATTTTTTTTTTTTTTGGAGGGGGTCTTTAGGGTGAAATAGCTAGTCTGGCCTAGGGCAAATACCAAAAATAAGAGTTTATCTTTGGGTAACACTGACTCCGATTTCTGTGCCACCGCTAGATCCTCCCTCTTCTCTTCCAGAGTCCTGATGTCCTTTGTTCTATCTCTTGAACCTGCTCTCCAGACAGGTAAGACTGAAGTTATTTGCACTTCAAAACAAATGTAGAAAGTTCACATTTTGGGCCCTATTGGATGGGGTGAAGAAGTTAGAAAGTGACTCTGGATGAAGCCTTCTTCTCTCTACTAATCCTGAAGGTAGGGGAAGCTCAAGGTTACAGTTATTCCAAATTTGATTCCATTAAGAGAGCTTTATGGACTTCGTCATCTGCTTTTTAGCCCCACTGAGACCCAGCACATTCTTGTCTGAATTGAGGAAATATTTCTAATATCCACTTACTTCAGACTGTTTTCGGAGAGTGAGGGAATGATAAAAGATTTATAATGATCATTTGACTATTCCCTATTAACGCTTTCATTTTTAAGGGAGAACCCTTGGATCTCAGAGAGGTGACATGAGTTACTCAGAAGTACAAAGCTCATATCTGGGATGACAGGTGGGTGAGTAGGTGATTCTATGAGCTGGTCAGCACCAAGAATACTATTTTCATTCAAATCTGGGCCCAGGATGATAAAACAACTATAGGTGATTAGTCATCGCCCAGCAAAGGGACATCGCCCAGCAAAGGGACTTAAAATCGTATCATAGAACAAATGACTGGGGGCAGCAGTGATATTTGATCCAAGAAAAGAGAAACCTCAGGTACGGAGGCTAGGAAGACTGAAAGAGTTAAAAGCTCTAAAACAGAGCTTGTAGTGCTGGCTACCAATCAGAATCCATTGGGGAAGATAAAAAAACAGGGATACAGTACAGGGGGTTAGTCACGAGAAGCAATAGGACCTGCTGAGCTCTCATCCATCTAAGGGTCTATGAGATCAGGAGAAAAACGCTGGCTTTGTGGTGATCAAACTGCCAACCACTCTCAGTCCCCAGCGAACCACGGTGCAGGTGGGGTTGGCTTCACAGACAGTCACGCAGGGCCGCATGCTTACAAGTGTCCAGCACATGGGGTGCACTGTGCATAGCCATCTTGGAATTTTTAAATCATTTTTACACAAGGGATCATGCATTTTCACTTTGTGCTGGGCTTCACAATTTATGTAGCTGGGCCTTCATGCAGTTCTCCATAGTGACTCAGCACCATTTCAGGGCTTGATGGTGGTGACAATATCATGCCACCAAGCTTGCAGGTGGTACTAGGGCACCTGCTAATCAAGCATGGTCCAGACGAGCGTGGGAACAAGGAGACCAGGTCACAAGCTTTAGTCTTAAGTGTCAGGCAGACACCATTTTCTCTCAGGCTCCCAAAGTCTCTGACAGCGTTCTAGATTTAACCATGTCATTCTTTGTTCAGTCTAACCCCAAGTGAAGTATCAGGGTTCAGTGCATTTTTGGTTAACGATTTCCATGGAAAATCTTCAGTGTTTCAAGCTGAGAACGACCCAGGGCCCCAGTCTTCTCTGGCTGAGATGGAATGGCAGAGGAATAAAATCTTCATAAACATCAATAAAGCAAGGAAAGGCACGGAGACTTGTAACTTCCATTCTTTAATATGAGTGCCAATTTTGCAAGAGAAATAATCTCTGAGGAGTTCCCCTTTGAATTGGATGATTTCAAGCATGGCCTGAATCAAGCACAGGAGCAATTAGCAATATGAATCATGATCCAGAGTGAAATCTCCTGAGTGAGGGAATGACTTTTCTCTTTTCCAAAGTACTTGGCAGCTCAAACAAAATTGCCCACTGCTTCTGAGGCTGCCTTCTCCCCGGGAGAGGATATATTGATACGCCTGATGGTATCCTTTTGGTATGACAGGCCCAGGATTTAAACACAAAATTAAAACACACACAGCAATTCACTAGAATCCTAATCTACTCGTTCAATAAAACATTACTAAAACAGACCACTGGTATTACTTTTGATAGTTTCTTTCTTGAGAGGACAATCTTACTGTGCTTTAGGGTTCTATTACACTATTCCACAGGCTAGAACCTGTTACGTGACTTTGTTTTTAATAATTTTGGCCCTTAACATAAACAAAAATTTCTCTTTATAGTTCTTTGGAGAGTTACTGACCTGGAGATAAACTGATTTGTTTTATAGCCTCGAGAATGACTCTAAGAAATATTTGACAGAATACCATATGAGCCATTCAACAGTAGAAGGCTACAACAGAGCAGGGGTTTAAGTAGACATATTTGAGATAGTAATTTAAGGGGTGGTGAAGTAAGCTCCTGTGGTAAGCTAATGCTAGAATTCTCCGCAGCATATGATTGGTTGGATGCCTCTGTCTTTAAAACTGTGTTACTGGGGCTGTGGTATGGTGAATCGGACTGTGTCTAATAGAAAGCCACCCTGATTGGATCCCTATAGGAACTGTTTTCTTTGAAGCTGATGTGGCACTTGCTAAATTCCTTGTGCCTGCCAACCACTTCCAATAGAGAATTTCTATTTATGTGACACAGGCAAATCCAGGTATGCTGTACTACCCTTCCAAATCGTCCATTCCCACCTGTGCTTTTGCTTTCTGGTGACACATAATGAAATGACATCGAAGAAATATGGGGGCCAGCATCCTACTGCTTTGGCCTATGCCCACGATGCATACAGGAATAACCATGTGAACAATTTTTCTACATCTTTCCAAATGGTATGAGTACAGACATAACTTCAGTGTTTCTGAGTGTAAAGATTCTTGTTAAAATCTCTCAGAATTTTATGCTTAGAAAGAATATCTAATATTCCTTTATACAATGGTTAGATTCAGTATGCTGGAACATACAACATTTCTCTTTTTTGCTTCAGCTACCAGGAAGCTCAGCAGATGCTATGTACTTTGGCTTAGTGTCTCATTAACTTCAGTTTTCTGTAAAGTTTTCCTTTCCTCAGCAATCCTTTATTTTTGTCCTCCCAAAATTGCCATAAGATATGTGCACTTACCAGAAAGAGACAGAGAAAAAAAAGAAAGAAAGTAACCCCCAGAGGCAAAGGCCATGCCACAATCCCTTCTCCTCCATTCTCATCTTAGGATTTTCAGAACACACATACATGTGAGTTCCAGCATGTTTTTGTAGCTGCCGGGTCTGGGACTCAAACCACACAGTTGGCCATGTGGGATCCAGCTGCCTTACCCACTATGCCACTGGCAGGCCCTCCCAGTTATCTTTATTATTAATTTATTATTTTGTTTCACATCTATTATATCTATATCTCTTGGCATAAACAGTTAGAAATAAGTATAAAGAATATACTTAACCTACTTGTAGCATATCTAACCTGATGTATCTTTGTTCTTGGTATTCTTTAGAATGATAGCTTTCATAATGGGGGAATAGTCTTCTTAATAGTAAACTTGTTGGGGGCCAGCGGGTGGCACAGTGGTTGGGACACAGGACTACCACATGGCCAACCGTGGTTCAAGTTCTGGAACTGGCAGCTTGCTTTCTCACTTTTCCTCTCTGTCTCTCTCTGATGACTATAGCAAGTTAAAAAATAATAATAAAAAATAAAATAATTCTTTAAAAAGTATTGGGTTGTTGGAAAAGTCATGACACTTTTGCATAGGGAAATACATCATGCCTTTTTTGACAACCTAACAGTATACTTGCCACCACTTCCTGACCTCCTTGGGTAATACTAGATATAGCTCAGAAAAGATTCCCTAAGGGTGGTCTTCTAATCCTTCAACTTCCTCCATCTAAACTGAGAAGAGAGCTATTGCAAAGAATAATATTTTTAAACATCAGTATCCCTAATACAGTCTGGTCCACTAGCTCTGGCAGAAGGTCTAGAAACATGCAACTAAAATTTTTCTTTTTCTTTCTTTTCCTTTTTTTTTTTTTTTAAGGTAGATTTTTGCTATAGGGTATGTGCATTTGCCGAAGAGACAGAGAGACAGAAAGCAAGAAATTGTCCCCCAGAGGGGATGGTCATGCCATAATCCCTTCTCTTCCATGTTCCTCTCAGGATTTGGAGTGTGCACATACACACACCCAGCATGAGTTTTAAGCTTCTGGGTCCAGGACTTAAACCTTAGTCAACTATGTGGGGGTCCAGCCACAGAACCATTACACCATCTGTTGGTCCCCAAATTTTTCTTAAAGAAATAATCACAGGGGAACCAGCAGTTAGCGTAATGGCTATGTTGCTGGACTCCCACGTAGTCGACCGCAGTTCGCGTCCTGGACCTGGTGGCTTAAAACTAACGTCGGGCACGAGTGCGTGCATGCCCAAGATTCTGAGAGGAGAATGGAGGAGAAGGGATTGCAGCGTGACCATCCCCCCTGGGGGGTGATTTCTCGCTTTCTGTCTCTGTGTCTCTCTCTGCCTGTCTGGCGAGTGCACACGCCCTATAGAGAAAAACCTCTCAAAAAATAAATAAATAAAAAGAAATAATCACAGGAGGTTTATTTGAAACTCTATTATAAAGACTCTTAGAAGTAAATAGTAACTAACCAATGTTAAAATAAGAAATATAGGATTGGCGATTCACCTTATTCTATAAGTCAACTCCAAATGTCAATTTCAGAATCTAAGAAACTTCCTCACTGGACCATCCCTGCCTCAGTGGAGCTGGAAGACAGCCTACCTGGAGTCTGTTTTGCCTGCATTTTGGTGACCTTGAGGAATCCTCTTAACAACTGTAAAACGAGTCAGTGGGTCTTGGATCAAAAGGACTCTTTCCACCCAGAAAAATGCACTGACTCTTCACCGCCATCAGGGAGACAGAGCATTTAGAAACAGGAGGCGTTGCGGTACTGCCAGATAAGCGATGAGCTATGACAATGCTGGGGAAAAGCCTATTCTGTGAAATGTCAATATGGCTTGGTTTTCTGCCAGGGAAGCACACGTCCACTTTTGCTCCCCGGCATTATAAACGCGGAAGAGAGTTCACTGGTTGTGTAAATGGCTGTTTTATCAACAGGAGTTGCAAGCCAAATGCGATTGTTAAATATTCACAATCAATAAAACGAATCTGTAAACTTGATTTAGCTTGGAAGAAAGGAGCTAGGCCGAGCAGTCCTGGAAGGCACTAAGTAGCCCTGGCAGGACGACGCTGGAGACGGTCGCTCGCTTTCCTCCTACGTCCACTCTACCCGGGGCCACAACCCCCACCACTGAAGGCAAACACCACTTTGCAGCAATGACCACTTGAAATTAATAAGTTCATAATCTTGTGTCTCTCTTAGAGACAGTATGGCCAAGACTAATTACCTTCAATATAAAAACACGTTTTTTTTTTTTTTATTAACATACACTCCTTTTTCCACTGCCGTATCTTACACCACAGCACTACGCTTTAAACAGAGAAGATGTAATTAAATTAGAATTCTTGGTGGGAAGCAGTGGAGGCTGATAATAATTGCTTTTCAGAGACTGCTGTAATTGGTGCTCCAAGGATTTTATTTCAAAGCATCAGAGTCAATTTAGGAGGCTTGTTTTATCTGGTCTGGAGCTGCTTTGATGAAGACACTCTGTCTTCATGTGTCTAGGTTTTCTTAAGTTTAACTAAACTGTTTTTTAATGATTATGTTAATAATTACAGTACCATAATGCTGTTTTATGGACACTGGATGATAAAATTCAAATTCCCCTTCTGCCTATTAGTTAAAGTTGTAACCACAAAATGTACACAATCCTTGCTCATTAACTATTTGATAAGCTCTTGAAACTCCACAACCAATAAAGAACATCTCTATTATTTGCTACGCCCCATGCAGTGTTAATACAATTAGTGCAGGAGAGGAAGTTAGTTAACGGACATCTCAGTACATCACTTATTTTTTTCTTGTGCCGTTTCCAGTACCTGGAATGCCTCCCCCTTTTTGTTCTGATCCAAGGGGTAATATTCCACTCATTCTTCAAGTCCCACTTCAAATGCCACCTCTTGTGGTAATCAAGGAAGACTTCATGGAAGACATAGCATTTGAATTAGGACTTTAAAAAATTTTACTCAATTCCAGGGACTAGCAGTTAGCGTTATGGCTATGTTGCTGGACCCCCCATGTAGTCAACCACAGTTCGAGTCCCAGACCTGGTGGCTTAAACTCACACCAGGTGCACGTGTGTGTGTGCCCAAGACTCCAAGAAGAGATTGGAGGAGAAGGGACTGTGGCATGGCCATCTCCCCTGGGGGGTGATTTCTCGCTTTCTGTCTCTCTGTCTCTCTCTCTGTCTTCTTGGTGAGCGCATGCACCCTATAACAAAAACTTCTCCAAAAAAAATTTTTTTTTTACTAAAAATTCCAGATCCCAAAGTTTATCTACACTATCGTGATCATGGGCTACTGTAACAAGAACAGGAATTAATGTTTCCGGAAGCTGAAAGGATATTGTTATCACCATCATGAGTCTTTCTTGGCTTACCTGTTAAGATGCTACTACCTAGGAGACATAAAGACACAGAAATTGGCTAAAAATCAGTGTTACCAGGACAAAATTTTCACCTCTAGAGAGCAAGTACTAATTAATTATCTTGAAGAATCATATTTTATGTCTGAAAGAAAGCCTAGGGGTCCTGTGGGACACATAATACGTGGCTGAGTGACCGTGAGAAAGTCACTGTACTTTGCTTGATTATCTCTTGTACAAAACAAGTTTATTAAACTAAACTATCATTAAGACTACTTTGGCCTCCAATACAATCATAGAATTACAAGCATAGAATCAAGTACAATCATAGAATTATGATTGTAATTACAAGTGGTAGAAGCCCTAAAATTGTACCAAAGTATTTACAGCATTAACTATGGGGCTTTCAGAAAAGTCACAACATATTTTTCTATGTTTTTGTATGCAAAAATGTGCCATGACTTTTCCAACAACCCGGTAATTAATAACCGACCTAATCATGCCAACAGAGATTGAAGTTCTCCTATCCAATTACTGTTTCTGGCTTCATAAAGACAAAGCCGAGTGAAATTTCATTATCTCATCATTCCATGCAAAGTTGATTAGTTCTGTGAAATACGCAGGGTAATTAATAACTGGAAGTGGAACTCTCTGTCTCACAATTACGGTATCATCTTGACAAAAGACCAAAGCCCCTCCCCTTTTGCGTGGACTAGACCAAATTCTATAATGTTTGATAGTTCTGTGGAAAATAGGAAAAAAGTCCCTGATAGTGGGAATGATGGCTAACATTTATTATACTTACTATTTTAAGGGTTTTGCCATAGGGTGCATATGCACTCTCTGGAGACAGAGAGAGGGAAAGTGAGAAATCACCCCCTAGATGGCCATGCCACAATCCCTCCTCTTCCAGTCTTCTTTTTCATTTTGGGTACAAATGCATGTGTGCCTGGGATAATCTTCAAGCTGTTGGGCCTGGGACTTGAACCACAGCCTGCCATGTGTGAGTCCAGTGCCTTAATCATTACACCACCTAGTGGCTCCTATCCTCATTATTATTTGCAGTAGTAACACTAGCAGGAAGAGTCCTGGGGTTTGCAGAGATCTACTATGCTTGGCCTTATGTGGATATCACACCCGGTGCTGTGAGGCGGGAACTGTCATTATCCCTTTCTGCTGTGAGGACACGGAGGCTCAGAGAGGTCAAGTAACTTGACTAGGATTACACAACTGCTGTGTGGAGGAAATGGGGTTCACATGCAGTGTGGCTGACCCGAGAGTTCTGGATGGTTAAAAATAACACATGGGCAGTAGCAGAAGCAAGATGGAGCATCCCATTTGCAGACAAATAGTACTAGGAGGCAATGGGAGTGAGGCTGATATTCAGCTGCTATGCACACGTATGGCTCCACCAACACTCAGAAAAGAGAATCCTAGAAGAACGAAACGTGACATCAAATAAAGTGCCAGAGATAATGATCCAATCAAGAGGTGCAGTAAACATAAGATATATGAGGCAGCAGCTGGGTAACATGACATACTATATTGCAATGTTTTTCTTGTCCTTTTTTTTTCCCGTAGAGTGTGCTGCATTTGCTGGCGAGACAGAAAGGCAGGGAAAGTGAGAAACCATCCCCCAGGGTGGTAGGGGTGGCTACTCTGCAATCCCCTCTCAATTGTCTACTTGGGATTTTTTGGGGCATGTGTTTATATGCACCTGCCATGGTCTTCAAGCTGCTGGGTCCAGGACTTGAACAGTGGAGCCAACCACGTAAGATCCAGCACCTTTACCACCATGCCGCGGGCTGGCCTACGATCAGCTTTTTGTTTTTTAAAATAATAATATACTCTACAATAATGATTCCAAGTATAGAAACACAGAAGCCAATAACATAATGATAATTATCAGCTATCATGTACTGTGTTTAATTGCATACGCTTTGTCCTTAAACAACCGGCAGCATAGTAGGTATGCTGATACCAACGTTGCCACAGACATATCTGCATACGCTGTGATGTCACGATGGCTCTGATGTCACTCTGCAATAGGAACTTCTGAGCTCTATTATAATCCATGGGACTACTGCTGAGTATGTGGTCCATCATTGATCTGAGTGTCAGACTGTGGTGCATGAATATATTAATGAAACAATATTTCTTTTTACTACCAGAGGATGCGTTTGTTCACTAGAGGAGGCAGGAGGGAAAGACACTCACCAGTGGAGCTTGGTTACACTGCAATCCCTTTGCCTCCATTTCTCTATCATATTGGATTTTTGGGCTCACATATACACGTCTGTCATATTTTTTTTTTTTAATTTTTTTTTGGAGAGATTTTCACTGTAGGGCGCGTGCGCTCGCCAGACAGACAGAGAGAGACATAGAGACAGAAAGCGAGAAATCACCCCCCAGGGGGGATGGTCACGCCGCAATCCCTTCTCCTCCATTCTCCTCTCGGGATCTTGGGCACGCACGCACATGCGCCCGGCGTGAGTTTTAAGCCACCGGGTCCGGGACACGAACCGTGGTCGACTACGTGGGAGTCCAGCGACATAGCCATTACGCTAACTGCTGGTTCCCTGTCATATTTTTTAAGCTGTTAAAGCTGGGATTTGAACCATAGTCTGTTGTGTGGGATTGAGCTCACAGCTGTTTCCAAATGTAAAACTTTTTTTAAAGAATTATTTAATTCCATTTGTTATCATTTTTTAAATTTGACCAAAGAAAGAAAGGGAAAGTGAAAAGGCAAGTCACCAGGTTCAGGACTCGAACTGTGGCCAGCCCTGTGGGAGTCCAGCATTTTAACCATCATACCACCTGCCAGACCCATGTATAACATTTTTAGGAGTGATTCTAAGAATTAGAAAACAAAGGAGTTTTCTACATTGTGGATTCTGGAGAATACATTTCCTTCCTTTCCTGAAACATAAGGAATTATGTAAGGAATTTATAATAATAAGGACAAAGTTTGAAGGAAAAATTTAAAACATTCATCACCAATAGGGACGTTTGGTTCTTTTTTTCTTTTCAAAGAGTTATTTAATTTTACTTATTATTTTTTACTTTGCTATAGCACACATGCACCCACCAGAGAGAAGGAGAGAGAGAGAGAGAAAGAACAAAGGAAAGTAAGAAAGTTAACTGCCAGGTCTGAGATTTGAACCTCAGTGGGCCATGTGGGAGTCCAGTGCCCTAACTGCCACCAAGCTGGCTGCTGGCCCCACATTCAGCCGATCTTTATGGATTTCCTACTATGATATAGGAATAGTGCTACCATGAATATCTTTTCTTCTACATTGTATAACCTTCATTTCCAAATCTATCACATGTAGCAGAATGAATTTTCTTGACATAAATCTATTTTCTCTTGAGATGTTTCTGGTTAGGTTCTACCACCATCTATGCTTTGATTGGCCACTGGTTTTATTTGGGTGCTGCAGGTTATATGATGGTTCAAGAAATTTTTACTGTATTTTACTCTGGAAAAATAAATCACAGTGCCTTGAGTTCCTACAGTAAATAAATGAGACCAGTTATTGTACCAATCTGCTTAGAAGACAACAGGCTTAGCTGGTCTCTTGCCTCAACAAGGAACCAGGAGTGAGGTCTTGACAAGGTGCTATCAATGTGTTTCACCACAGTCACCATGAAGTCTGCTGCCCCTCCAACGTGATGCGACTTAATTCATGCTTCTGGATTTTAGCTTCACGTTATGTATATAACATGAAATGGAAAAATCAACCCAACCTGAGAATTTTGCTCTAGGAAAATAGTATAACTTCACAGTGGGATGAAAGGATTACCTGGCACTTTGTAAGGAGGAATGGGAGCATAATTATAGGATTTTACTGTAGCTGTAGCTCAGTCAGTTCACATGACACAGTTACAACCTTTCTGCCAATTGTTTATTTGCTTCAGTTTAAGTGTTCACATTTGAACTCTCGCCTTCTGATTAGAAAAAATAAAGACCCACTTAGCAGGGTTAAGGATGGTAAACAGAGTTAAGGATGGTGACTTGAGAGAACAAAAGTCAAGAGAACAAAAAGAGGATGCTTGAATCTAAGGACTAGAATATAGGGACAACTGAGGAAGTAACTGTAGTAAGGACAGTTTATGGAAAACAGCTAGAATTTATAAATGTGTGTGTGGGGAACAGCAGGTGGTGTGGTGGTTAGGGCACTGGACACTTCCCACATGGGCAACCATGGTTTGAGTCCTGGACCTGGTGGCTTGCTTTCTCACTTTCTCTCTCTCTCTCTTTCTGGTAAAACTAAAATAAATGAATGGATAAATAAAATTAAAATAGATAATTCCTTAGAAAGTAAAAAGTGTGTGTGTACTAAAGGTGAGTAGGTTATGTGTGAGGAGTAAGAGAATAGACAAATCGAACGTATCTGCTTTATGGAAACAAATGTGGAAAAGATGATAATGCATAGCCTAAATAAACATGTGGGCCTCATATGTCTGAAATCTGTACAAAGTTGTATTCTAAGAAGCATGTTTTCAACCTTAAAAGATATTTAAGAGAAATCACTTTTTTTTTGAAAAAAGACTTTCGCTATAGGACACATGTGCTCATTGGAGAGACAAAGAGATGGAAAGTGAGAACTCACCCCCCAGGGGGGATGGCCACACCACAATCCTTTCTCCTTCATTCTCCTCTCAGGATTTTGGGCATGCATTCACATGTACCTGGTGAGAATTTTAACTCTCCAGGTTCAGGACTCAAACCGTGGTTGGCCATGTGGGAATTCAGTGATGTAACCATTATACCATCTGTTGGTCTGAGAAATCACTATTTTTGACTTTTTTCTCTTGAAAAACATTAAAGAAACTCCACCGATACTGTTCAGCATACTTCTCCAAAGTCCCTTCCTGGATTTTTCCAACTACTTTGTATATCAAATCATTAAACGCTAAAGTCTGAGCTTAGTGACTCCCCAACATCCTTAATTCTTTTCTCCCAGTTCTTTACTATGTAAATCCATTCTGTTAGTCTTCTATTTGCCTTTTGGATCTGCTTCTTGATTGTAATTCTTTTTCATAAATGATCAGGAAACCAGGACCAGCAGGTGGTGTAATGGTTATATCACTGGACTTTCTCAAAGTCAAACACAGTTCAAGTCCCAGACCCAGTGGCTTAAACTCATGCTGGGCATGTATGCCCAAAATCTCAAGAGGAGAATGGAGGGGAAGGGATTACAGTGTGACCATGCTCCCGGGAGGTGATTTCTTGCTTTCTGTTTCTCTGCCTGCCTCTTTGTGTGTCTCTGGCAAGTGTAAGTGCCCTATAGCAAAAAAAAAAAAAAAAAAAAAAAAAAAAAAAACAAAAAAAAAACAAAAAAACAGAAAGAAAAAAAACATCAGGAAACCTGGGTTGGCTTAGTAGCCTAGTAGTTAAGGGAGCCAGATCCCACATGGCCAACTGTGGTTCAAATTGTGAGGCTGGCAGATCGAAAAACATGCCAGGCATATGTGCATGTGTGGTGTGGACAGGAAGAAATGGAGGAAGAGGTATTGGGCCGCCTATGGGGCGCGGTCACACCCCAATACCTCTTCCTGCATTTCTCTGTCCTGTTAGGACATGTACTCTGCCAATTAAAAATTAAATCAAGCAATTGAACTCACACTGGGACTCTATCAGTGGGTGGATGAAGATGGGGTGGGAACAAGCTCCTGGCAATGAAGCTCCTCCCTTCATAAAAGGTTTTGATTTGCTCCAGTCTCAACCTGGAAGTCAGCTGAATCTCTGGCCCCAAGAGAGTTTGCTCTTTTTCCTCCAACAGGCGATAGTTTTGTCACCATGCCCTTGGTTGTAGAAGGGATTTTTCTTAGACTTAAAAGTTGAGAAACCGAAGCATGGAGCCAAGTTACAGCTGTTACCGGTGTCGGTGCAGAGGCAGTGGGCCCCCAGGTAGCACTGCACTTGTTCTTGCTAAGCAGTTGTCTTCTCAGCCAGCTCTTTCCCACAAAAGTTTCATAAAAGCTTTTTATTACATAATTAGACTTCTGTGTCTTATAGTTATATGAGGTAACTGCTCACAATGAGCATGTTTAATTAGAAAATTAGGTGTTATAATCACAATGTGGAGCAAAAATTTGTCATGAAGTTTTAGTTCATCGACAAATGGCTTTTTCTTTTAAAGGGGAAAAAAAATCAAAATCAGTGTTAACTTTCTGTTTTGGCGGATAACGAGATTTATGTTGAGCGCTAAAAGGGGAGCATTCCATCTGTTCCCCAGCTGGAGCCTGCCTTTCTTCTTTGGCTGGGCATTAGTCACTCTGGTTCTTAACTACCCTTGCAGTCACTCCTGGGCAGTGCTGCATTTCCTCTGGGGCAGATGCTGAGGTGGTTTACCTGGAGTCCTGTGCTGTTCAACACTGACACTCAGCTGATCTGGTTCATTCTGTTCAATGTCTGTTTAGCGCGCCCTGCTGTGTGTTAGGCACTGGGAGATGCCGGAGGAGATTTGATCAGCATGACTAGAAGACCAGTGGGTAAATATATTGGGCACCAACGGTGACTATCTACCAAAACAGAAAGTTAACATTGATTTTCGTGTCTGTTCCTCCTTAAAAAAAGAAAAGAAAAGTCATTTGTTTAGAACTTGATAGAAGAATACAGGGAATCCTGTGTGAGCATAGAGGAAGGTGCTCATTTAACTACATGGACCAGCTAGCCACTTTATATGGTGTTTTCCAAGGACTAAAAGGTATACTCAAACCAACCAAATCAAGGTGCAAAGAATTAGTTTAGGCTAGGCATGCTACGCATCCCCCTACATCATAGCTGTTCTTTTTTACTTTCTTCTTCTTCTTCTTCTTTTTTTTTTTTTTTAAAGAGAGATTTGTATTATAGGCTATGTGTGCTCCCTGGAGAGACAGAGAGAAAGTGAGAATTCATCCCCCGAGGGGATAGACACACCACACACCATTTTCCTCCATTCTCCTCTTGGGATTTTGGGCACACATGCACACATGCCTGGTGTGAGTTTCAAGCCTTGGGGTCTGGGATTCGAACTGCAGTCAGCCATGTGGGAGTCCAGCACCTTAACCACTACACCATTTGCCCCATCATAGTTTTTTTTTTTAAATGAACTATTTAATCTTATATATCATCATTGTTGTTTTTTAATTTGCTACAGGGCATGTGAACTCACTAGAGAGAGAAACAGAAAGAAAGTGAGAAAGCAAGCTACCAGGTCCAGGACTCAAACTGTGGTCAGCAATGTGGGACTCCAGTGCCTTAACCACCATATAACTTGCTGGCCCCATCCCATCATAGCTTTTATATGGAGAAACAGAGAAAGACAGACAGAAATTGAGAAATCACTCCCTAGGGGAGGATGGCCATGCCACAATCCTTTCTTTTCCATTCTCCTCTCAGCATTTGGGGCACTCATACACCCATGCCTAGTGTGAGTTGTAAGCCTCTGGATCCAGGACTCGAACCGCAGTTGACTACGTGGGAGTCCAGCAATGTAACCATTATGCCATCTGCTGGTCCCCATAGTTATTAACATGGAGTTCACCCCTGCACATTCCTTAGGAATTCTACAAATGGACTTGATTACATTCTGGGTCTTACATCATTCTCTCTGGGAACAGATGTAAGATATGAAATTGTATGTTAAATTTATGGGTTTGGGCTGGTCCCATAGCCTATTAGTTAAGGGAACTGGATTCCACATGGTTAACCATGGTTTGAACCCTAGCCCTCGTGGCTTGGGAAACATGCTAGGTCCATGTGCATTAGTGCCTAAATCCCAAAGCGATGGAGAAATGGAAAAGAGATAGTGGTGTGATCATATCCCATAGGGGGAGGTGCTTTCTTCTTCTCCCTCTATTCCTCTATGTTGGGTTCATGTATCCTCTGGTAATTAAAAACAAGGTTATAGATTTGTATTTTTCTGAAGATGTACATGAAAGTATTTATATGACATATTCTTGGGTGTGTCCTTGACCCACAAAATAGTAAAGTTACTGATCTAAATTGACATACATATACATATATACATATGTGTGTGTGTGTGTGTGTGTGTGTGTGTGTGTGTACACCCTTTTTTCTCTTCTACAGTCACCGTGGAAGCCATTCATTGAAGATGGCAGGTCACAAGGAGGTAGATTCCTGAATCTCCAACTAGAAGGCTCTTCAATGAGTATCTTCACTGCTTAGGTTCAAAGGACTGTCATTTAAGCCCCCAATTTTTTTTTTTTTTTGGAGAGGTTTTTTCGCTATAGGGCATGTGCGCTTGCCAGACAGACAGAGAGAGACATAGAGACAGAAAGCGAGAAATCACCCCCCAGGGGGGATGGTCACGCCGCAATCCCTTCTCCTCCATTCTCCTCTCGGGATCTTGGGCACGCACACACACGCGCCCGGCGTGAGTTTTAAGCCACCGGGTCCGGGACGCGAACCACGGTCGACTACGTGGGAGTCCAGCAACATAGCCATTACGCTAACTGCTGGTTCCCAAGCCAAAACTTTTTTTACACTTTAGTAGTCATTGATATTTTTGTGTTTATATATCACAGAAATAAAGTTTGCTTACCTGATACAAAAAGCAAGTTCAACAGAATATGATGTGCTACAGTGGTATTAAATGTCATGGAGTAATAGAAAAGGAAGACTGAGAAACATTAAGGAAGGCATCTAAAGTGGGATAAAGTAGAAACAGTATCTCAATGAAGAATGGTACCAAAGTGAAGGGCCCAGAGCAAGTCATAGGGGAGTTGCAGAAAGTGGGTGGTAGAGGGTAAGCATTTCAAGCAAAGGGAACAACACGTTCAAAGCCCTGTGGGTGAGCATGAGTGGGGACTGGTTGAGAGTGGGTCCATAAGCTGGAGTAGAGAATGGCAGAGACGTGGAAGTAACAGAAATACACAAGGACCACATCACAAAGGAGTTTAGACTTTACCCAAAGAGCAAGAGTAATGGGTTATAATCAAATTTGGGTTTTTAAATTATATATCTGATGGTTGTGTGAAGGATGAGCAGAACAGAACTAGAAGAAGCATAATTAATGGAAATGCAATATTCTAATCCTAGTTATGAAGGAGAATATCTCAAACTAAGGAAGAGGCAATGAGAATAGAGAGAAGTTGCAGGATTTGATGATAACTAGGTATGAGATAAGGGAGACATATGAGGAGCTTTCTAAAGGGTTATGGAAAATGAGTATTCTGAAAAAAAAGCTGCTATGTATGAATCTCAAAATTTTCACAACAAAATGAGCTTACAGTTTAATTCTATTTTTCCACGAACTTTTAAAAGTCTCCTAAAGAGCTAGAGTCAGAGACAAATGCTGGTATGGGGATGGAGAGGGAAGAGGGCTTGGGATATTTAATGATGGTGCCAATCTTGGTTTTGCTAATAGGCTTGTTCATAGTTTTTAATCTCTATAGGTTTAGTTTTGCTGGTAAAATGGGGATCCCCACAAGTTTTGGGGGCTTTTTGTAGCATTGAAAACTTTTCATATAGAATGTCAGGTAACTCTGCACTCCCTTATACAATGGAGGTTTTCACCTAAAGATATAATCTATATAACAAAGTCCAAGTTTCTCACCCTCAGGAATATGAGGACTGAAGAATCATTAAGACTCTTTAGAGATGGAATCTTAGAGGTTCCAAAGGGTAAAGGGTGACTTTTCACTCTAGTAGGTCAAACTCACAGGTAATGTGGAGTCTTTCCCACAGGGCCTACTCTTCCTCTCTGTGAGCTATAAAGGCCTCAGAACGACTCAACTATCTTCAGCTAGACTGTTTGGGGACAGCAAGTGCCTGCATATCTTGGGGGTCACTGGCCCTTCTGGTACCGCCCTTGAAACTCTGCATTTAGAGCTTTCTCAAATTATTCAAGCTGCCTCAGTCTTTTGGCTATGAATAACAACAAGAATTTCTTCATCATAGAGGTATGCTCTTATGTTTTCTTATTTCTTCCCAAAGCACTAGAACCTGTATATGTTTGGACAATTCAGAATGATCCTTTCTTTACTAAATCATGACACAGAAAGCCTCTTTTCGAGTAAAAGGTGATAAATGAGACTCAAAAAGCGTCTGTCACGCAATCCTCACTATCGCATAGCACACTCCTAGTGTTTTCCTTGATCCTTGGTACCAGCCAGTAATAGTTTACAGTTAGTAATCAAAATGCCTAGTTAATTTTTTGAAAACAGAACCATCTTTGCATTTAACTAATAAGATTTAAATACTTAGGTCTGTCTGACCTGCATAAACACTTACCATTTTGTGTTTTAGTGGTCTATTTATCTGGATCTTGGAGATAATTAAAGAACTTCTCTCTTCAAACAGATAAATGACATTTTTTTTTTTTCTTGATGAAAAGAAATTTGATTCAAGAAAATTTTCTTACATGTACTTTCCGAGGCTTGGCCGGCCAACTTGGCAGGTGGTAAGTCATTGGAGTTTATAGTAGTATGAATCTTTGATTGAAGTACCTGGGTCAAAGATAAAAAACAAAGAGCAGTTC
Organism: Tupaia belangeri chinensis; assembly: GCF_000334495.1. Taxonomy (NCBI): domain Eukaryota; kingdom Metazoa; phylum Chordata; class Mammalia; order Scandentia; family Tupaiidae; genus Tupaia; species Tupaia belangeri. The sequence goes on along the minus strand of NW_006160078.1, from coordinate 1,249,499 downwards.
ATACAACACAGCAGCTGGTATTGCAAACTCTTTGCATAAAACAACAATTTGCAACAAGTATAGATGCATCATTACTGCTTTTTGGAACAATAAACTTCTCATTTGATTGCACCATTTTAAATGTTTGATGGAGTGTATTGTGATACCTAATTTGGTTGTTCTTGAGCATGGAAGATATTCCCCATTTATATCTGCAGTTCATCAAATGTCTGCATTCTCTTGTGATGAGAAATAATTCCAAAAGGAAAAGAGAGGATACAGGGTGACATAGAGGGGAAACTGTCAAAGAACAACACGGGCACATTCAAGGTGACAGATCCCAGCTAGATGATACCAGAGCTGGTTAGTTCTCCAGAGGGAGCTTCTGCCTCAATCTGCCCCAGAACCCAGCAGACAAGCACCTGAACCCATGGGCACTGCAATGGCCTCTGCTTTTGTTAGCTCAGCATCTTTCTCAACACCTTTCCAGTAACAGGATCACCATTCCTTTCCTGTGGGAAACTCCTCCTCCAGGACATGTGGTCATTGTGGGGCTGTCCATCATGACATCTGCCACTCTCACCCTAACACACCTGGAGTGTCATATAAACTGGCTGGACCAGTCTTAGTGTACTTTTCCCTCCATGATAGTGATACAAATTATATTTGGGTAAAGTCAGCCACGAGGCCGTTTTTTATTATTCTTTTTCCAATACATGGAAGGAAATTTTGTTTAACGCTTAGAGTGAGGATGCTACCATCCATCACTGCTCTAAGAGAGCCTTCTGTGTAGAGCTATACTCTCTTGGACTAAGGAGTGAAGAGTTATCTTCAAAGGTAAAGTGGTCATAGAGAAAAATCATTCTTTTCTCAACACTTGTGTCTTGCCCTCCATTTAAGGTCATGTCCTACACTTCTATTTTATTTTTAAATAACAGTTTTATTGGGATACATTTCACATACTGTGTAATTTACCTAGTTAAGGATATATACAGTTCAGTGCTGTTTAATGTATTTACAGAGGTGTACAACCATCATCACAATCAATTTGATTAGCCTGAAAAGAAGTTCTGTGCCCTCCGGCAGTCACCCTTCAAGTACCTGCTCCCCTCAGACCCACATAACCACTAATCTGCTTTCTGTTTCTATGGATTTGCCTACAAATGAAACCATATGCTATACGATCTTCTGTGACTGGCTTCTTTCATTTAGCATCACGTTTTAAAGATTCACCTAGTTAGGTATTTATTTAGTGCTTCATTCCTTTTATAGAGAACAGTATTTTACTGTTTAGCTATACCTCGTTTTGTTTATGCATTCATTTACAGGTAGATGTTTAGATGGATTTCACTTTTCGGCTGTTATGGAAAATGCTCTGAATGTTCATGTGTAATGTCAGTATGGACATACGAATTTGTTAATTTCAGGAGTATATTTAAGGAAAATGCTGGGTCATATAAAAATCCCATTCTTAACTTTTTGAGGGGCTGTCATATTGTATTTCAAAGTGGCTGTGTACTGTTTTATATTCCTACCTCGAGCATATGAGGCTTCTGATTTCCCTCCGTTCTTGCCAAGATTTGTGGTATGTCATTTTTACAGTAGCCACTGTAGTGGGTGTGAAGTGGCATCTCAATGTGGTTTCGATTCACATTTCCCTGCTATCTAATGAGACTGGACATCTTTTCATGCGCTCAGTGGCCATTTCTTTATCTTGTCTGAAGAACTGTTTATTCAAATCACTGGCTCATTTTTTAATTGGGTCCTATCGCTTTTTTGCTTAATGCCAGGGGATACACGTGGGTGACAGAGAGAGAGGGGAAAAGGTGAGAATCTTTTTAATGGGGCCTGGTCATGCTGTGATTCATCCTCCCCCCATTTTTCCATCCCATCAAAATTCAAGATCCTGGGCACACGTACATTTGCCTAGCATGTTTCCTAAGCTGCTGGGGCCAGGATGTGAACTGAGTCAGCCATGTGGAATCTAACTCCTTCTCCCAGCATTTAACCACTGTGCTACAGGGCCAGTCCTGGGTTCTATCGCTTTGGTAGCAGTGCAAGGGTACATCGGTGAACAAAACTTGGTCTCTGGTTTTGCAATGACTTTATCTATTGCTTGAAAACACATTCCTTTGGAAGATGGAATCAGGAAGGTGATCATGGAGGGAACAGAGCAAAGAGAAGACAAATATTCTATCTCTTTACTGAGGCAGGAAGTAAGATGGAAGGATGTGGGGAGTGCACATTGATACCTCTGGCTTCCTTTCAATCTTCAGGACTCAGTTTGGGTGTCACCTCCTCAAACATGTCGTCCTTGATTGCTTTTAGTTTTCATGAGTTATATTTTTAGTCCTATACTTTTGTTTCCTTCATAACTTTTAAATAATTTTAATTATTTAAGTAATGTGACATTCTGATTTAAAATTTTTATTTTATTATTATTATTATTATTTTTACTTTTAGCTCTCTCATAACTTTCTTTTTTTTTTTGGAGAGGTTTTTGCTATAGGGCACGTGCACTCGCCAGAGAGACAGAGAGATAGAAAGCGAGAAATCACCCCCCAGGGTGGATGGCCACGCTGCAATCCCTTCTCCTCCATTCTCCTCTTGGGATCTTGGGCACGCATGCACATGTGCCTGGGGTGAGTTCAAGCCACCGGGTCCAGGACTTGAACTGCAGTCGACTACATGGGAGTTCAGCAACATGTCCATTACACTAACTGCTGGTCCCTCTCCTAGCTCTTTGAGGGCAAGGCTCATGTCTTCTCACTAGTTCTGTTTTCAGCAACTACCTTAGTAGCTGATATTTTGTCTTTGGTTAACAAATACTTTTCTTTTTCCTCTTCTTTTCTTGTTTAGTTGTGATTTCTGGATTATAATATTTCTGATTGCACATATTTGTGGGGTATAGTATGTTTTTTCATAGCATGCATACAATGTTTAGTAATCAAGAAAATAGACATATTCATCTTTTTGACATTGACCATTATGTTGTGTATATTTGATAATAGTCCTACTATTTTGGTTGTTTTTCACAAGTATGCACTGAGCTGTCAATGACATTTGAATGAAAAATAGCTCATGTTATGAGAGAGAATAGTCATACGGGTTGATGATCCTCAAATACTAGGATAAATTATGAAATAATCCCTATTAAATGACTAAGTTTGAATAAACACATTTCCGCCTCTAAATCTATAATATTCACTTAGTAGAATCCCATCTATAATGTGCCTTCAATATTCAACTTTGAAAATTATTAAGGAGACTAGACATTCTTCAACATAGATTTCATTCAGGGGGAAGTTTAGCTTGAGATAGGATCCTCCCAGAACCCATTATGCATGTAAAAGGATTTTTATTAATAATGCAATGTAACCTGTATTGTCATGCTACTGCACTGAGTCTATATGCAAAGAAGTTTGAAGACTCCAAAGGGCTCCACTCTGTTTCATATTCTAGTTAAGTAAAAAATGGTTCTTGAAATGAGTAACACTGCCCCCTACACAAGCACGGATTCTGAATTATACTCTATACTAAAGCACCACTCCACGTCATTTCCTGTACTGATTACATCTGTGCAGAATATAGTTTTGAACAATATTCAGATATAGAACATGAAATCCCAGGCTGGGATATTATTTTTTAAAATTGTGGGTTCTTTTTTTTTTTTTTTTTGAGAGAGATTTTCATTGTAGGGCGCGTGCGCTCGCCAGACAGACAGAGAGAGAGAGGCATAGAGACAGAAAGCGAGAAATCACCCCCCAGGGGGGATGGTCATGCCGCAATCCCTTCTCCTCCATTCTCCTCTTGGGATCTTGGGCACGCATGCACACGCGCCCGGCGTGAGTTTTAAGTCACCGGGTCCGGGACACGAACCACGGTCGACTATGTGGGAGTCCAGCGACATAGCCATTACGCTAACTGCTGGTTCCCAAATTGTGGGTTCTTTTAAATGTTTGTTTGTATAGTTACTATGTCGCAGGACTCTATCTAAATGGGAAAGGCTTTTTCTTCTTCACAACCTTCCCCACTAAGGATGTAAATAAAGGTCTCCATTTTCAACTGACTGGATATTGAAGAAGAGGGAGGCATCTAGGTTTGTTCTCAGGCAATTGGATGGGTAGGGTGCCAGCTTCTGAGGAAGAGAGCAGTAGTATGTAAATTGGAATAGAGAGCCATAGGGTCATATCCTAGCAGGGCTGTTACTAGCTATACAACTTTGAGCAACTTTCTCAATCTTTCTTTAACTCCATTGCTTTATTTGTCAAATGAGGACAGTAACTGATGTAAGAACTAAACAGTTTGACATACATAAAGAAAGCACTTAACAACTGTGTTTATAATTATCTGCTTTCTTTTCTCTCTCCACCTTCATTAATATCATCACCACCATCATTGCCATTATCATCATTATCAAGAATGCAGGAGAAAGAAAATCCAAGGGAAGGTAGGCAAGGTATTGCTAAATTCCATTTTGGACAGGTTTACTTTGGGGCATCAGTGGGACATCCAGTTTTGGTCATCTAGCAGGCCAATGTAGAAACTGGCCTGGAGCTCCAAGGCAGATTCTGGGCTGCTGAGGTGGCATTGGGAACTATTAGTATACAGGACACAGACGAACTCCTGTTCTTGCTTAAAAGCACACAGGGAAAGCTGCGAGTGTGAGAAGAGATTGGGGGGTGGCATTTAAGAACCATGCCTTAAAGGGAATACAAAGGAGGAACGGTCATTCATGAAAGTCAGTGGTGGCCAGCAGTAGCACAGCGGTAATGGTAATGATCCATGATATTGAAGCCACATGGAAAGGACGTGGGTTTGCATGTTGAGGTCTTCCTGTGCATGCTGGGTGCATGTGCACCTGGCTGGCTGAGGCTTGGGGGAAGATTGTGGTTTTAAGACCCTGTTGAGTGTACCTACTCTCTGTTTCCTTCTCTCATGGAAGATATAGTAAACTTAACAACAACAAAAAAAAGGTAGTGGTTATACGAGGAGGATAACAGTAATAGTGCTGTGCTGGAAATTAAGGGAAGAGACTGTTTAATAAAAGGAGTAGTCCCTAATACTAATGACTTAATGTTCAAATAATATAGGGAACTGGTGAGCCTCATGAGTTGAATAATGAGGAAGTCGCTGGTAGCATTTACTTGTGCGTTTTCAGAGGAGGTAGCCTTTTTCACTTAGCCAGTGGTTAAACTGACGTGGGAGGTCATGACTTGGCTCATAATGATGTGATTTCCCTTGGTAGGGAAGAAAATAAATGGTTGATATTAAAAATTCAGAAAGCTGAGTCTTGTCCTAGTTAGTACCTTTTCCCCTTCAGGCTGCCACTGTAAGAAGCTTATGTTCCAGGAAGAAGAATTTGGAGGATAAGGAATAATATACCAGTTTAGTAGCCGCCTGGTAAACTCAATTCCAACAAACTGATAAAACCAAACTGGAGTATGAACAGGAACATCAGGCCTGACCCTTGGACTGAAGCCTCTTACTTGTATCATAAGGAAGAAAAACACTGAGTGGGTGGTGGGAGGAATGCCCTCAGAGATTGGGGGAAGGAATGAAGCGGAGGAGGGGGACGGTTGCACATCTGCTGTCGAGTACCCTCCTCACTAGTAAAATACAGCCCAATGAGCATCCGCACAAGCAGCTCCTCCTCTTTGGGAGGGCCTAGTATTCCTTCGTAATCTCAGCCTATGGGTCATTCCAGAAATGTTACACGAGGAGCCCAAATGTCCCACTCTTT
>NW_006160078.1:1197115-1243718 GCF_000334495.1 Tupaia belangeri chinensis | reverse complement strand
TCTTTCCCCTGGCAGTTTGATTGAGCTGAGGTTGGGGGTTACGAGGATATATATGCCAGAGGATGTCATTTCTATATCTGGCTTATGATCCACAAAAACAATATTTTTGATCTTTTATAAAGAGTTCATAATCATAGAACACTTGGAAGTCATTTTACTCTTCACAGAGCACCATGAAATATTGATACATTTAATTCTAGGAACAGTTTTAGGCAGAAAATGTGCCTCTATTGTATGCCACAATATAAAATCATAACATATCCATAAAAATACATGCTGTTGAATTAAGAGTGATTGGCTGTTTGCATTAACTTTTGGTTGCTACTTATTCATTTGTTATCAGCTAGCACTCACCAGCTGACAAGGAGTAGCAGGTGCAGAAAGGCTGAAAAATTTTGGCAAAGAAAAATGGAAAATTATAAAAAATTTTATCCATTAAGTTATATTTTCTGGAACTGCACAACCCTAGCAATTATTCCAATTTAGTGATGGAACATATCCGTTGTGCAGAGACTGAGAATCTCTTCACTAGTTCTAAAATTTCATACTTCAAATTGCTCTGTACCACACAGGCCGTGACTTGTCTAGTAACAGGCACTGTGTTAATATACGAACTCAAATTTGCCTCGGCAGTGGGCTGAGAACAGCTGAGGGAGTGTGCGGTTTAGCGGTTTGTACACCCTGCTTCCTGTTAGCAAGTAGCAATGGACTTTTCAACTCCTTTCCTATATAAAGGAGTTGAATCTATCCAGAGACAAGGGAAGAAGAAGAATAAGAATAATATAGTGTGAGTAGACCTTTTTTCATTCACTTAGTCTAGAGAGCTTCTCGTTAGTATACACTTCTACGTTGCTGCTGGGGTAAATTATTTTTTATCTCCACTAGAATGCAAACATTGAACCTCTGTGATTCACTACTGTCCCTCCAGCATCCACAGAGGGGGCCTGGCCCATGGTAGGTGCTTAGTAAACCTATTAATTGACTCTAAAGTTCTTGTAGAAACATTCCAGTTGGAATGATAAAACTTTCAGAGTAAGATATAACTGGATTTAATCTCAGTTTACTGTTTTAGGCAAGTAACTTAATGTTTCAAACCTTATTTATATATCTGTTAAACTTGAGACAATTTTTACCTTTTACAGCATTGTCGTGAGAACTAAGAGTTACTCTGAGTTACTTTGGATTCGTTTGTTTTGTTTTGTTGTTTTAAGTTTATTCCTTGGCCTGGCTCCGGAGTACAATGATTATGTACCATGCACAGGGAGTTGTATCCCACAGAGCTGACCAACCACAGTTCCAATCCTGACCCTAGAGGCTTAAAAAACATACTGGGTATGTGTATGAGGGTGCCCAAAATCCTGATGGAAGGGAAAAATAGAAGGAAATGGATTGGAGTATGACCGCTTCTCACTGCTAGGAGGTTCTTTCATGTTCTCTCCCTGATAGGTGCACACACTCTCTGGCAATTAAAAAGAAATAATTTATACCTTCGATGAGACAGAGAGATGGGGCTCATGTGGGGACAGGCACTCACAACAGGGTCTTTGTCCTGCCATCAACCTCTAGCTCAGCCAGCCCAGATCACAGGCCTGTGCATGTCCAGCCTGTTAAGGGTCTTGGAACGTGGACTTAAGATCTTTCCACATATGTTCGGTTGTGTTACCACAGTACCACTGTTGGGCCTCTAAGAGTTACTCTAAGTAGAGCACTAGTATAGCGTCTAACACATAGAAAATAATTAGTAAATGACAGCTACTATTATTCTTTTTTTTTTTTTTTTGGAGAGGTTTTTGCTTTAGGGTGTGTGCACTTGCCAGACAGAGAGAGACAGAGAGCCACAAAGTGAAAAATCACCACCCAAGGGGGATGGCCACACTGCAATCCCTTCTCCTCCATTCTCCTCTTGGGATCTTGGGCACACATGCCCGGTGTGAGTTTTAAGCCCCCGGACCCGGGATGCGAACTGCGGTCATCTACATGGGAGTCCAGTGACATAGTCATTATGCTAACTGCTGGTCCTAGCTACTGCTATTCTTGACTGCAAATAAGATTCTTTACAATTTTATATACTGACCAAATTACATAATTAAGTACTGTGAATTTATTATAATGCAGTTTTAATTTTTTAATCTTATTTATTTATTTTAGAGTTTTGGCCACTGGGCATGTGTGCTCATCAGAGAGAGACAGAGAGAAGGAGAGAACTCGCCCTCACCCATAGAGATGCCCATGCCCCAATCCCTTTCCTTCCATTCTCTTGGGATTTGGGGTACGCACACACACACACACCTGGTGTGATTTTCAGGCCACCAGGTCAGGAACTCAAACCAGTCAGCCATGCGGGATCCAAGTCTTAATCACCATGCTACGTGCTTGCCCTATAATGCAATCTTGACAACACAGTGTTTCATGTTTTTAAAAACTATGCAAGTTTGCTTATTAGCACATTTTAGCCACTATCAGTCCACATAATAAGAATTTCTTATATCTAATTTAAGCACTATTATTTATTTATTTATTGAGAGTTTTTTGCTATAGGGCATGTGTGCTCTTCAGAAAGAGAGAGACACAGAGACAGAAAGTGAGAAATCACCCCCCTAGGGGGGATGGCCATGCCTCAATCTCTTCTCCTCCATTCTCTTCTCGGGATCTTGGGCATGTACACACACACCTGGTGTGAGTTTAAGCCTCTGGGACCGGGACTTGAACTGTGGTTGACTACATGGGAAAGCAGCAACATCGCTATTATGCCAACTGCTGGTCCCTAAGCTCTATTGTTAACAGTTAAAAAATGGAGAACTTCGGTTGTAGAGTGTACACAAAGCTGAGGAAATGTACTATTTTTAATGAACTTCACTTTTTGTCTCCCTATGTTGACACACACTTTACTAATAAACACCACTAGATTCTCTGGGTTTACCTTTTAACAAAACAGATAGGCATTGGGTTTGATAGCCATTATTCTAGATGGACTTATTTATGAAAAGAACTACTCTGAACTATTTCTACAGTGGAACAGCAGATCTATCACAGACACATCAAAGTAAACAAACAAACAAAACATGCATATGAAACCCATAGCAAGGTCACACAATTAGAACAGGAGCAGAGATCTCTGGGTCATTCTGAACTTAGTTTTACAATTGGGATAGACTTTATGATAATTAAAATGGTGCATTCTCTTTGACCATGGAAAGGAGTTACTTTTTCTTTTTGTGTTAGTGCTCTTGCTGGGTGGGTTAAAGTTAACCATGCTTTTCTTGCTCTCATACTTGAGTGAATTTAATTGACAAGTATATTACCAGTTGTTAATCACAAATGATATTAAATATCACTCTGAGCCTTAAATTAGGAAAAAAACAACAAATATTAATTATGAAAATGGCCCTGGAAGTGTAATTTTGGAGAGCTGGTCTCAGGAGGTGGCCCGGTACATGCGATCTGAATCTAAGGACACCTGTAATACACCTTTCCCGATGTTGATTCCACAGCTTCCAAATCCCTGGCATTAAAGATGAACTGATCAAATCCAGTGGTTCTTGTTTAAAATGTAAATAGCTCATTTATCTTTGAATCAGTATTTAATGTATATCATAGCAGGAACTATTGATACAATAAAGAACAATAATTGTGGAATGAAAATATTATCCCAGCGATGCCTTAGTATGAATCAGTGTATCGGAAAGATTTCCTCTATATGAGCAAAGAGGAGCAGAGGGGATGGAGAAAATTCAGAAAATTTAGAAGATGTAAATAAATGTATAGACATGAATCAGAATGTTTGGGTGTAAGTAACAGAAAGTGACTGGAACTACCAAGAAATTCTTTTTTAAGAAAAGGTTTTGGTTTTGTTGATTTTCTATATAATACATTTATTTTTCATTTTATTTATTTCTTCTTGAATTTTTTATTATTTCTTGTCTTCTGCTTGCTTTAGGCATAAAGTGCTCTTTTTTCTAAAATGGAAACTTAGGTTATTAGTTATATGCCTTTTTTATAATATATGCATTTAGTGCTATAAATTTTCTTTGAAGCATTGATATGCTGCATTCTATAAATTTGGTAAATTGTATTTTCATTTGGTTCAAAACCGTTTAACATTTTTCTTAACACTCCTAAGATATTTGGGGATTTTCCAGTTATGTTTCTGTTAACGATTTCTAATTTAATTCTGTTTCTGTGTGAGAAGTAGTATGTAAGAATTGAATACGTTTGTTTGGATGTATTTTATGGTTCAGAATGTGTTCTATCTTGGTGAAAGTTGCATGTGAGTTTAAGAACATTGTGTAGTCTACTGTTGTTCAATTGAATATTCTATAAATGTCAATTAAATCAAGTTGATGGATGATGCGGTTCAGAGCATATATATATATATATTCTCACTGATTTCCTGCCTGCTTGATCTATAAATTATTGACAGAGGGATGTTGAAGTCTCCAACTATAATAATGGATTTATCTATTTATCCTTTTAGTTCTATCAGTTTTTGCCTCAGATATTTTGATGGTCTCTTGTTAGGAGCATACACCATAAAGACTGCTATGTCTTCTTGTAGAATTGACCCCTTTGTCATTATATAATGTTTCTCTTTGTCCTCAATAACCTCCCTTGTTCTGAAGTTTGCTTTTCTAAAGTTAATATGGCTATTTTGGCTTTCTTTTAACTAGTATTAGCACAGTCTATCTTTCTTTTAACCTATTTAATCTTTAAAGCAGAAGTCTTATAAATAACATGTAGTTGGATCTTGATTTTTAAAAAAATATACTCTGACAATCTGTGTCTTTTATTAGTTTATTTAGACCATTCATATTTAAAATGATTACTGATATAATTTCTATTACATTTGTAACTGATTTCTTTCTTTCTTTTTTTTTTTTCTTTCAGAGATTTTCGCTATAGGGCATGTGGCCTCACCAGAGAGACAGAAAGCAAGAAATCTTACATAATTAAGTACTGTGAATTTATTATAATGCAGTTTTAATTTTTTAATCTTATTTATTTATTTTAGAGTTTTGGCCACTGGGCATGTGTGCTCATCAGAGAGAGACAGAGAGAAGGAGAGAACTCGCCCTCACCCATAGAGATGCCCATGCCCCAATCCCTTTCCTTCCATTCTCTTGGGATTTGGGGTACGCACACACACACACACCTGGTGTGATTTTCAGGCCACCAGGTCAGGAACTCAAACCAGTCAGCCATGCGGGATCCAAGTCTTAATCACCATGCTACGTGCTTGCCCTATAATGCAATCTTGACAACACAGTGTTTCATGTTTTTAAAAACTATGCAAGTTTGCTTATTAGCACATTTTAGCCACTATCAGTCCACATAATAAGAATTTCTTATATCTAATTTAAGCACTATTATTTATTTATTTATTGAGAGTTTTTTGCTATAGGGCATGTGTGCTCTTCAGAAAGAGAGAGACACAGAGACAGAAAGTGAGAAATCACCCCCCTAGGGGGGATGGCCATGCCTCAATCTCTTCTCCTCCATTCTCTTCTCGGGATCTTGGGCATGTACACACACACCTGGTGTGAGTTTAAGCCTCTGGGACCGGGACTTGAACTGTGGTTGACTACATGGGAAAGCAGCAACATCGCTATTATGCCAACTGCTGGTCCCTAAGCTCTATTGTTAACAGTTAAAAAATGGAGAACTTCGGTTGTAGAGTGTACACAAAGCTGAGGAAATGTACTATTTTTAATGAACTTCACTTTTTGTCTCCCTATGTTGACACACACTTTACTAATAAACACCACTAGATTCTCTGGGTTTACCTTTTAACAAAACAGATAGGCATTGGGTTTGATAGCCATTATTCTAGATGGACTTATTTATGAAAAGAACTACTCTGAACTATTTCTACAGTGGAACAGCAGATCTATCACAGACACATCAAAGTAAACAAACAAACAAAACATGCATATGAAACCCATAGCAAGGTCACACAATTAGAACAGGAGCAGAGATCTCTGGGTCATTCTGAACTTAGTTTTACAATTGGGATAGACTTTATGATAATTAAAATGGTGCATTCTCTTTGACCATGGAAAGGAGTTACTTTTTCTTTTTGTGTTAGTGCTCTTGCTGGGTGGGTTAAAGTTAACCATGCTTTTCTTGCTCTCATACTTGAGTGAATTTAATTGACAAGTATATTACCAGTTGTTAATCACAAATGATATTAAATATCACTCTGAGCCTTAAATTAGGAAAAAAACAACAAATATTAATTATGAAAATGGCCCTGGAAGTGTAATTTTGGAGAGCTGGTCTCAGGAGGTGGCCCGGTACATGCGATCTGAATCTAAGGACACCTGTAATACACCTTTCCCGATGTTGATTCCACAGCTTCCAAATCCCTGGCATTAAAGATGAACTGATCAAATCCAGTGGTTCTTGTTTAAAATGTAAATAGCTCATTTATCTTTGAATCAGTATTTAATGTATATCATAGCAGGAACTATTGATACAATAAAGAACAATAATTGTGGAATGAAAATATTATCCCAGCGATGCCTTAGTATGAATCAGTGTATCGGAAAGATTTCCTCTATATGAGCAAAGAGGAGCAGAGGGGATGGAGAAAATTCAGAAAATTTAGAAGATGTAAATAAATGTATAGACATGAATCAGAATGTTTGGGTGTAAGTAACAGAAAGTGACTGGAACTACCAAGAAATTCTTTTTTAAGAAAAGGTTTTGGTTTTGTTGATTTTCTATATAATACATTTATTTTTCATTTTATTTATTTCTTCTTGAATTTTTTATTATTTCTTGTCTTCTGCTTGCTTTAGGCATAAAGTGCTCTTTTTTCTAAAATGGAAACTTAGGTTATTAGTTATATGCCTTTTTTATAATATATGCATTTAGTGCTATAAATTTTCTTTGAAGCATTGATATGCTGCATTCTATAAATTTGGTAAATTGTATTTTCATTTGGTTCAAAACCGTTTAACATTTTTCTTAACACTCCTAAGATATTTGGGGATTTTCCAGTTATGTTTCTGTTAACGATTTCTAATTTAATTCTGTTTCTGTGTGAGAAGTAGTATGTAAGAATTGAATACGTTTGTTTGGATGTATTTTATGGTTCAGAATGTGTTCTATCTTGGTGAAAGTTGCATGTGAGTTTAAGAACATTGTGTAGTCTACTGTTGTTCAATTGAATATTCTATAAATGTCAATTAAATCAAGTTGATGGATGATGCGGTTCAGAGCATATATATATATATATTCTCACTGATTTCCTGCCTGCTTGATCTATAAATTATTGACAGAGGGATGTTGAAGTCTCCAACTATAATAATGGATTTATCTATTTATCCTTTTAGTTCTATCAGTTTTTGCCTCAGATATTTTGATGGTCTCTTGTTAGGAGCATACACCATAAAGACTGCTATGTCTTCTTGTAGAATTGACCCCTTTGTCATTATATAATGTTTCTCTTTGTCCTCAATAACCTCCCTTGTTCTGAAGTTTGCTTTTCTAAAGTTAATATGGCTATTTTGGCTTTCTTTTAACTAGTATTAGCACAGTCTATCTTTCTTTTAACCTATTTAATCTTTAAAGCAGAAGTCTTATAAATAACATGTAGTTGGATCTTGATTTTTAAAAAAATATACTCTGACAATCTGTGTCTTTTATTAGTTTATTTAGACCATTCATATTTAAAATGATTACTGATATAATTTCTATTACATTTGTAACTGATTTCTTTCTTTCTTTTTTTTTTTTCTTTCAGAGATTTTTGCTGTAGGGCGCGTGTGCTCGCCAGACAGACAGAGAGAAACAGAGAGACAGAAAGCAAGAAATCACTCCTCAAGGAGATGACCAAGCCACAATCCCTTCTCCTCCCAAGATTTTTGGCATGCATGAACATGCACTTGAAGTGAGTTTCAAGCTGCCAGGTCCAGGACTTGAACCATGGTCTACCATGCAGGTGTCCAGTGCCTTACCACTATGTCACCTGCTGGTCCCTGTAACTGCTTTCTATGTATTGTACTTGTTCTTTGTTGTTTCCTGGCCCCCTCCCCCATCTTCTGTCTTTTCTTTTTTGTTTGTTTTAAATTATACCAAAGAGTGTGTTAACTCACTGATGGGTGAAAGAGAAAAAGAAAGAATGAGAAAGCAAGCAGTCCCCATGGGGAATGGGCATGCTGTAATCCCTTCTCTATTCTTCCACCTTTCAGGAGTTTGGAGTATGCAGCACACACATCCAATGTGTTTGTTAAGTTGCCAGGTCTGTGTTGTGAACCGCATGGTCAGCCACATGGGACCCAGTCACTTTAACCACTATACCATGGGCTGACCCACGCTTTTGGGTTTTAATTGAGCATTTTATATTATTCCATTTTATTTCTCTTTTTCTTTTTTTGAGAGGTTTTTGAGAGAGCGTTGTTATAGAGCGTGTGTGCTCGCTGGAAAGACAGAGAGATAGAAAGAGAGAAACCACCCCCCACAGGGTATGGCCACGACTCAATCCCTGCTCCTCCATTCTCCTCTCGGGATCCTGGGCATGCATGCACACATGCCCAGAGTGAGTTTTAAGCCACCGGGTCCGGGATTCGAACCATGGTTGGCTACATGGGAGTCCAGCAACATAGCCATTACACTAACTGCTGGTCCCCATTTTATTTCTCTTTTAACAAATAAATTATACATATTTTTAAGGATCTGTTAGTGATTGGCCTAGAATTTACACTACTTTTTATTTTATAATTTATTTATATTTAATTGTCTATCTTCCTGGGATAGCTTTTCAAAGCATGCATATAGTGTGTGATAATCAAGAATATTACCATATTCATTATCTTTAACAAAAAACAGTACATTTATGTTTTGCATCTTTGATTTTCATTTTACTGTTATTTTGTGGGTTTTTTTTTTTTGAGATATGTATGTAAGGTGCACAAAGCCCTTTCTCTTCTATTGTGGTATACCATTTCATACCATACTTGCATCTATTTACATGCACTCTTGTGTCTGTTAATAATTTTTTCTTGAGCTCTTTCTCCCATTTTCCAATATACTTTTTCTTAGGCAAAGTCTTGCTATGTTGTGGTCTTCCTGCCTCAGCCTCTGAAGGTGCTGGGGCCACAGGCATGTACCACTAAACTCAGCATTTAGGGAAGGCCAGGAATCAAACCAGGTCTCCTGTGTCGCCTCAGCCTACTAAGTAGTAGGATCAACTAGCATGCCCTTATGGCTGGGCTACAGTATAAATTTCAAAAAGTTTAGAAAAAATTTTGGTAAAATACATATAATGAAATGTATTACGTGAACCATTTTTCAATGTATAATTCAGTGACATTACATATGTTTACACTGTCATTCAACCATCCAGAACCCGTGCATCTTTCTTAAATGAAGCACAGTACCCACTTTGCAATATGTGCTTTTAATCTAAGTTCACCCTCAAATAACTCTATATGTTGGATTGTTGGAAAAGTCATGATGTAGCTTTCTTTTTCAAAGACTTTTCCGACAGCCCAGTATTTCTTATGTAGGGCAGAAACCTGATAACTGAGCATTCCCAATTAGTCCCTCCTGTCCCTTTTGACATTGTTGTCATTTATTTCCCTTATCCATATGCTAGAATCACTTAATTTTATTACTATTCTCTTTTAAAAAATAAATTTTATTCTGTACATTTAAGATATACAACATGTTATAAGACATATATATGTGTATGTATATATCTATACAAAACTGTGATAGTGAAACAAATTAACGTGTCCATCATGCCATACAGCTATCCATTTCTCCTCCCTCTGTGGCATGAGCAACTACCATCTACTTGTTTCACAAACAATGTAAATGAAATACACCGTTTTTAACTATAGTCATCCTGCTGTCTATTAGAGCTTTAGACGACTACTTTGTATCCTTTGGCCTATGTCTCCCAGTTTCCCCCTTCCCTTCCCTTGCTAGTGGTAACCACATTTTTTTCTATCTCTGTATATATGGCTTTTTTTATGTTTTAGATTCTATACACAAGAGAGATTATATGATACTTTTCAGTGTCTTCCTTACTTCACTTAGTATAATGGTCTCCAGATCCACCTATGATGTGGAGAATGGCAGTATCGCCTTCTTGTTAAAGGCAGAATAAATACTGCATTGCATATCTGTACTATGGTTTCTTTACCTAGCCACCCTGCCACTTATTTATGTAACGTTGCTTCCGTATCTTGGCTGTTGTCAATGATGCTGCAATGAACACGGGAGTGCAGATATTTTTATATGGTGGTGACTTTATTTCCTTTGGCTCTATGCACAGAAAAGGCTAATTCCCTTTTGAATTACAATGATTTCTTTTTTAAGGGTTATCTTTTAGATCAATTAAAAAATAAAAAAAAATTAGAAATTGGTTTATTTTCATTCCTTTTCTGAAGCTCTTCCTTTCTTCATAAAGATTCTAGTTGTTAACACATTCTTTTTCTGTCTGAAGAACTTATAAATATTTCTTGAAGGGCAGCCTGCTGGTGATGAATTCTCTGCTTTTATTGGTCTGAGAAGGTCTTCATATTTATTTTTTGAAAGATTAATTTTGGCTGGATATAAAATTCCAGGTTGGCGGAGGTTTGTTTATTTGCTTTCTTTCGCCCCTTCAGATATTCTACTCCATAATCTTTCTTTCATGATTCCTGATGTGAAATAAGCTGTGATTCTCATCATTATTCCTTTACAGGTATTTTATTCCTCTGGCTTCTTTCAAGGAAATCTCTCAGTGTTTTCTCTTTGTCTTTCTGCAGTTTGTTTATGATATGTGTGGGTGTGGTTTTGGTATTTATCCTCTTGGCGTCTTTGCTTCCTGGACCTGTGGTCTCATATCTGTCATTGACGTTGGGAAGTTCCTGGCCACCATTACTTAAATCTTTCTTCCTCTCCCTTTGCTCTTCTCCTTTTAATACTCTATTTACATTCATGTTATACCTTTTGAAATTGTCCCAGAGTTCTTAGATTTTTAAAAATCTTTATATATACTCTTTCTTCATCTTTCAGTCCAGAAGTTCCTGTTAAAATAACTTTATTTATTTATTGAGAGATTTTTTGCTATAAGGCATGTGCACTTGCCAGAGAGACAGAAAGCAAGAAATCTTCCTACAGGGGGATAACCACAATACATTCCTCTCTCCTCCATTCTCCTCTGGGGATTTTGGGCATGCATGCATACCTTGGGTGAGTTTCAAGCTGCCATGCCCAGGACTTGAACTGCAGTCGACTATATGGGAGTTCAGAACCTTATCCGCTTTACCATCTGCTGGTCCCTCTACTGACATCTTTAAAGCACACTCTAGTTTATTTTGGAGGAGTTTTTGCTATAGGGCACATGTGCTCACCAGAAAGACAGAGAGAGACAGAAAGCAGGGAATCACCCCCTATGGAGGATGGCCACATCGCAATCCCTTCTTCCCTATTCTCCTCTCAGGATCTTGGGCACACACACACACATGCCTAGTGTGAGTTTAAGCCACTGGGTCTGGGACTCGAACCGCTGTTGACTACATGGGAGTCCAGCAACATAGCCATTATACCAATTGCTGGTCCCAACACACTCTGTTTTAAAGTCAGCTGATGAGGTCTATTTGTAGGCATTCTTCATTTCTGGTTCTCAAATTTTCATCTATATTATTCATCTGGTTCTTCTATATTGTCCACTTTTCCCATTAGAGTCTGTATCATATTAATTATAGTTAAATATCCTGTTAGTTTCTACATCTATGTCATAATTGGGACTGTTTCTGAAGCTTTGTCTCTTACATTTTTTCGCCTTTGGCATGCTTAGCAACTTTTTGTAGATGTCAAGACATGACTCAGGTAATGGAGTCGGGGTGAATAGGCCACTAGCATGAGGATGTCTATTAACATGGAAGGGAGGTGGACTGAGTTTCATGTTTGCCACAGCTGCATGTGCCAGAGGCCATGGATTTCCCTAGTGTCCTTGTTTTTGTCTCTCTTCCAGATTTTGGGCTTCCCCAAGTACTTTTCCTCAGACAGAGTCTGCATTTCATAGCTCTTTTAGCTGTAATCCACTGGTACTGAACTGAGGCCCTGTTAGTGTGGGTGCAGTGCTAAGGAAGGGAATAATTTTGTTTTAAGTTTATTTACATACTTCTTCCACAAGAGAGAGAGTGACTGGGGAGGGCTACCCCTAACAGGGTGCCATGCCCTACTCCCAGCCTTAGCAAGCCAAGATCATGGGTACAAGAGTGCACCCTGTGTGTATGGGAAACCTCAAGACAAGAACCTGGGACCTTCTGATGTGGCTTCAGCACCATGGAGTATTGTATCACTGCTGTAACCATCATAGCTGGCTGATTCTAAAATCAGATTAAATCTGTGTTTAGTGGGCCTGAGTGTTGGGGTTGTGACCTTCACAAATCTCACCCCAGTGAAGTAGCTTCCCTGCTCTTCCTCTCATCGTTCTATTGGCTGTATCATTCTACTTCCTTGAAGCCCTCACTCTCAATTAGTGTTACAGAAAAGCTTGCTAGGGCTGGAATCAGAGGATTGTCCTTTCCCCTACTGCATAAGATTCTTGAATAACAGATTTCTGTCATGGAGAAGACTGGGCAAATTTTACAATGGTCACTCTTTCCTTGCTTGCCCCTCTCAGAGTGTGAAGGACATCTGTGTGGGATTTTCATCATGATAACCTGGTAGGGTTTCTGGAGATAATGCTATGGAAATGTGGTCTCCCTCTACCACCCAGGAGAGTGTGGTACTTAGGAATGTCAAGGAAAGTCCAAAAGAAGTAAATTTGGGGGGGGGGGGGGAAGAGGTAATATCCAGCGTTTTCTTGTTATAAGGACAGTAAAGCTTTCTCCAAAGCTCTGCATATCAGAGCTGAAACCAAAAGTGTCTTTCTTAAGAAATTAAGACCTATTCATTCACCGACACGGAAGTTAATGGGAATGGGAGGCAGGGATGGCTTTAGACTATCCAGTAGAAAGGCCCTGAGTGCTGCCAAGACTGCTTGTCTACATTTTGACTTTTCCCTATGACAGCATTACTGCCTCCTCTTTTTAATTTTTTTAAAATAATGAATTAAAAGATTTATATAAATTGTACGTTAACCAGACATTTAGAACATTGCACATAAAAACATAAAAATCTCTATTCTTCTCAAATGCGCATGATATAAAACAAAATTAAACAATTTACTCTAGCCATTTGTCGACCTGTTTACTCCATGGCTACAGAAAAGAGAAAACTCCTGAGTCACACTCTTAGCAGTTTGTTTTTTTCTTTGTTTTTTTTGGAGAAGTTTTTGCTATAGGACGTGTGTGCTCACCAGAAAGAGACAGGGAAACAGAAAGTGAGAAATCATCCCCCAGGGGCAATGGCCATGCTGCAATCTCTTCTCCTCCATTCTCCTCTCTGGATCTTGGGTAAGCAAGCACACATACCTGGCTTGAGTTTACGCCACCAGTTCTGGGACTCAAGCCACAGTTGACTACATGAGAGTCCAGTGACATAGCTGTTACGTAATTATGCCATCTGCCGGTCCCTCTAACAGTTCTTTATCACAGAGGCAAACAAGCCCATGGGAAGATTGTGATTGGCTCTCCTTATTTCGCATGACCACAGCCTGGGCCAATCACTGTAACTGTAGAGGGAGAGACTATGATTGGCCCAGTCAGAAATGCACACAGTTAGTGTCAGGGATGTGGGATTATTACCAGAAAAGTAAATAGAGATTTTTACTGGGCATAAGGAAATAGCGTATAGGAGGCAAAGGAAATTATTCTGGAATGAGGGAATATAGGAAGGAAAAAGAAGACAACCCACAAATAGGAAAGGAATGTAAGAACTAACTTACTGAAGGCACAGTTTTCCCACTTCACAATGTTTCTCTGTTTAGAAACTCCTTTTAATCCTTTTGGATGTTTATGAGTAGGGATGACTTCAAATCTTGCCTCTTACAGTCCTTAGTCAAGTGGATAACTCAGTCTATTAATCTGACAATGCATTTAAACTGAGTTATTGTGACAAGGGACTTCTATTATCTATTTCATCGAGTTGCAAACTGTCAGAATAAATCTCATGAGGGGGAAAGATCAAAGCTGCTTTCTTTTACTTGCTGTTTTTATATTCCATGAATGCTTACATTCAACTTGGTTTAATGCATAACTCAGGAAAGAAGGGCAAGGTAGGGAGTCCCACTATCAGCTTCTGTACCCCCCAACACACATGAAATAAAAGTAAAAATCCCTACCATGATTTGACCCCAATGATATTTGCCATTTTCTAAATTAATGTTTGATTGTTCAAGTTTAATATGAAAAGTCCTGATTTGCTATGACAAGTTTCAAAAAACAAAAGTTTCAGTTAAACATTCTGTAAAACCAATAAAACATGCAAGTTTTTCTTCTGTTAAAACCAACTTGAACTGTTTTAAATAAAAAGGAAAGGTATCATCTTTCTCTCTCTCCCACACTCAAATCTATGGGTATTAACATGGACTTAATCTCGGATTTTAAATATTGTCATCAGGGGCTAGGTGGTGGTGCAATGTTAACACAACTGGATCCAGACGGGATAGGTTCTGGGTTGGCATAGGCCTTTTCTATACATGCTGGGTGTTTATGTGTGTGCTTGTGCTTTGTGTCAGCTGAGGTTGAGGGTAGACTGTGGTGTGAATATCCTGTTCAGCCTGTCTCTCTCTCTCTCATGGAAAGAAACTTAAAAAAAGATTACAAATATAGGGACCAACAGATGGCATAATGGTTATGTTGCTGGACTCCTCTGTAGTTGACTGTGGTTCAAGTTGCAGACCTGATGGCTTAAAACTCACACTAGGCACATGTGCATCAAAAATCCTGAGAGGAGAATGGAGGAGAAGGGATTGTGGCATGGCCATCTCCCCAGGGGGGTGATCTCTTGCTCTCTCTCTCTCTCTTAGCAAAAATATCTCTCTCTCTAAAAAAATTAAGAATATAAATGTTGTCGTCATAGCCTCCTCTTTTAGATCTTTTGTCTTTGCTCTACATCATGGGGTTTGTTCCCAGGCTAGTTCCCTATAAATTGTCCAGTAGCAGAGAAAGCATGTGATTCTCTCACAAAACTGTTGTATCTAAAGATTGAACACCTTATTGGTCAAACTGGGTCACATGTTCAAACCTCAGTCTGTTACTTAGCCAGATAGTGATGGCTCTAATTGTCCAGTCTGTAAGAGTGAATACAGCATTAAATTAAAAGAGGGGTGGTTCCCCAGAATAAACTCAGTTTTGTCACAAAAGTAATAGTAATATATATATGAAGGGATGATCATTGCAATGCACACAGAATGCTTAGTTTAGGGCACAGCATTCTTCAAAGCATTTTGAATGGTTTAACTAACTTAATTTTCATGATAGCCTCATGACAAGACAGAAGGCTGTGTAGGTTGTCAAACATTATATAACTAATAAGTAAAAGGACCAGGATTTGAACTTATACACCCTGCCTCCAGAGTTAGAGCAATCAACCCCTGCTCCATACTGTCTCTTCAAAGGCATGGAAAATAAAATCCAAAGGACTACCCTATAATGCAGGGAACATGTACGGAAAATGGCCAATATATCTTCTTTTTTCTTTTTTTGGAGAGATTTTCACTGTAGGGCGCATGCGCTCGCCAGACAGACAAAGAGAGACATAGAGACAGAAAGCGAGAAATCACCCCCCAGGGGGGATGGTCACGCCGCAATCCCTTCTCCTCCATTCTCCTCTCGGGATCTTGGGCACGCACGCACACGTGTCCGGTGTGAGTTTTAAGCCACCGGGTCCGGGACACGAACTGCGGTCGACTACGTGGGAGTCCAGCGACATAGCCATTATGCTAACTGCTGGTTCCCGCCAATATATCTTCTTGAAAGGTATTTCTTATAATCTTCAGTTGACTGTAAATTACATTTTGATCCTAGACTGGCCCTTTCTAAAATGTATACATCTGGGATCAAAGGCTAAAAAATCTCAACTGTCAATTTCTATACAGTATTTTGGCCCTACTTCTCTAAACTTAGCCTCAATAGACACATTTCTACAAAGAAGGATTAGGCTTACAAGGGCCCCATGTTTGCATGTGGTTGTGTCTGTCTTGTTCTGTTTCTCTCTTGAGGGAAAATATCTCCAGGTTACAAACATGTAGAAGTCAGGCTGCTCCTTCGTTCTCATTAACTCCATTCTTTTTCTTCTTAAACCCCATGGGAACCCACTGAGCTGGATGTCTGGAAGTCAATTTTACCCTCTGCAGCTATGCAAACCACTCCCAGTTCCCTTTGACAGCAGATGAGTTTTAAGAGAATCCCAAGGAGAATTTACACTGGCAAGGTGAAACATCTTGTTTCAGCCCTTTAGTGATACCTGTGGAATTTATGGGAAAAGCAAGTTTAAAATATTTTAAAGTCAGAAAGTCAATGGAAGGAGAGAAAACATTGGAATTTTGGAGTTAGAAATTCTGAGTAAACTAGTTTTAAACAAAAATCTTAGTGAGTTTAGTGACAAGTGTTTTATAAAAATGCCTTTCTATGATTTTTTTCTTTCATATTTTTGCCATAGGGCACATAGACTCACTGGAGAGAGAAAGAGAGCAACAGAGAGAGGGACAGTGAGAAATCATTTCCCAGGGGGATTGGTCTCACTGCAATTCCTTCTCCTCTAGTCTCCTATTGCGATTTTGGGCAGGCATACACACACCTGAAATGATTTTCAAGCCCCAAAGTCCAGGACTTGAATTATGGCTGGCCATGTGAGACTCCAGCACCTTAACCATCATGCCACCTGCTGTCTCCTGAAATGATTTATTCTGTGTGACAAACCATTCCAAACCCCATGCCAATGAACAACACTCAAATCCTATTTCTCATTAGTCTGCAGGCTGACTGGGGGTTGACTCATCAAGGCTAGGCTTGGCCAAGGATAGACCTACTCCACGTATTTTTTATTCTCCTCCTGAAATCAACAGGTTATCTTGGGCATGACCTTCAGATGGTGACTATAGAGAATCAAGAAAGTTAGCTCAACAGTATGCACATTTCACGAGTCTTCACATTATGTCTGCCCACTTTGCAGTGAACAAAGCTAGTCATGTATAAAGCCTAGCATGAAGGCATGGCAAGTGTGTCCTATTTTGAAATTATACCAAAAAGTAAGTGCAAACAGGGAAGGGTAAGGCACAGGAGTCTTTAATGCAATTATCATATCCTATTGCTCAACCCATGCTGATAAGACCTAGGAGTGGCTGGCAAGGGATCAGTTCTAAAACATTTTCAGGTTGGCAAGGGGTCCATTCATGGCTTGAGTGAGACAATCAAATACTAACAAGAGCTAAAGTTGGTACCAGTAGTTGGCTTAATGGCTATGTCGCTGGACTCCCATGTAGTTGACTGCAGTTTGAGTCCTGGACCCAGAGGCTTAAACTCATGCCAGGTGCATGTGCATGTGTGCCCAAGATCCCTAGAGGAGAATGGAGGAGAAGGGATTGTGGCATGGCCATCCCCCCTGAGGGATGATTTATTGCTTTATGTCTTTCTCTCTGTCTTTTTGGCAAGCGCACACACCCTATAGCAAAACCCCCCCACACCCCCCAAAAAGAGCTAAAGCCTATACTCATGCTTACTATAAGTCAAGATTGTTCTTGTTATGCTGTAGGCATTGTTCATAGGCGTGCACCTATGATATAGAGCTGGCTAAAACCAAGGTAGAGTGTGGTAACAAAACACTGTTCATGGTGCTCTTGTTCCCTTCTCTCTCAGTATCTCTTGCTTATTTGTAGAAGAGAGAAACTTTTAACAACATTTAAAATGTTTTATGATTTAAACACTCACTATTTGTCAATTGTTTTAAACTTTTCTAAATTCAACCTTAAGATTTCCCAAGTCTAAAAGAGGTAAAAGCAGAACCATTTGGTTAAAAATGGCACATCTTACATGCAGTCTCCTTCTAAACTTTTTAAAATTTAATTAAATTTTACTCATTCTCATTATTTATTTTAAATTTTATTTTATTTTTAAAGTTGACTAAGGAGAGGGGGAAAGTGAGAAAGCAAGCTGCCAAGCTGGGAGTCAAACCACAGTCAGCAATACGGGAAGTCCAGCTGCTTTAACCAATGTGCCAACTGTCATGCCCCCATGTGGCCTCCTTTTCAGGGCCAACCCCTCTCATTTACTGCTCTGAGGTAAGTCCTGATGAACCACCAGGATCCTTAGGACATTCTTTTAAAAACATGAACCTAGACGTGGGGAATTTTTTTTTTTTTGAGAGATTTTTGCTATAGGGTGTGTACGTGTGCCAGAGAGACAGAGAGGGATAAAGAAACAGAAAGTGAGGAATCACCCCCTGGGGGGATGCCCACGCTGCAATCCCTTCTCTTCCATTCTTCTCTTGGGATCTTGGGCACATACAAACATGCACTCAGCGTGCATTTTAAGTCATCAGGTCTGAGACTCAAACTGTGTTCAACTACGTGGGAGTCCAGTGTTGTAACCATTATACCATCTGCTGGTCCCAGAAAATTGTTTTTTAAAGGATCATACTTGAGAGGCTGAGGCAGGAGGACTGACTGTGATGTAGTAAGACCCTGTCCGAAACAAACCACCACGCAAACATTCCTACAAATAAAAATTAAGGGGGCCGACAGGTGGTTAAGGCCAGTGGACTCCCATATGGCTGATCATGATTCGAGTCCCGGACCTGGAGGCTTGCTTTCTCACTCCCCCCGCCCCGCTCTGTCCCTCTCTGGTCAAATTAAAATAAATAAATAAAGTTAAATAAAATCATTGTTTGGGGAAAAAAAGGGAAAGCGAGTAAATATTTTATGTATCTTGGACCCTGTGGACTATTACAGTTACTCAGTTCTACTACTGAAGCAGTAAATGATGTACGGGCACCGTAAAAACTAGGAGTGACTGTCTTCCAATAAAACCGTACTTGTAGACGCTAAACTCCAAATTTCAGGCCATGTTTGCATAACATAAAACAATATTCTTCTTGATGTTTCTCCAACCATTTCAAAATGCAAAACAAAATATTTTTAGGTCACAGGCAATATAAAACCAGACAGTGGCTGGATTTTGCCTGTGTACCACAGGTTACTGTTCCCTGATCCAGGCCTGTCAAAGGACTCTGGTAAAGAACTCTGCCCTTACTTTTTATATGCAGATCAGGGACAATCTTAGATTCATGCTGGCGTGCATGTAGTGTATAATATAGACTTCAGCCTTTTAAATGGTCTCAAACCCCGAATGTTTCCATCTCCTATTTTTTTCTGTACCAATTCACAACTACTCGTTAGAATAAAGGAAACAACATGCTAAACAGACAACGCTATACAGTAATGTTTATTCATGCCATCCTGGCAGTATCTCAACCATAATGTTTCAACTCATGCCATCTTTTTAAAAAAATTTATTATTATTTAATTTGCTGTAGGGCACTATGCTCACCAGAGAGAGACAAAGAGAAAAAAAGTGAGAAAGCAAGCCACCAGTTCTGGACTCAAACCACAACACCCGCTGTCCCCAAACTCATGCTGTCTTTTTTACTTTTCATACACTTTATTTTCTCATTCCCTTCATATAAAAGAGAGAGAGAGGGGACCAGCAGGCGGCGTGGTGGATAAGGTGCTGGACACTCCCACATGGCCAACCAGGGTTTAAGTCCTGAATCTGGTGGCTTGCTTTCTCACTTCCTCTCTCTCTCACTCTCACCCTCTGTCTCTCTCTGGTCAAATTAAAAAGTACATGAATGAATAAATAAAATAATTATTTTAAAAAAAGAGAGAGGGGAAAAAATAAAAGAGAGAGAAACAGGCACTTGTGACATGGTCCTCATGCTCTGATCTAACCCCTTGCCTTGCAGCCAGTGTGGACTGTGGTATAACCAGGGATGCTACCAATGTGTTCAGGCAGACCTAGGATGAAAACTAGGAGCAGCCAGGACCAGCGGTTAGCATAATGGCTATGTCTCTGGACTCCCACATAGTCAACCGCGGTTCAAGTCCTGGACCCGGCGGCTTAAGCTCATGCTGGGCGCGTGTGCGTGCGTGCCCAAAATCCCAAGAAGAGAAGGGATTGGGTGTGGCCATCCCCCTGGTGGGTGATTTCTCGCTTTCTATCTCTCTGTCTCTCTCTGTCTTTCTGGCGAGCGCACGTGCCCTCTAGCGAAAACCTCTCAAAAATAAATAAATAAATAAATAAAAATAAAAAACCTGTGAGCAGCCCATATGACTCCCAGCATCCTGCAGCAGCACTCCTATAGCTGGGCCTTCGTGACATCTTTTATTCCACAACAAATAAGAGGAATAAAAACCCATCTAAAATTTTATACGTATAAGACCCTTTTTCTGAGAATGTTTTGACCTGAGGGGCTAGGGAGAGCACAGTCAATCTTTTTCATTCTGAGGTGATAAGACTCTGTGACAGGCAGACAGTGGTGCAGGCATCTAGAGCATTCTGAAAGGCAGCACCTCATTGCTTGGCTTGGGGCCCATGCTGGTTGCAAGTCTATAGGTGCTTTCTAATGTAGAGCTCTGGCACGGCATTGCCAACTTGCGATGTGCTGTGGCAGTGAGCGCATGGAGCCAGGTTGCATGATCGAAACTTAAGAACTCCTGGCGACTCTGCTGTGTCAGTCTTTTAACAAGTGCTTCTCAAGCATCTGTGGTTTCTTCTTCCCCATTTAAAGCCAATAAACATAAAGTGGGGAAATGAAAGAAGGAAGAAAATCAAGGTCTCAAGAAGGCCCACAATGTAATCAACTTCAGAGCAATTAAGAATTGATTATATATTTATTATCATCTTAATTCCTTTTGTGGCTAACGTTAAAAGCGAATTTACTTTGGCTGTATCTTTAGTGCAGGGGATTTATTTATTTAGGCTTTTTGTTTGTTTGTCCAATTGCCAGAGGGCATGTGCAACTATGAGAGAGAAAGAGAGAAAGAGAAAGAAAAAGCATCACCCCACAGAAATATGATCACATCACAATCCTTTTTCCTCTATTTTCTACCATCCTGTCAGGATTTGGGGCAAATGTGCCCATGAACTCAGCATGTTTTTTAAGCATGAAAAGAAAGTAAGCAAACACTGTCTTGGGGAAAAGTAGCACTGCAGTCCTGTCTCCATTTTGCCCTCCTGCCAGGATGTTGGGCACGTGCACACACACATCCCACGTGTTTTCAAGCAGGCAGCTTTTTTTTTTTTTTTAAAGGGATTTTTGCTATAGGGCATGTGCACTCACCAGTCAGACAGAGAGAGACAGAGAGAGAGAAAGCAAGAATTCACCCCCTGGGGAGATTACCACACCACAATCCCTTCTCCTCCCATTTCCTCTTGGGATTTTGGGCACACATGCATAAGCGCCAGGCTTGAATTTGAAGCTTCTGGGTCTGGGACTCAAACCATGGTCAACCATGTGTAATATAACCTTCTGCTGGTCCCAAAGTTTCTATTTTGATTGACCACAATTTGTTAATTGTTTGACTAGCCAAGTAGAGTTGAGGGTTAAGTCAACCAAAAAAGTCAAGCACTTTCAACTACTGAAGCCATATAGGATGTATAACAGAAAGTGCAAGGAAATGTTCCTGCTTCCTTCTCATTTTCTGCAGTAACACTTCTCAGTTCAATCTTCCTGACCTCCAAGCAAATGACTTAACCTGAAGTGCTGCTTTTCTTCATTACTTTGACTTGGTAAACCCTCTATAAAATATTCTCCATAGTCTCTATTGAAAACACATCATCCAACTTGGGAAGATATGTTAAAAATGGTAATTTGTGAGGTTTCCCACCCTTTATTTCAGCAGTCATACTGGTTTATGTGACGTGTGTGAGGAAGAAACCTGGTTTAATGAAAACATTATTCCACTGATGATACAGGAAAGTGGCAAGAGAAAATAAAAAGTGCACATCTCAGAATGCTTCTCTGTTGGGGAATCAGCAGTCACACCGATTAATTGTATTTTCGCTAACTCTAACTATTCCATAAAGTGCTGAAAAAAAATCTTAATTCATGATTTTCCCTGAAGCTGTCATTTGGTCTCAGTGGGTGGTCAGGAAGTGAAGTAGGAAACATCAGTGTCAGTGCATCTCAGCGAGTCTTCCCTTTGATCAAACTTGGAGCCCAGACAGAAAACAATATGCTCATTGCTTTACTGCCATTGTGGATAGTTCATTAGTTTTAATTATTTTCTAAGATCTAGAGGGAGTCATCAAAAAAAATTAATCATGAATGGAAGGCACAGGCAGCCTTCCGTGATCATAAAAACACATAAAGTGTTTGGATTATGGACTTTTTATGATTTACACTCAAATTTGAACTGAAGGGGGCATATGGC
This sequence comes from Tupaia belangeri chinensis, assembly GCF_000334495.1. Lineage (NCBI taxonomy): Eukaryota > Metazoa > Chordata > Mammalia > Scandentia > Tupaiidae > Tupaia > Tupaia belangeri. The sequence goes on along the minus strand of NW_006160078.1, from coordinate 1,221,403 downwards.
GTATCAGCATTTATTAAAGAAAACATGGGAATTTATGATAAATCATAAGTTTTGTTGTAAAATCAAGGAAGTTGACTTCTCATTATGTTTCTAAGGTTAATTGTTTGAGTTCTTTTCTAATTTTGACCTTGTAAGAAGAACACATTTAAAACATAGCATTATTGTTAGAAGGGATTTTAAAGATTTGGCTAATTATGCAATGCTTGCATTTTTCTCAAGCATTTATTTTTTCTTTCTTTTTTATTGCCGGAGGCACATGTGCTCACCAGAGAAAGCAAGCAAGGGAGTGTACCGTCAATGGGGCATAGCTATGCCACACTCCTTTTTGCATTTGTCCCACCTATCAGGATTCGGGGCATGCACACATATACATGTGCTGGCTTGCTTCTCAAGCTGCCAGAGCCAGAATCCAAGCCATGGTCGGCCATGTGGGAATCCAGTTCCCATTGCACAGCACTTAACCGTTGTGTGATGGGCCAGCCCTCTCTAAGCATTCTTATAAAGTGCAGAGAGAATGACTCTTTGGTGGAGCAGCCTTCTCTATTCTGAAAAGTTTATAAATTGAGAACTCTATCTCTGTATAACTTCACATCCTTCCCAGTTGCCCATTGTTTCAAAAAATAAGCCCAGTCTTTCTTCCATGACCACCTTTCAAATACCGAAACAACTCTTGGGTCTTCTTAAATCTTCTGAAGGGGTTAAGTTGGCTGATTCTGGAATCTACATGCTCAGGTTCAGTTTTGGGACTCCATCACTTACTAGCTATATCATTGGGCAATGATTTGGTAAGCTTCAGTTTTCTCCTCATGAAAAATGGAGAAGATAATTAAGCCTACTCATGGGTAGGTTGTGAAGATTAAATAAAAATACTCATCTAAAATGCTTCACAGTCTGCCAACTGGTAAGTGCTCAGTAAATATCTATTTATTTTATGATTATTTTTGATGAAACAAATTCCAGTGCATCTTCTGTAACGTGGTTTTGAGTCCCCTTAAAAGAGGGTGACCAGTTTATCCTGGTTTTAAAAGAAGTGTTGCATTCCAGAATGCTCCCTCAGTCCTGGAAAAACTGGGGAGGCTGGCCACCTTCTCACTATATTGATTACTCCAGAATTTTTTTGTCCCCATTAAATCACCTTTAAGATGGTCCTGAAGAAACCTGCCTCACGGGACAGTTCAGGTTACACACTACCTACAGTGCCAAGAACTGTGTTTGGGGACATTCTCTGGCTTGATTTCGATCATCTTGCTTCTTCTTTGATAACTGTCTGGTACTTTTAATCCTACACCTTTGGTCTTCAGATCTGGACCTATTCTGGATTGGCACTGAGTACCTCATCATAAATCTTATTTGACGTCCCAGTTACCCATCTACCTATGCAAGATGCTGCTCCCATGTCATGGAGGGCACTAAACTGGTCCACTGATCTTAGTTGGTGCTGACTTGGCTTGCCACTGCAATCTTCCTCATCCTTCCCAGGAGTCTGACTATACCGCCCTGTATCAAGCCATAAGATTACTTGGAAATAAGTAAAACTGCACCTTTAGAGAGTGCATTTCAACCATCATAAACCTTCTAAATTGTACTTTCTCTTAACACACATTTCTGTATCTGTCTATAATCATAAGGAAGAAATTTGCATTGATAGAATTTCAATATTCTCTTTTTTCTTTGGGCACATGTGAACACATTCCTGGTATGTTTTCCAAGTGGTCGAGTCTGGGACTTGAACCTCACTGTCAGCCATGGGGGTTCCAGCACCTTAAACACCAAACCACCAGCTGGTCTTTTTTTTTTTTTTTTTTTGGAGAGGTTTTTCACTATAGGGCATGTGCGCTCGCCAGACAGACAGAGAGAGACAGAGAGACAGAAAGCGAGAAATCACCCCCCGGGGGGATGGTCATGCCTCAATCTCTTCTCTTCCATTCTCCTCTCGGGATCTTGGGCACACACGCACACGCACCCAGCGTGAGTTTTAAGCCACCGGGTCCGGGACGCGAACCACGGTCGACTATGTGGGAGTCCAGCGATATAGCCATTATACTAACTGCTGGTTCCCACCAGCTGGTCTTTTTAAGGTAGCTCCAAAACCCTCTACCTGCTTGTTAATGAAAAGACACTGATAGAAACAGGAAAAAAAAAAAAAAACAAAAAACCTTAAGATTTCTTTAATTGCAAAGGATTTGGAAATTTTTCTGTTTAGCTGCCGCTCTGCAAAACAGGACATAATTGGCAGGTTCATGGCTTCTAGGTCTCCCCACATTCTCCATGGAGACCTATGGCTGGTACCCCTGAAATGCAGTATTGACTCCTCAATAAACAAAAAGCCTGTTCTGTCCTATTCTTAAAGATCTTTAGAGTTTTTTTGCCTTCCAACTGCCCTTAAAATTTTGGCTAAGAGCCACCTACTCACCAGGTGTAATTAATTAGTACAAAACGGTCGCAGTCCATTTTTGAATGTTTCCTGCCAGATTTAGGTGAATTTAAGATAAATGTCTTAAGTACAGTCTCCTTCTGTGTGACCAACTTTTAAACTTGCCTTAGGTTTTTTTTTTTATATTATATGCTAGAAAAATTATCTGAGATTATTATTAATATACTGGTCAGTAGTTTACTGAATCTACTTTTCTCCTTCTCTTTAAAATTCAGAACTAGTGGGACCAGCAGTTGGTGTAACGGCTATGTTGCTGGGTTCCCATGCAGTCAACCACAGTTCAAGTCTCAGACACGGTGGCTTAAACTCACGCTGGGCACGTGTGTGCATGGTCAAGATCCTGAGAGGAGAATGGAGGAGAAGGGATTGTGGCATGGCCATTCCCTCTATGGGGTGATTTCTCGCTTTCTGTCTCTCTGTCTCTCTCTGTCTTTCTGGCGAGCACATGTGCCCTATAGTAAAAACCTCTAAAAAAAATTTCATAACAAGGCTTGCTAATCTTTGGGCCTCTGAAGAAGGTCTACATTGTTTATTGCATTTTTGATACTTGGGATATTTCAGAGAAGGATGGAACTCAACCAGGAGCTCCTGAGGGCTAGCAACACATTACAGATTACGAGCAGGTTTTTGTGTGTGTTGTTTTTGCTATAGGGCGCGTGCACTCGCCAGAAAGACAAAGAGAGACAGAGAGACAGAAAGCAAGAAATCACCCCCTCGGGGGGATGACCATGCCACAATACCTTCTCCTCCGTTCTCCTCTTGGGATATTGGGCACGCACACACGTGCCCGGTGTCAGTTTAAGCCACTGGTTCCAGGACTCGAACCACGATCGACTACATGGAGTCCAGTGACATAGCCATTATACCAATTGCTGGTCCTGAGAATCTGCATTTCTAATAGGTTCCCAGGTGAGGCTGATCCTGATGGTCCGGGGACTATACTTTGAAAATCACTGCTTTACACACTCTGTTTTCCAAAGAGTAGTCTGTGTGATCTTTGCTAAACTCAAGTCAGATAAAGTCACTCCTTTGTGAACAAGCTTCAGACACCTTTTCATTTATACCCTTTTTAAAAACCTCTCTTCTCACCCTGGCCTAGGGGATCTTTTTTAGATATGGCTCCTGACAATCTTCTACTTAATTTCCTCCTTGCTTAATGAACCATCTTTTCACAGGTTATCATTTGACCTTTTCCTCACCTCAGAATCTTTGACCATCCTAGTGCCAGGAACGTCCCATCCTCAAATCTTTGAACAGATGACTGTTCCTGGTCACTTAGGTGTCTGCTCAAGGATGTTCTCCCCAGAGATTTTTTTACCCTAACTTTTTGTTAAGAGCTGCCCTCAGGGCCAATGGGTGGCATAGTAATTAAGTTACTGAATTCCCCCTCTTGCTCAACCGTGGTTCAAGTCTCAGACCCAGTACCTTAAAACTCATGTCTGGCATGTGGGCATGCATGCCCAAAATCCTGAGAGGAGAATACAGAGAAGGGATTGTGGCATGGCCATTCTCTCTGGGGGTTATTTCTCACTTTCTCTCTCTGTCCAGAAAGCACATGTGCTCTATAGCAAAAAACAAACAAACAAACAAAAGACAAACCAAACCAATCAACAAAAAACTCTGGAAAAAAAAAAAAAAGGATATGTCCTCTCAGGAACTCTTCCATTACCCCATTATTATTTTCCTACCAGTTTTACTTGTTTTCTCTTCATACTGCCAACATGCAAGTTCCATGAGAAGAGGGCTTTGCCTGCCTTTGTACCACTCGAGAACCATGTCTGGCACAGAGTTGGACTCAGTACACATTGGGCAGATGAATGAAAATTTACAATATCCTTCAGGTTAACAAGCCAGCTGGGATCCCAGGTATTATGCTTTTTCAATCTCTGAAGGTCAGTGGTCCATTCTAAGCAAACTCTTGAAACTTCTTTTCAGTCTACAGGCTTCTTTGCCATTAAAGAAACAACTACATGAGAGCAAGTGCACCTTGCTGCTGAGTCAGAAAAAAATGTTGTAGGTCATTTATACATGGCAAAAAGAGCCATGGTTCAAGTAGAGAAAAGAGATCCTTAAAGAGCTATGGAATCTTGAGAGAAGAAGAATTGGCTTTAAGCATTGCCCCTAAGTACCTTTGTCCCTGCTGTTGAACTCAAGAATTGGAGTAGGCCACATTCAACCACAGGTGTAGCAGCTATAAATAAGCATGTGAGTGTGTGTATGAACACACACACACATAGACGACAGACGGCACACCTGTGGTCTAAGTTCCATTCTTTCCAGGAAATGTGGCTATGGAGGAGAATTCCTTTCCCCCAGCTCTATGCTGGCCTATCATATTACTCCATTTTTCTTGGTAATGAATGATCAAGGGATATTTAACTGCATCACAGTAGGCCAATGAGAGTGCTCTCTAAAAATTCTCCAGGTGCTATCAGGAAATATTCTGTCTGGAATCACGAGAACAATGTATGCTTGCAGAATCTGCTGAACAACCTTGTCACTGCACGGAGAGCCTGTCTGAAAATTAAACTGAATGTGGATAAGGAGAGATGGAGTCTGGATGACACTGCTTCAACCATTCTACCCAGGTGAGCCTGAATCTCACATAGTGCTTGGATTTTCTACTAAGGCGAACACATTATTTTCCATCTGTACTTAAACAAATTTGAGTTAGACTCTGTCACTTACAATTGAGAGGGTGCTGAGAAAAACAACATGTCCGACATGTCCTTATGAGACTCGTCCCTGAATAGTCCCGCTGTGCTGTGTTATTTTTCTGTCAACACCTAGTTCAAAGGCAGTTGGAACCACCCACAACATTGCACTGAAGCTACTGTGAATCTCAAGCCCACACGCCATTGCCAAGACAGTAAAGAAAATGTTATTAATAACAATGCCTCCATTTCTATGAAGTATTCTTCTAAAGAAAAAAGAAACAAAAAACGAGTGCATATTTCTTTCTTCCTCACCTTGGAGGAGACACAGATGCTCCCAAGCTATGTGACCCTGGCAAATTACATCACCTCTTGAAGTGTCACTTTTCTAAAGCATTAAAGCAGGGAACAGAAGTAAGGCAGGAGTGTCAGATCTGACAGTCAGTAAGGCTGAGACCCAATGTGAAATAACTAGCATCTTGGCTGCAGGGTTTTTCAAAACAAAATATTGGTACTGAATATCACTGCCCACAATAAGCTCTGAGAAGATACATTCTAGATCACACCAGAATCTTTCAATGTGTCTCAGAGGAAGCTTGAGAAAATCATCTTTGTGATTCCTAAACTGATCTTTTATCTAAAAGGAATTCAAGATATACTATAACAGTTTTTTGTTCTTTTTTTTTTTTTTAAATAGATTTTTTTTTTGCCGAAGGGCATAGGTGCTCACCAGAGAGATACACGGAGAGAGTGAAAAAGTTAAGAATCACTCCTAGGGAGAAGGCCACACCACAGTCCTTCTCCTCCATTCTCTTCTTGGGATTCTGGGCACTCACACACACGCCCAGTGTGATTTTTCAAGCACTAGGTTGGGACAGTAGGCCATGTGGGAGTCCAGCACCTTAACCACCATGCCACTTGGTGGAAGGCCCTTTACTCTAACAGCCTTAAGAGATCCCTTTTATTTCATAATCAACTTCTTTAGGAAACTAAGTGTCATTTTACCATAAATTTGATAGATAATATGCATGTATAATGGTAATTAGTTCTTTTTGAACACTGGCTGTGTGTTCAGTTGAGAAATAGACCCTGTGGGAAAATAAAAAGCAATTCTTGCTTCAAGTCATAATGTAACTCATTGGAAGTCCATAGGGACATCAAGAAATATTTCAAGGAAATGTTAAACTATCTGCTATTTAATAAAATAAATAGAATAAAAATTGCCAAGAGCATGCATGCAAGAGAGAGGTAGACAGAATTAATGAAAAATAGTTTACTCAAAGAGTTGCACTTTACTGTGAGATTTTCTATAGAGTAATAAGTAAGTATGTATTTGGGAATATTTGAAGAACTGCATTTAAAAATATTTTATTTATGAGAGGGTGCATGTAGGTGCATGAGAGAGGGAGGGAGGGAGGGATGGAGGGAGAGAGAGGGAGGGAGAGAGGGAGAGAGAGAGGGAGAGAGAGAGAGAACTCTCACCAGGGTCTCATTGGGTTGTGGTCCCCTTTCTCCAGCTCCTTAGGATCCTGGACATGTGAGTATGTGGCCTGCATGTTTTCAGGCAGCCCAACGATCTGAACCTATGGTCAGCCATGTGGCTTTCAGCATGGAAGTTCAGTTTGTTACTGCCTGTGCCACCAGGCTGGGCTGTTGAGTTGCATGTTTTTCTCAGTGGCAGAGGGAAATAGTTTATAAATGAGAACTAGAAAACAGCATCATATGGCATGATTAAAGAAAGTATCATTATACACTATCTAAAATGTCAATGAAGTGGCAAAGGAATGGTATTCAACAATAGCAGTACCAGGTGTTCATTTATTTTAGTGAAAGTATTCCCAAATATTGCATGGCAATACTAAAAATGTTGTTGTTACTTATCTGAAATTAAAACTTAGCAGAGCACTCTGTATTTTCACCTACTAAACCCAAAAACTCTATGTGGAAAGATCTTAGTCTCAACCTGAGTAAAGAGAGAGAGAGAACAAAATAGAGAGGGAGATTAGAACATGTTAGAGAAATTTCCATCAATATTGTATACTGGTATATGTGCTAGACTCTGTTTTGGACATTTTGCATATTTTGATTCATTTAGCTCTTACAAAAACCCATGCAACTGATATTATTACCTCATCCTCTTTTTTACCCCCCAGAGGAAGAAACTGAGGCATAAGAGGTTAAGCAACTTACCCAAGAGGACAGCTAGGATAGGGGAGAGCCAGGATTCGAACCCAGGCAGTCTCTGCAGAATCTATTCCTCATTAACACATTACTGTGCTAGGCGAGATCTGTGGACTCATAGTTATCAAGAAAACACCGCAGCAGGGCTCTCTCATCTTAGTGAATCCTAGTTCCTAACTGTTGGCTTAACTCTTAAAACCAAAACACAGTCCTTGAAAACAAACACACAAACAAAAAAACAAACAAGCTCCGTTTGTCTTGAAGAGGGCTCCAGATACCCTCCCTGGAATGTCAACACTGTCTGACAGCCAGGTGTAGTTGGCTGCCCTCATCTTCTTGTACCTTCCACTGTCTCCTCTAAATTCCCCCTCCTCTGCACCACTGTCCATCCTTGACTGACTCGTAGTCACTTTATGGTTTTATCATTTAATGAAAATACATCATGACAACACACTGAACCAACATTTGCCCAGAGACTCCCTTTAGGTATGTGAGTTCCTGGTAATATAGTGAGTGGGCAGGACTGTGAGGGAGCTGAGCAAGGGAATATGCCACCTACATGCCTGATTTCTTGCCACGGTCTCAGATTCACTGGGCTAGAAGCCCATTCCATTTACACTATATCTTCCTAGGTTTGTCTCCAACACAGGGAGGGAGATCCTGATTCATATTTTCAGATAAGAGCAACTACTGTACAAATCCAATAGTCGTTTCATGAGAATTCCAGTGAAAGAATTATATGTCATTTAAAGGTGTTTTTCTTTGAATCAGGGTGCTAATTTGTACAACATAAATGAAATCAAATCATAAATATGCATCTTAAACATATTTAAAAATCATTAGGTTTCTGTATTGACTTATTTTGGCTTTTATACCACACTATCAATTTGTAAAGTGTTTGAACATTTTACTTCTATTAAGACATTTATTTCAATGAAGTGATATAAAACCTTTCGTCCGTTCCTACTTACAGCTGAGGAATAAGCCTATTTGTAATGACTCTTACACGAGAATTGTATTGAGTACTTCTCTATATAATCAGACATTACATGAAATTAGAAACAATGGGGGAGCCAAATCAATCAGCCATGGCAGAGGGATGGAGATAATAATGACTCATTTGACTGGGTTCCTTTGGAAAATTAATAACAACAGAGGTAATTACTAACCTGGGAGAGCCAGACTCTCGATCATTCTCCTACATTTTGAACATGAAATATGCAGAAACTCATCATTTCAAGCCACATGCTCGTTGTCTGCAGCCAACAATCAGCTGCCACATGCCTGTTTGCTGTAGCCAACACTCAACTAGCTCAGATGACTCAGAAACTACATCTATGTAAGTGGTTCTCAACTGGAGGTGATTTTGTACCCGAGGAGACATTTTGACAAAGGCAGGGGACATTGATTTTTAATAGAGAATATGTGCACATACATGTATGAGTGTGTGTGAGGGAGACAGAGCATGCTCTATAGGGTCTCATCATGCCACAACCCCTCCTCCCCAGTCTTCCAGCTCCTTGGGATCTTGGGTGCCTGTGTGGCCACACTGTGTGTTTCCAGGCTGACCCAGGGATCTAAACCCATGGTGTGCCTGGCACGTGGCTTTTAGCACTGCAGTCCAGTATGCTGCAGATTGCACCACCTAGGCTCGGCCAGAATATACATTTGGCTGCCCAAAATTGAGGAGTAATTGCTGTTGTCATCTCGTAGATAGAAACCAGGAATATAGCTACACATTCTACCCAGAGCATAGGACAGCCCTCAGTAACACAGAACTATCCAACCCCAAATGTCAATTGTTCCGAGACTGAGAAATCTTGGTGCCAGACACCACTTCAAAACCACAAGATATTCTTTCTTTCTTTCTTTTTTTGGGAGAGGTTTATTTGCTATCAGGCACGTGCACTTGCCAGAAAGACAGAGACAGTGAGAAATCACCTGAGGCAGGATGACCACACTGCAATCCTTTCTCCTCCATTCTCCTCTTGGGATCTTGGGCACACATGCACATGTGCCCAGTGTGAGTTTAAGCCACCAGGTCAGGGACTACATGAGAGTCCAGCGACATAGCCATTATGCGAATTGCTGGTCCCCAAACCAGAAGGTATTCTGATACAGAGCTCAAAAGGCAGGTTGTGAGAGCACCCAGAAGGGGAGCAGTAATGACGGGTTCAAGAGGAATGGCTCGTCTCCCACTTCCTCTGGTTGAGGTCTCTACTGGGCACAAGGGGCTTTGAGAATCTTTTCATTTTTCTCCTGGCTCAAGCTGCTTTCTAGTGCAAGGGCATATATCATCACCACCTGTCTCCTGGCCATAAGACATCACCGCAGGAACAGACAGCTTAATGCATCAGAGAAAGGGCCATTCTGGACACAGGTGTCCACACGGTACTCCATGGGGAAATTTAAGCTCTTTTCTTCCAGTCCTCAGCCATTTGCTGTTTAGATGAGATGTGGCATTCATTCATTCATTCATTTAGAGAAAGAAGAAGAGAGAAAGAGAAGAAGAAATGAGAGGGGGAAGAGAAAGAGAGGGAGGGAGAGAGGGAAAGGGAGGGAGAGAGGGGGAGGGAGGGAGGGAGCGAGGGAGAGAGAAAGAGAGAGAGAGAGAGAGAGAGAGAAATGGGCATCCCCAACAGGGACTTTATGCCACAACTCACTCCAGTCTCAGCAAAGATCACTGATGTATATACTCAGCACATACAGGGAGACCTCCGGACACGAATCTGGGACCTTCCCACATGGCTTCGGCATCATAGAACATTGTGCTGCTGCTGTACCACGGGGGCTGCACCAGAAGTGCCTTGACCTTCACAACTGAAAACATTTACTGAGCCTGCATCTGGCTGACAACAGGTATGGCTAAGAAAGCATGAGATCACTGAACAGATGAGGTAAAGACGTCTCTCCATGACCAAATACTGCTTTTTTGGGCCTCGAGGAGTCTTACAGATAATTTTCCTTATGGTGTGCAAGGCAGACAGTGACTACTTTGCAGTACAACCAGAATAACATGGCAAACTTCCAATCAAACAGGCCATAAGGTCCAAGGTAGCTTGAAGTAATGCGACCTCAGTTCTATCTCTGGTAAACACATGGTTACTTGTCATAATGCTAAAAGTCTCCATTCATATCATAATAGGAAAAAGTCAATTTAGGATTTAAAAAAATGGCCCAAGTCAGCTGCTTTAAGAATAATCGCAAATAGAATGTATTTTGTAACGTGGCTACCTTTTTTCCCTTGTCCTCAATGCCCTCGGTCAGGACTGTTCCTCAGGTATTCTAGTCTCCTACAGCACCCGGATGGCAGAGCCTACCCCACAGGTATCTGCACTGGACCCCCTTAGAATGTCTGAGATCTTTCCCTTTTCTTTGTCACTGTTAGCAATATGGATCTCTCTTTGTGACGATGATGTCAGCACTAGGTTGTCCCATATCTGTCACATGGGGGGCTTTCTGGTGAAGGTACAAAGGTACATGATAAATTGTGGGGATTTCTGGCCCTGTGGCTGGCTTGATAGGGGAAGACTTTAGCATGTCTCAAACCAGCTTACCTAACTATTCTATTTCAACATCAAATGACCACTGACCCCCACATGATATAGGCATTGTATTGCATTGTCCAGAGGTGGTACCCACTTTTTTTTTCCCCCCCCAAAGTCAGGATTTAATCTCAGGCTGAATTCCCCAATATGTACCTTCCTCAGTCACAAACATTATACAACCATTTTGTTAGAAGAATAGGATTTTCAGAGATGCTCATTCCTTTTTTTTTCTTTTTTGGAGAGGTTTTCGCTATAGGGTGCGTGCACTCACCAGAAAGACAGAGAGAGACATAGAGACAGAAAGCGAGAAATCACCCCCCCCCCCACGGGGGATGGCCATGCCGCAATCCCCTCTCCTCCAGTCTCCTCTCGGGATCTTGGGCACACACGCACATGCACCTGGTGTGAGTTTAAGCTGCCAGGTCCAGGACTTGAACTGTGGTCAACTACATGGGAATCCAGCAACATAGCCATTACGCAAACTGCTGGTCCCCAGAGGTGCTCATTCCTATCCTCCCATTTTACAGATCAGGAAATGAAAGTCTAATGCTCTGCCCACGATTCTTTGGTAGACTGTTAATCTTCAAGATATCTGCTGCTTTTCTTTGTGCGATGGCTTTATTTCTTTATTCCTCTGCCATCAGATTTGGCTATTATTTGCTTTGGTGAATTAAATCTAAGCAGGAGTGATGTGTGTCACTTTCAAGCACGAACTTTAAGAGTCATCACCTGATTCAGCCATGGATCATACTTCTTTATCAACTTTTCCCCCTTATTAAAGATAGAGCATGTGCACATGCTTGTGAGAATGAGAAAGACAAGTACTCTCCATGGAGTGTGGTTACACTGCAGTCCTGTTCCTGCCGTTCTCTAGTTCATCCGATATTGGGTACTCATGAGTGTGCCTGGCGTGTGTAGGGCTGACTGGCTGAGGACTTGAAGGTGATCGCCGAGTGAGATCCAGCTTCTCTCGAACAGCACATTAGGGCTGCTCCTCAGAGCTGGCCCTCTGCACCTGCTTCTTTGTGACAAGCAGTGTCCGAGACAGGGATTGTTCCTTCAGATGAGATTCCAGATCAGAGATGGAGACAGGCAGAGTCGCGGCAATTTTCCACAGTGCTAATGAAAAATAAACCTTCACTGCTATACGCTGGCTTTCTTGTTGTTGCTGACTTGAGGTCATTCCGTTACTCTCGGATCATATATTATATAGCCTGTACTGACTGATACAGTCACTCAGCAAGTTAATAGCAGTGCTGTGGCAACCCCCAGTCCTATTCCTAGAGCACCTTTTTTTTCCCGACATGATACACTGAACAAAACATATTTCAGCTATAATGAGGGGCAGAAAGAATAACATTCCACACTTGAGCAGAGAGGCTGTGGGTTTTAATATTTTTAGTGAGCTTGTATTCCAAAACCAATTAGAAAGGATTTGGGGAGTACTCGCACCATAGGTTCAGTTGCATTGTGAGAATAATTAAGGGTACAATCCTTAGCAAAACTGAGCCCAAAGGTTTAGACTGTCCATAACCTTGTCTTTCACATGCTACAGAAGGTACATATCATTTTGCAAAGCACTAATCAGAATGAGTTATTTAACAATCAAAGATAAAAACAAAACAGACTCTTGAAATTCAAAGGACACCAAAAGAGAGAGAGAGAGAGAGAGAAAGGAAAAAGAAAAGCTCTAGACATTCCACATAATTGTAAACACCATTTAGATGTATAAATTTACTTCATTATTTTCTCATTAATGAGTTTTCAAATAAGCTAAGAACATTCTGGTAATGTCTTTATTTAACATTGTAATTTCACAAACTGTCAAGAATGAAGAACTCCACTGGGGTCAATGAAGATATGCTTGAATTTTCTTAATTGCCACCTTGCTAAGGCTGTGAGCTTATTGTTTAGCTGTGTGACAAATGGTTCGAAGACTGTCAGGCAGGCACAGGGGAGACTGGGTTGCTATACACTGTGCCCATCTCATTACTGTGTTGCTGACAGCCCGGGCTTAGAAAGGAAACAAAACTTGTTTCAGGAGCGAAGTTGCGAGACCTGGTGTTGCAGTGACTGACAAAGCAGAGGAGCTTTCCTTTTTGTTAGAATGTCAGTTCTCCCACCATCTGGTCTTCTCTGGAACAGGGGTTGGTTTGAGGGTAGTGACCCAGTATTCTATTATCACCTTCTGTATCAGCCCATAATATGGCTCCTGGCACATGGCATGTTCTCAATAAATGCTTGTTGAATAGATGGATGAATGAATGAACAAATGAATATCTCTTTCCTGTCTAACCTTATTAAACTCCTTTCTTTTTACTGTCCACTTATCAGAAAACATACTGAATGCACTGATGTTGTATGTGTGATACTGTTTTGGATAAAGTGTCACATGATGATATAGTATTCCAGTGTGACATTTTGAGGCTGGGTCCCTCTACCTTTAGCCCACACCCATACCTTCATTCACTGTTGTATCCAATTCCCTGTCCTGCCAGCTCAGAACTCTTCTAAGGCATGAGCCTGCAGCTGAGTCAATTTTCAATCCTTCCTATGCTTAAAAAAGCATATTGTTCTCAGCAGGTGTTCTATACATCTTAACTTTGAAGTAATATTTTATATTCTTAATGTGTTATATCTCAGCAATATTTTCTACTCAGAAATGGGATGAGAATAGAAAATGATGAACACTTAAGAACGAACTGCTGAAGAGGGGATTTCAGATGCAAAGATGGGGGAATACTTTTAAGATCTTATTGTATAAATAAGTGGTTTCAAGTCCTAGCTTTGGTGTATGGCAGGCATCGGTGGAAATGACCGTCCCCAAGAGAATGCAAATTGGTTCTTGAAAGGGGGAGTAAAAAAGAAATCTCAGGTACTACGATGGTTTGTGGCCCTCCAAAGGGCTGTGATTCCTAAACAGATATACGATGTATCTATGGTTTTAAAACTTCACTCAGCAGAGGTGATTAAGAAAAAATATAAAAAGATTCTTTGGGAAAATGGGGATGATAATGGAAAAAAGACTGAGAAACATGGGTTTATGAGGCTCTTTATCCCAGCCTAAAGTAAAACAGGTTATGTGTATGGATGTGTGTGGTGTGTGTATGTGTGTGTGTCTCTGCATAAAATAGGTAAAATAGATAATCCATGGGATTTTGTCAACAGGAAAGAAACCTATATTTTTATTTTGAGATTTTTCTTTCTTAGCAAATTAAACATCAGACAACTTCATTGGTAACCAGGTTTTCCTTTTTAAAAAATTCCTGCAGCTATGGAAATGCCAAAGTCTGGGAACCACTATTTTGAACTCAATCCATCAGTAAAATCAGTTTTGTCAAATATTAAACAGGTGACCACTCTTAGAGTATAGGAGGTGGATTATCTCAGTCCCAGCAGACATTTCAGAGAGATTACTCTAGTGTGAGACCCAGTGCAGGGGTTGAGTTAATCACTGTAGGTCATGGTAAACGATCAGATTGCTTGGGCTGTTTGCTTGATTCACTAAGTCCACTTCCACCCCAGTCTCATGCTTCTCTCCCCCAACATTTTAAAATGTTATGTGTGTTTTCTGTTTAATTGGTATATTATTGCAAAAAGTGCACTGCTGTTTTCTCTCAATGTATATATAATTAATTGATATATGATAATTTTACATATTTATCAGGTACAAGAATATAATGTATGATGATTTTTCAGTACAAGAATACAATGTATGATGATTAAATTAGAGTAATTAGTATATCCATCACCTCAACCATTAATTAATACTTTGGATCAAGAATATTGAAAATTCCTTTTTTATTTTTTTGAGAGAGAGACATAATTGCTATAGGGTACCTGTGCTCAAAAAGACAGAAAATGAGAGATCATCCCCCAAGGGGGTGGGCCATGCCATAATATCTTCTCCTCCATTCTCCTCTCAGGATTTTGGGCACACACATATGCGATGTGACTTTCAAGCTGTTGGATCATGGACTGAAACCACGGTCACTCCAGTGCCTTAAACTGCTGGTTCCCAAAATTCCTTTTTTTTCCCCCTAATGGTCAGTCCTATAGCCTAGTGGTTTAGAGAACCAGATCTCATAGTTTGAATCTCAATTCCAGCAGCTTGAAGGACATGACAGGCATTGGTGTATCTGTGCCCCAAATCCCAACAGGATCGAGAAATGGAGAAAGGAACTGTAGCATGACCATGAACAAGTTCCGAGGGGAAGGGGACATATTTTCTCCCTCCCCGTCCCCTACAGTAAGCACACATGCCTTTTGGCAATTAAAAAAACTTTTTTTTTTGAGAGAGAGATTTTTTGCTATAGAGTGTGTGTGCTTGCCAGACAGACAGACAGAGACAGAGAGATAGAAAGTGAGAGATCACTCCCCTCAGGGGGATGGCCACAGTGCAATCACTTCTCCATTCTCCTCTCAGTGCACCCGGTGTGAGTTTAAGTCACCAGGTCCGGGACTCGAACTGCGGTCGACTACATGGGAGTTTAGCAAAATAGCCATTATGCCAACTACTGGTCCCCCCAAAAATATTCTTTTTTCTTTCTTTTCTTCTCTTCTTTTCTCTCTTCTCTTTTCTTTCTTTTTGTTTACTCTGAGATTATTGTGAACTATATTTAGCCTGCTGTACTTTATAACACTAGAAATTGACTCTCTGTTTCTGGCTATCTCTATTTTCATTCTGATTTTAAGATTCGTATCCTTCATAGCTTCCTCTGCTGCACTGTCCTCCTGGGTGAGTGTCCACAATAGCGTACCCAACACTGTTCTAGAGATGGAATCTGGGTTGTTGTCCTCTCTTCAGTAACCCAAATATCCTTGCAATGCACCTTCACATTCACGCTCTTTTATGAGTCTAGGTCAGAACTCCCTGGGATGTATCTCTGATAGGAATTTTCTAACCTAATCCTGATGATTTGGAAACTATTTCAAAAATTTGTTTTATCATCAGTTGCCATAATTATAAGAGTTTTCTGTTAGATAACATTTTATACTTCTGAGATATATTCCACTTGAGTATGATATATTTTTATACACTGTTAAATTTATTACGTAATTTATATCCTTATTTATAAATGAAATGAACCTATAGTTTCCTGTTCTAATCTTTATCTGTATTTGGAGTTAAGCATATAGTAGCCTCATAAAATGAGTTAGGTAGCTTTTGCTTTTTGTTGTTAGATGACTTGTATATATTAGAAATCAACTGTTTGAAAGTTTGGTAGGACTACCTGCAAATTTATCTGGACCTGGATTGCTTTAGAGGTTAGTCTTTGAGAACAATTCAAAAATAATTATTGGACTATTTGAGACATCTACTTCTTCTGCTACCTTTCTAGGAATTTATCCGTTTCTACTAAGTTATTAAAAATTAATAGCATCTAGTTGAGGGACTAGCTGATGGAACAGTGGTAACACAATATTCCATGATGCTGGGCCTGCACAGAAAGGTTCCAGTTTTGCCTCTCAAGGCTCCCTGTACATGCTGGTATAATCCAGGCTGGCTGAGGTTGGGGTGGATTGTGGCATGAAGACACTGTCACAAGTGCTCCCCCCGTGAAAGAAAGAAATGAAGTATAGCATATTGTAAAACCATCCTCACAGTCCAATGTTAGACCATTTCCATCATCCCAGGAAGAGCCCACTTGGTTGGGGGCTGGGAGTCCCGTTATTCTCTGCTCTTACATCCAGCCCCAGTCAGCCACTAATCTACTTTTGGCCACTATAGATGTGCCTTTTCTGCACTGCATCAAAGAATCAGCTTTAATTTTGTTAATATTTTAATGTTAATGTTTTAATATCTGTTTAATATAATGTTAATTTTGTAATATTTTTATTTTTATTTTATTGTGTTTTTAAGATGCATTTTACTGAGACGACAGAGAGCAAGAGAGAGAAGGGGGTAGGTGGGAGACAAGTACCCCAACAGAGAATTTATGCCACAATCCATTCCTGGTCTCAACTGGTCCTGGACAGGTGTGTCCAGCGTGCCCAGCTGGATTCTGGCACGCAAACCCAGGACCTACCCATGCAGTCCACTCATGTTACCACAGCACTATTGACTGACTCTGATATTTTTTAAAAATCTATTGATTATAAAGAGTTCTCAGTCTATCGCTCTTTGAGAATGACTGGCTACAGAAGCAGGGGTAACTAACAGCCCCCTGTTTCCCTGCAACATCAGTCTTTTCCTGGACACAGTGTCTGCTCAGTTTCCTCTCTTTGAAGCCTATGCTAACTGGTCAACAACAACTTTAACATTCCCCCAGCAGTAAACCCAAATTCTAGTTCTCTCAGATGTCAGAAGTTTTGCTTCTGGAAGGCCAGTTCTGAAACACTTCATCATGTCTTTCCATGTTTTATTTTATTTTATTTTTTTAAAGAATTATTTAACTTTATTTATCCATCTATTTATTCATTTATTTATTCTAATTTGGCAAAAGAGAGAGAGAGAGAGCGAGTAAGCAAGCAAGCCATCAGGTCTGGTACTTGAACCCCATTTGGCCATGTGGGATTCCAGTGCCCTTTACCACCACGCCACTTGGCATCCCCCCCACCTTCCCCTTTGACGTTTTATTGTTCAAAGCAAGTTACATAACTGATTCCAACACCAGCACTGCACTCATGAAAATAGGAAAGGGAAGAGGGCGTGAATATACACTGAACAATCGTCTAATCTACCACGTGTGGAAAAGGGATCACTGCTGGAAAGCACACACACACAAAGACACATGTAGTATTTAAATAACTTAGTTAGCCACCACAGCCTTCAGAAACAGATCCCATACAAAATTCCTTTTTTTTGGAGAGGTTTTTGCTATAGGGTGTGTGCACTTGCCTGACAGAGAGAGACAGAGAGATAGAAAGTAAGAAATCAACCCCCAGGGGGGATGGCCACGCCGCAATCCCTTCTCCTCCATTCTACTCTCGGGATCTTGGGCTTGCATGCACATGCGACTGGCATGAGTTTAAGCCACTGGGTCTGGGACTCGAACCGCGGTCGACTATGTGGGAGTCCAGCGACATAGGCATTATGCTAACTGCTCGTCCCAACAAAATTCTCAGTTAGGTTTTAATTTCAGATAAGCGACCATTTTTTAGCACAAGTATGTCAAATATTGAAAGGAATGTACTTACTCTAACAAGTGTTTTGTTGTTTATCTGAAATTAAAATTTAACTGGATATTCTATATTTTCAGTTGCTAACTCTAGCAGGTCTATGCAAAAAGATTTCAGAGTAAGCCTACTTTTTCTTAATTTTTTATTTTTAAAATAGAGATTAATGGGACGAGATTGTGCCCTGGTGGCAAAACCTGTTGCTCTCTGCTAGACTAACCCACAAGGAAAGGTTCTAGGTTCATGTCTGGAATTTCCCCGAGTAATCCAGACATTGGATTTCTGGGTCTGACTGAAACTGGGGGTGGATTGTGGTATTAAGACTGCTGGGGATGCTGCCTCTCTCTCCCCATCTATGTCTGTCTTTCTCCATCTCTGTGTTTTTCATTCATGAAATAGAGACATAAATTTAAAGAAAGATTAGTGAGTGTTACAGGTTTGCCAGCACTAAGCTGAGACATTTTCCTCAATGTAGAACCTATGGAAATATTATCGAATAACTCTTTTGTGATGTAGTTTGATACCCTTTAAAGTCCTTTCTCTGTATCTTGTAAAATCATCACACATTCATCTAAGATGCTCTTTTTTTCTGTTTGCCCCATTCTCAGTTACACTTTTCATCTTGCAGATGAAGACACTGAAGCTAAGGGATCCTGTGAGAAGATCCCCACCCCACACTGCCAGCAGCTCAGACCCATCTCAGCTTGAGGGACTCTGCAAAGCCCCAATTTCTGTTCTTTGCAAAAAATTGAAAACAGGTAAATTTTTTATTCAGGGTAATTGTTTATAATTCCAGAAGTTTCTCAAGGTCAAGCTTATTATTCTCATTTCAGGTTTAGAAAGCCGTGGGAACTAAGATGCGGGTTTTTCAGTAGCTTCTGGCAGTCATAATGAACTTTTACAGGAGTTTTGCTCATCTCCAACTCTGATAGAGCTATGTGAAGAAAAATACTTTTCAACTTCCCCAAGATGCTTGAGATAAATGGTTAGATGTTGGGAAGTTAGTTAAAAGCCATGTACTGTGGGCATCTTTCTGATGGTTTTAAACTGCTCATCACCTGCTCTGTCTACCATGGTCTTTATTTGGGCCTATGAGATTGAGCTGCTCAAGTATTTAATGAGAAAAATGCCAAGACTGGTTTTAATTTCTTTGAAGGCTCCCTTCATTCCAATTCACACAGGAAAAAAAGCACAAATTCAGTGCAAACTAGAGAACATTAAGAGTATCTTAAATCCTTTGAAACACTCTTCAACTGAATCATATGCATGAGAGAAGGGCCCTAGACAATTACATGGAAACAAGCTGTTTACTTAAAACATGAGCCTTTGTTCAGATACTAATAATCCAGGAGACCCTCCTGCCTGTTCAGATTTTTCCAGGTCTGGATCAATCCTCTCTCTTGCTCATTCTCCTCTTCCTCCTAAAGCGAGGTACACGGACCACAACCAACCCTGTTTACACCCTGATAAAAATGGTTATTACGCATTTAGATAGCAAAAAATCAAAACAAGAATGATATTTTGTGGCATGTAAAAATGATATGAAATGGAGCCTCTGTGGATCTCACCTACACCCAGAGTTGAACTCTGAACTTACAGTCACTGCTCTCTGTCTCAGCTGTTTTGTAATGAACCAAGTCTGGCAATACGAATCATCAACCTTGTATTGCTGTTATTATTATGTAAATATGTAATAAGCATTCTTACCAGTAAACTGTGCAAACAGGGCTAGATCTGGTCTTCATGGTTTGCTGTAGTTTGCTGATTCTTTGACTTTTTTCATCTCATTGCACTAAAAACTCCCATTGGGAACCTCCCAGCTTGACACACCTAGGACCTACCAGCGTGCCTAGCTTTTGGGATAGAGGATACACTTTCCCTAGCTTAGGCTGTATTGTTAACCACCTGTTCTGCCCACTGTGGTCTTCACATGGGCCAGAGGATGGACCACTCGGTGTCTAGTGAGAAAACATCTTTAGTTAAGTTACATGACTCTCTTTGCCCTCACCACACACAGACAGGAAAAAGCACAGTGTCTATCCATGCAACCTGAGAATGTTAAAAAGGGCTTCAAATCCTTTAAAATCTGAGGCTGAATAATTTGCACAAGAGAAAGATTCCAGACAGGGTGCTGACAATGGAAATATGCTGTTCATTTTCTCTGTCCTACTACGTCTTAGTTCGCCAGTGCTGCTCACCTGGAAAATACTCGCTGCTTGGTAAGTATCTCCCAGGCCTGGACAATTTATTTCCCCTTCTCTATGAAGCCTGTGCAAGCACATGAGTTTTTGTGTAAATTGGTTCCTCTTCTTGGAATGTTCTGTGTGGTGACTTCCTTCCCTTTTGTAGGTCTCAAATTTACTGTGGCCTTTTCAGGGAAGTGTTCTCTCACCTTTCTTATGACTCAGGCATCCGCCCCATTCTGAATCATGTACTGGTTTCTATCCCTTCCCAACACTTTCTTGATTTGTAACTTCTTATCTATGTGTGAGTTTGAGTTCCACCTCCATGGACTAACACAATTCCTGACACATAGTAGGTGCTCAATTAGTATTTGCTGAATGAGCAAGAAATTGGCTCCCCAAGTCACACTCACTGCCTGTATTTAAATTACAACACTCCTTTCCCTAACCTCTTGGGAAATTTACTTGCTAAGCCTGTGTGTGTGTGTGTGTGTGTGTGTGTGTGTGTGTGTGTGTGTAATCACTAGCAATCGTATCTCGTGGAAGCCTGCTTGCTGAAAGCAGTCATTTTCAATTAGTTAATTAATATTTTTTGTTTGCTATAGGGTGTTTGTACTCACTAGAGAGAGGCAGTGAGAGGGAAAATGAAAAATCATCCCCCCCAGGATGGATGGCCATGTCATAGTCCCTTCTTCATTTTCTTCTTGGGATTTTGGATATGCATGCACACACACTTGGCAGGATTGTCAAGCTACTGGGTCCGGGACTCAAACTGTGAAGTTAGTCATGTGGGATTCAGCCACCTTTACCTACATGCCACCTGCTGACCCTTTAATTAATTAATTAGTTTTAAAAAAATCTCTGGCTCAGGGGCTAGATGGTGCAGCAGTGGTAAAATATGACACGTTATGGGACTGATCCACATGGGAAGGTTCCAGGATCACACCCAGAGACCTCCCTGTGTATGTCCCACTTTCTTGTACTCATGATCTGGGACTGATTGGGAGTGGATCACAGGGCCAAGATTCTACTGGGGGTACTATTTCTCTGTCTCTCATTCTCTCTTACTCAAAGAAGAAAGAAAAAAAGAAACATAAGGAAAAAAGAGATCTCTGCTTCAACTTTCAGTGCTAGTTGGTGTCTACCAAACCTAGACTTTGTGCTAATGAAAGCAAGACTTGTCCAAAACTACAGAAGGGTACAAAGAGTTAATTGTTGCAATTATCTACTGAGCAGACTTGGACTATGAATCTCTTAAAGGATGGATTGCTAATTGCTGCGAAATGGTGATGAGATTATACTCTCCATGTTTTCTAAATGAACTGGGGTTTACTAGACCTTAAAGAATTATCTGAGTCATACTAAAGGGCACGGAGGATACCATCAGTGTTTCATGAAATACACACAGAACATAAACTCAGAACTTGTTTAAAATTCTTGCTTCAGTTCAAGGTTCCAAGAGTTATAAGGTAGTATAAGTTTTATTACATTATAACTTTCTCCTGAACTAAATAATTGGCAAAGAAGAGAAAACCAATGCCTTCTGAAAATTAGATATAAATTACAGAAACAGGTAATTTTAATAATACAGGTATAATTTTAATAATAATGCTGGATGATTATATATTCATGTGGTCATTTTTCACTGCCATAGCCCTTTTTTCTTTGAAGGGTTCATTATGGTTTTCTAGACTTTCCATAGTTGGCAACAACTGTATAGCGAGATTAAAGCAACATACATACATACATACATACATACATACATTTATTTAGGAGATGTTTTTTTTTTTTTGCTATAGAGCATGTGTGCTAAACAAAAAGAGACAGACAGAGAGACAGAAGGCGAGAAATCACCCCTCCCCCCTCCCCATTCTCCTCCATTCTCCTCTCAGGATCTTGGGCATGAATGCACACACGCCCGGCGTGTGTTTAAGCCACCAGGTCCGGGGCTCGAACTATGGTTGACTACATGGGAGTCCAGCAACATAGCCATTACATCACCTGCTGGTTCCAACATTTTAAATTTTTTAAAAAATGTTTAAAGGTTTTGCTACAGGGTGCATGTGCTCTTCAGAGAGAGAGAGAGGGAGAAAGAAAATGAGAAATAACCTCCATGGGGGTGGCCATGCCACAGTCCCTTCTCCTTTATTTTCCTCTTGGGATTTTGGGTTATGCATGCACACATACCCAGTATGATTTTCAAGTCACTAGGTCTGGGACTCAAACTGCAAAGTCATCTATGGGATCCAGCTGCTCAAACTACCATCTTCTGACCCTAAAGCAACTTCTCTTCCCTTCTCTTCCCTTCCCTTCCCTTCCTTTCCCCTTCCTTTCCCCTTCCTTTCCCCTTCCCTTCCCCTTCCCCTTTCCCTTCCCCTTCCCTTCCCTCCTTTTTTTGAAAGATTTTTGCTATACAACAGGTGTGCTTGCTGGAGAGACAGAGAAAGAAAGAGAAAGAGAGATAGAAAGTGATAAAACACCCTCCAGTGGGATGGCAACACTGCAATCCCTTCTCCTCCACTCTACTCTCAGGACTTTGGGCGTACACACACAGGTGCCCAGTCTGAATTTTAAGCTGCTGGGTCTGGTACTCAAACCATAGTGGACTGTGTGGGAGTCCATTATGCCATCTACTGGTCCCAAAGAAACATTTTTAAGCATTTTTTTAAATTACCTGAGGGCACATGCACTCACCAGAGAGACACAGATAGAGAGGGAAAGCGAAAAAGCACACCCCATGGGCATGGGTCACACTGTAATCCCTTGTCCTCTGCTTTTCCCTTCTTTCTGGATTTTGGGCACACATGCAACACCTCATCTCCAGCATGTTTTTTAAACTGTTAGGGCTAGAATTCAAACCATACAGTTACCCATGTAGGATCCAGCTGCCTTAACTACCAGGCCAATGACGTCTGAGTCTTTAAGCATAAATTTTAACGAATTCCAAAATCTTCACATGAGCAACACGTTTTTTTCTTCAAAGCAAAGGGCTTTGGTTTACGTGTACAGTGGACGCGCATCCTGAGGGCAAACAGTGTATCTTGCCGTTTCTCTAGCTTCTTCTGCCCCTTCCACAGTGCCTAATACAAGGCTGACTGAATTAGTACTGCAGGAAAGAACAAATGAACATCACGTGGCAACGTGACTCCAATAGGGCACTACTCAGTATAACGATTATTCTGTAACATTCATCACAAGAATTCTGCCTCTATAGTCCCTATAGAAATAGCCTTTCCCCTCTCTAAAATTTTTGTTCAACAATTCCGAGCTATGAGATTGGCCACTGAGAACTTTAAATTGGAATATGCGTTCCCGTGTCTTTATGTAAGGGTTTTTTTTATTTTACTGTTTTTATGAGGGAGAAGCAGAGTGTGTGCAGGCACGCAGGCAAAGGGAGACAGAGAAAAGTATTTTTTTCTACAGGGTTGTCCCACAGCTGTCCCCTGCCCCATTCTCCCAGTTAGCTAGGATCCCAGGTGCATGCTATTGTACCTGGCCTGTTTAGATCCAAGACCTGAACATGGGCATCTTGGGTAGCCCCAGCCTCACACAGAGGTGTCCTACCATTTGTGTTATCACCACAATTGGGTTAAAGATTCATTTTATTGTTATTGCCTTTTTACACTTTTATGGAGATTAAAACAAAACAAGACAAATTGAGAGTTTTTTGTACCTAAATGCTGTTGAAGGGAAAACAACCAAAACAAAAACACAACCCATAAGCAAGGTGCTTTAAGTGCTGTGTACACACAAGGAATTACAAAGAGAAAAATATTCTTTATTACTTCCAGTGAAACAGAAGGTAATGACTTGAACTTCCTTGAACCCAAAGTTCTGCTACCATTAGCTAAGACCCACCTAAGAGGTTTGCATTTGCAAGAAGAATACTGTGGTAGGCTACAGAATGGCTCTGAAGATATCAGGTCTGAATACCTGCAACCTATAAATATTAATTTATGTGGAAAGCAGTTTTTGCAGATAAGGTTAACTAAAGAATCTTGAGAGGGGAGATTATCCTGGATAACCTGGGTGAGTTCTAAATGTAACCACAAGTGTCCTTGTAAGCGGGAGGAAGAGATATTTCAAACATACTGTGTTGTCAGAAAAGTCATGAGAGCGGCGGGCGGAGGGGCCCTGCACCGGCCCACCCGGGTCCGGCTGCGGGCCCC
>NW_006160078.1:1192912-1196219 GCF_000334495.1 Tupaia belangeri chinensis | reverse complement strand
GGGGGGGGAAGGTATGGAGGGCAACCATGGATGCCAGGGACAATGGGCGAGGAAGATGGGACATAGCAGAGGGTGGGGGATGGGGAATCAGGGATGGCAAGACAAAGGGCAAGGTATGCAGGACGTAAGAATTGGAAAATTATTTGCTGAGAACATGTATGTGGATGTGCTTGATTGAGCCAATGCACAGTGTATTTCGGATGGAAAATTCATTTGTGTGTTGTGATGGTGTAAAGTGAATTAATAAAAAAAAAAAGAATGTGAAAAAAAAAAAGAAAATTCATGACAGATTTTTCTGTTTTTCTGTGCAAAAATGTGTCTTGACTTTTCCGACAATCTAATAGAAGAGAAGACAGCCACAGACTGTGAAGACACTGACTGAAGTGATGTGACAATAGTCAAGGAATGCTGGCAGTCAGAAGCTGGAAGAAGCGAGAACAAATGCTTCTCTTTGGAGGGACCACGGCCCTGCGAGCACATCAATTTTGGTTCAGTGAGAGCAGGAAACACATTGACTTTGGACTTCCGGTCTCCAGAACAGTATAGGAATATGTTTCTGTTGTTTTACATGAACTATTTTGTCATAATCTGTTAAAATAGCCATGGTAAATGAATAGAAATATAGACATATTTTTATTCAGATTGAAACTGAAATTCTAACATGTTCTATACATTTTCTATGAATTCTTTTTATTTTTTCAATATCCCAGAGGGCACGTGTGCTTTCAAGAGAGAGAGAGTATGTGCAAGAGAAAGCCAGAAAGCACCCCCTGCCCTGCGGGGCATGGTCATACTATGATCCCTTTCCCTCTTTTTCCTTGATGTTGAAATTTTCAACGGGCATGCATATACACTCATGTGTCTTTCAAGCTGCTGAGGCTAAGACCTGAACCACATGGTTGGCTATATGGGATCCAGCTGGCTTACCCATCAGGCCACAGGCTAGCTCTATCAATTATTATTAATTATGATGATTTTATGAGACCTTTTATAAAGCAAAATCTCTGGCCCCATATTTGGAATAAAATTTTGCTTATTTGGAGATGAGCAGATGGTGTAGTGTGTTCATTGCTTGACTCCCACCCATATGATCGAATGTGGTTCAAGTCCCAGACCTGGTGGCTTGAAAATCATGTTGGGCACATGTGCATGCCCAAGATCCGGGCAAGTGGATGGGAGAAAAAGGATCGTGGCATGGCCATCCCCTGTGGGGAGTGATTTCTCACTTTCCCTCTCACCATGTCTGTCTGTCTCTCTTGCAAGCACATGTGTCCTAAGGCTGAAAAACTTCTAAAAAATTGCTTATTTAATAAGAACATGTGATTCGTATTGGCCTTCAAGTTTGAGAATCACTGCTCTAAATGCCTCTGAGTCCCTTTTTACTACCTGAAGGTTTGAGCTTTCCATCTGGTGAAAGGTTCAGTATTATATTACCAGCTGGTTAGAGTTCTATGAATGTATGAGTAAAAGACTACCAACACAGTGTAATCGCTCTCTCAACTTGGAATCCCAACACACATCCTATCTTGAGAAGAAATGTGAAAATGTAAACTATCTTTGAGTTGAATCAGGTAAGACTAGAATTCTTTAAAATGGAGTTCCAATGTCTAAAAGGATTCTGATATTTACATGACCAAATTACATATTTTTCATAGATTCTAACAATCAACAAAAAGAAAATTCTGATAGTCAGCTTTATTACCTAGTGGCTAAGGGAGTCAAGTCCCAGGGCTTGAAAAACACATCAGGCCTATATGTATGCATGCTCCACATCCCAGAAGGATGGAGACAGAGAGGAAAAGGGATTGCAGCATGACTGTGTCCCATTGGGGGATGCTTCTTCCCTCTCCATCTGGAAAGTACATGTGCCCTGTGGGGAGGTGGCAGGGAGGGAGAGAGAGGAGAGAGAGAGAGGGATGGAGATAGAGAGAGGGAGAGGAGGATTCCCACATGGCCAACAATGGTTCAAGTCCAGACTCGGCTTACTTTCTCACTTTCCCTCTCTCTTTCTCTCTGTCCCTCTCTGGTTAAGAGGAGAGGAGAGGAGAGGAGAGGAGAGGGAAAAAAGAGAAAGGAAAGGAAAGGAAAGGAAAGGAAAGGAAAGGAAAGGAAAGGAAAGGAAAGGAAAGGAAAGAAAAGGAAAGGAAAGGAAATGAAGAGAAAAGAAAAGGGAGAGAAATATTTCTGACAGAGCCATCTCAAGAGAAGTTAGCATCTGCATGTGCATTGCATGACAGGGATATTGCAGGGACACAAGATTTAAATGTGACTGGAGTGACTATGTGACCTTAGCATCTCTTTTGGTAAAAAGCTTGTATTTCTACGATTCTCAAGTATCATCTAATGTCATATAGATATACTTTTAACAACAGGTTTTAGCATAGCAAATGGCTTGAAATATAACATCTATAGCCAAGAAAAGAACTCATTAAACAGTTTGGACATATTCCAAAACTTTTCTGACCTACAGAAGAATCAAGCAGAGGAAATTTACCTGTCAACTCCTGCTTTAATAGGCAGCAGTAAAATGCTGGAGTCAACAACACAATCTATAAATGTGTATGGCAGCTAATTTTTAATTGGCACTCTTTCTTGCACCTGCCATATGAGTTTCACACATTTACCGACATATTGAAAATGCTTACTTAGTATTTACAATCTTGTTCCTTTTGCATATGATCAACACTACTCAAATTAGTGTCCCTCTGAACACTCACACATATTTGGAGTGAAGAAAAGATCATTTTATAGTTGGCTAGTTGGAAGGCATCTCAGAGTTAGTTCCAATTCTTTCATTCTAAAAACAAAAAAAGCCGCAGTTAGAAGACTGAAAGTGAGTCATCCAGGGTTAGGAGGCAGATTTCCGTGTTCTTGTTTCGACTCTGAATAGTACAGGAAGTTTATAGGAGGGGGAGACATCTGAACAGAGACATCAGACATACACAGAGATATTGTGAGGAAAGGAGTTGAAGAGGTTATAGCAAGAGCAGAAATTTCTGTATGGGACTGAACAATGTCCCCCCACAATTTTGTGTTCACCCTAACTTCAGTTTGTGACTATAAAATTCTTACTTGAAATAAGTCTTTTTATATATAATTGTTTAAGATGATGTCATACTGGATTTAGGGTGACTCTTAGATTTTCTTTTTAAACAATTATTATATTTGGGGCTGGTGGGTGGTGTGGTGGTTGGGGGCACTGGACTCCCACATGGCCGACAATGGTTCAAGTCCAGACTCGGTGGCTTGCTTTCTCACTTTTTCTCTTTCTCTCTGTCCCCCTCCGGTAAAGAAAACGAAAGAAAAA
>NW_006160078.1:1190922-1192881 GCF_000334495.1 Tupaia belangeri chinensis | reverse complement strand
TCTCGCTGTCCCTCTGAGGTAAAGAGAAGAAGAGAGAAAGAGAGAAAAAGAGAAAGAAAGAGAAAGAGAAAGAGAAAGAGAAAGAGAAAGAGAAAGAGAAAGAGAAAGAGAAAGAGAAGGAGAAGGAGAAGGAGAAGGAGAAGGAGAAGGAGAAGGAGAAGGAGAAAGAGAAAGGAGAAAGAGAAAGAAAAATAATTATTTAAAAAGGAAAATTATTTTATTTACTTAATTGTATTTGTTTATGATTATTTTCTGTTTTGACCAGAGAGAGAGAGACAGAGAAAGTGAGAAAGCAAGCTACCAGGTCTGAGACTCAAACCATGGTTAGCCATGTGGGAGTCTAGCACCTCAACCATCATGTACTTGCCAGCCCCCAACTCTTAGATTCTTTAATAGTTTGATAAGAAATCCAAGTAAAGACACAGACACATACAGAGGAGACCACTGTGTGAAGACAGAGGCAGAAATTGGAGTTATGCCTCCAGTGGCCAAAGAATGTCAAGGGTTTTCAGCAAACATTGGAAGCTGGGAACAGACAAAGAAATATCTTCTAGAGCTTCCAGAGGAAGCATGGTCCTGTCAGCACTTGATTTCAGACTTCTGGCTTTCAGAACTGTGAGAAAATAAATTTCTGCCTTAAGCCATCTAGTTTGTGGTCATTTGTGATGGCAGCTCTAGGAAACTAATGCACGCCCATCCCAATTCATAATGAAAAACGACCATTTTGGTGCTGGTAGTTTACAATTATGAGATGCTTTCTTTGAGCTAGGCATGCTATTCCAAGGGTTGGTCCATTTAATCCTCATTAGGATTAAATGTGAGGTAGGTTTAATTAATACCCTTATTCTATTGGGTCATTGGGAAAGTCATGATGTATTTCTGCATAGAAAAACATGTCATGACTCGGACCAGCAGTTACCGTTAATGGCTATGTCGCTGAACTCCCATGTAGTCGATTATGGTTCGAGTCCCAGACCCAGTGACTTAAACTCACGCTGGGCGCGTGTGCATACGTGTGTGCCCAAGATCCCGAGAGGAGAATGGAGAAGAAGCGATTGCAGTGTGGCCATCCCCCTTTGGGGGTGATTTCTCACTTTCTGTCTCTCTGTCTCTCTCTGTCTTTCTGGTGAGCACACGCGCCCTATAGCAAAAACCTCTGCAAGACAAACAAACAAACAAACATGTCATGATTTTCCCAACAACCTATTATTTCACTTTCTTAAATTATCATAGGAAGTGGCTGAGCCAAGGTTTGAAGGTTGTAATTTTCAACAGGGCTCATACTCCTCACAACTACTCAGCTGTCCCTGTGATGAAGGCCAAACTCACAGTTCAGAAAGCCAAGTATGGCATCTCTCTGCTTTATAATCTCTTCCTATTTCTTGAAGATGAACCTAGAACTTTCAGGAAAATGGCCAATTGCTCAATTCATTCAGTAACAGAAAGCAAATAAAGAACTTTACAGCAGGGACTTCCTACAATCAACTATTAGGGTACATTGGTAAGCAATTATGATTATTGCCAGGGCTGGCAAATGGTATGGTGGTTAAAGGTGCTGGATTCCCACATGGCCAACTGTGGTTTGAATCCCACACCTGGCGCTTGCTTTCTCACTTTCCCTCCCTCTCTTTCTTTCTCTGTCCCTCTCTGGTCAAATCAAACTAACTAAATAAATAAAGTTAAATAAAGTAATTATTTAAAAAAAGCTTTAAAAATTATTGCCATCTTATTGTTGAAGATTCAATATTTCTGATTGAATATTCTTACAATGGAGGGAAGAGACAGAGATAGAACAAGGAGAAAATTATTCTTTTCCAGATGGGAGCATATTTAAAAGCCACTTTAAGGGAGCTGAGTCATATAGGCAGTTATAACTTGAATCTAACGGGATCAAAGTCGTGTTTTTTTTTTTTTTTTTTTTTTTTTGGAAAGGTTTTTTGCTTATGACGACAAGACGCT
>NW_006160078.1:1186681-1188619 GCF_000334495.1 Tupaia belangeri chinensis | reverse complement strand
GAGAAGGAGAAGGAGAAGGAGAAGGAGAAGGAGAAGGAGAAGGAGAAGGAGAAGGAGAAGGAGAAGGAGAAGGAGAAGGAGAAGGAGAAGGAGAAGGAGAAGGAGAAGGAGAAGGAGAAGGAGAAGGAGAAGGAGAAGGAGAAGGAGAAGGAGAAGGAGAAGGAGAAGGAGAAAGAGAAAGGAGAAAGAGAAAGAAAAATAATTATTTAAAAAGGAAAATTATTTTATTTACTTAATTGTATTTGTTTATGATTATTTTCTGTTTTGACCAGAGAGAGAGAGACAGAGAAAGTGAGAAAGCAAGCTACCAGGTCTGAGACTCAAACCATGGTTAGCCATGTGGGAGTCTAGCACCTCAACCATCATGTACTTGCCAGCCCCCAACTCTTAGATTCTTTAATAGTTTGATAAGAAATCCAAGTAAAGACACAGACACATACAGAGGAGACCACTGTGTGAAGACAGAGGCAGAAATTGGAGTTATGCCTCCAGTGGCCAAAGAATGTCAAGGGTTTTCAGCAAACATTGGAAGCTGGGAACAGACAAAGAAATATCTTCTAGAGCTTCCAGAGGAAGCATGGTCCTGTCAGCACTTGATTTCAGACTTCTGGCTTTCAGAACTGTGAGAAAATAAATTTCTGCCTTAAGCCATCTAGTTTGTGGTCATTTGTGATGGCAGCTCTAGGAAACTAATGCACGCCCATCCCAATTCATAATGAAAAACGACCATTTTGGTGCTGGTAGTTTACAATTATGAGATGCTTTCTTTGAGCTAGGCATGCTATTCCAAGGGTTGGTCCATTTAATCCTCATTAGGATTAAATGTGAGGTAGGTTTAATTAATACCCTTATTCTATTGGGTCATTGGGAAAGTCATGATGTATTTCTGCATAGAAAAACATGTCATGACTCGGACCAGCAGTTACCGTTAATGGCTATGTCGCTGAACTCCCATGTAGTCGATTATGGTTCGAGTCCCAGACCCAGTGACTTAAACTCACGCTGGGCGCGTGTGCATACGTGTGTGCCCAAGATCCCGAGAGGAGAATGGAGAAGAAGCGATTGCAGTGTGGCCATCCCCCTTTGGGGGTGATTTCTCACTTTCTGTCTCTCTGTCTCTCTCTGTCTTTCTGGTGAGCACACGCGCCCTATAGCAAAAACCTCTGCAAGACAAACAAACAAACAAACATGTCATGATTTTCCCAACAACCTATTATTTCACTTTCTTAAATTATCATAGGAAGTGGCTGAGCCAAGGTTTGAAGGTTGTAATTTTCAACAGGGCTCATACTCCTCACAACTACTCAGCTGTCCCTGTGATGAAGGCCAAACTCACAGTTCAGAAAGCCAAGTATGGCATCTCTCTGCTTTATAATCTCTTCCTATTTCTTGAAGATGAACCTAGAACTTTCAGGAAAATGGCCAATTGCTCAATTCATTCAGTAACAGAAAGCAAATAAAGAACTTTACAGCAGGGACTTCCTACAATCAACTATTAGGGTACATTGGTAAGCAATTATGATTATTGCCAGGGCTGGCAAATGGTATGGTGGTTAAAGGTGCTGGATTCCCACATGGCCAACTGTGGTTTGAATCCCACACCTGGCGCTTGCTTTCTCACTTTCCCTCCCTCTCTTTCTTTCTCTGTCCCTCTCTGGTCAAATCAAACTAACTAAATAAATAAAGTTAAATAAAGTAATTATTTAAAAAAAGCTTTAAAAATTATTGCCATCTTATTGTTGAAGATTCAATATTTCTGATTGAATATTCTTACAATGGAGGGAAGAGACAGAGATAGAACAAGGAGAAAATTATTCTTTTCCAGATGGGAGCATATTTAAAAGCCACTTTAAGGGAGCTGAGTCATATAGGCAGTTATAACTTGAATCTAACGGGATCAAAGTCGTGTTTTTTTTTTTTTTTTTTTTTTTTGAAGCG
>NW_006160078.1:1172396-1186661 GCF_000334495.1 Tupaia belangeri chinensis | reverse complement strand
AGGCGCAAAGACTTGATGGAGAGACAGAAAGTGAGAAATCACCCCCCCCCCAGGGGGGATGGCCACGCTGAAATCCCCTTTCCATTCTCCCCTTGGGATTTTGGGCACTCACACAAGTGCCTGGTGTGAGTTTTAAGCCACCAGATCCAGTATTGGACTCGACCACGTGGGAGTCCAGCGATGTAACCACTATGGCATCTGTTGGTCCTCTCAAAGTCTTTAAAAACGAAGAATCCTAAGACTAGAAATACTGAGGAAAGCTAGAACACAGATTTCCTGGCAACTAGTCCCATGTTCATTGTATATGACCTTCAATCCATCACTTACTCTTTTGTTGGTCTGTTTGTCCATTCATCCACCCATCTACCCACACATCCATCCATCTATCTGAGCATTTTTTCATGTATAATCCCATTCACCCATTTAGTAATATTGAAGCAACTACTAAAGGCAGTTGTTGTGAATATAAGGCTGAATGGAACATTATCCTTAGCCTCAGGAACTCAATAGTAAATGATATTCAGATGCTTGATTCATCTTTCAAGAATTTTCAGAAGCAGTGCTAGTCATAGCAAAGGAAGCATGTTTAAGATACAATCAGCAAAAGTATCGACTGGATGTGTTCTGTGTTGTAATATGGGTTGTATTTATACACTGCGGGTATTACTCAGCCATTCAGCGTCTCTGCTCCTCTAATATATTCCTCAAGGTAGACACTGTAGGACATGGTAGGAAAAGCCCCTGAGGACCTCACTGTGGTGAAGTGCTTGTAGATACTGCTACTTGACAGGCTGAAGCCACAAGGGAGGCCTGAGTTTGAGTCCCAGCATGCCCTAAGAAGCTGGGTGCAGTGGTGCACACCAGTAGTCCCAGCAACTCAGGGGTCTCAGATAGGAGAACTGCAACACAGTGAGACCCAACTTAAAAGAAAAACACCTGAGAGTGTTCAGAAGATGAGGCTTTGAGGAGTGGTTCTTCTATTTACTGACGTGTGGCCCCAGGCAAGTTGTTCATCAATTTTTAGCCAGAAAACACTCCCACAATGATCTAGTGTCAATATTCCCTGTGCAGATGAAAATGCTAAGATCTAAAGGGGCTCAGATATACTCAAGGTTACACAGCTAATTAGTGGCAGAACTAATTCACTTTAAAACAAGTCTTACTCCCCTAAACACAGATTAGAAGTGTTCTGGCTTTGATGTCTAGGCTCCTTTACTCTGGGGTCAGACTGCCTGGATTTCAATTCCTCTTCCGTCTCTCACCAAGGCATATGTGACCCAGGGCAAGTGATTTCTCCTCTCTGTGCCTCAAGGATCAAGTGGGGAACACAACACTACCTACCACACTGTGATTTTATAAAGATTAAAAATATAATCCAATAACTATAGTTGTGAAAATCTGATATATTATCATCATAGGTTTGAATTACATCATCTGTCTTTATTTGTGAGGCTTTTCATAAAGGCAAAAATTCTTAAATACTTAATATATGCCAAACATATCATTAAAAAATCTTATTTTCATTTATTATTTATTCATTCATTAATCACATATATACTGAAATTACTATCTGGTAGACACTGTTCTATGTTCTGGGATGAAACAAGAACAAAGTAACATTCAATTCTAGCAGGGTTATAGGGCCAAAAAAGTAAGAAAGAAGAAAAAAAGAGAAATTTTACGTTCATTAGAGTGTGCCAAGTGCTATACAGAAAAATGAAACCAAGATGGGGATAAGGAATATAGTAGCAGTGAAGGACTGGGCAATGGAGTTGACAGTCTGAACAGAGTGGCCAAGGAAGGCAGCATGTACGGAACATTTGAGGAAGAAGGGTAGTAAGTCAGGTAGGTATCTTGGTGAAGGGTGTCCGACAAAGGGAAGAGCAAGCTCAAAGGTCCTGAGGCAAAAGCATATCTGGCATGTCTGTGGAGTAGAAAAGAATCAAACGTACTTTGAACAGAATGAGTATGGGGGAGAAGAGTAAGCAATAAGATAAAAAAGGCAACAGGGGACAGAATTAGGGCCTTGTAAGTCATCAAGGGACCTTGATCTTTTACTTTGTATGAGTTAAAAACATCAGGTAGCTTTGAGTGAAAGAGTACATAATTTGATGTAGAGTTTAACCAAGTGTGAAGCAGACAGTTTAACTGCTGATGTGTTGAGAACGGACCAAATGAAGTGAGGGTGTAAGCACAGGTACCATTAGGAGATATGAGACAGACAATTCTGGTGGGCCAGAACAGCTTCAGTTTCCTCCTTGGTGGACAGGAAGACCACATTTTCCAGCCCCTTTTTAACTGGGTGGGGCCAATAGCCTAGCTCTGGACAATAAAATGTGAGTGGAAGAGAAATATGTTATTCCAAGCCTGGCTCCTGAAGAGTTGCATGCTTTCATCTGCCTTTCCCCTCTGCCTGTCAGGGAGCTCAGAACTTGTGAATAGTACACACATGTGATAGAAGCACCATGGGTTCCTAAGTCTTTACTTAGCAGGGGGCTACCTAGGAGCACCCCCAGGTCTGTATCAAACAATGAGAAGAATGAGAAGTAAACTTCTACAGTGCCAGGCCACTAGGTCAGGGAGGTTTGTAACAGCTTTTCTCATAGCTCTAGATTTACCTTCACAAATACAGAAGGCTAGTGTAATAAACCAGGCAAGAGATTACAATGAATTGGATCTGGGTATTAACAAGTTATGACAGGTAATGGATACTGAATGTATTTTGAGGGCAGCACCTACTAGATTTTTGACAGATTTGTAAAGAGGTGTAAGAAAAAACATTATGGATGACATCAAACATTTTAGTCTCAATAATTAGAAGGTTGGAGTCATCATTAACTGAGACAGGGATGAACAGAAGCAGTAAGTGAGGGGTCCATGAGGCAGGGAAGTTATCTTTGGGAATATGAGGTCTCAGATGATTATCAGACCAGAGTAGAAGATGCTGAGTAGTCAGTTACACCATTACACAGAGGGGTGTGTGCTGGAGCCAGCTTTTGTCAGTTCGTGAGAATCAGTTACAGAATTTTCAGATTTAAACCAGTTATTCAGCAATTACTAGCTTGAAATTAGCCCTAGAAAGAGTATTTACACCCCAGAAATTGGCAAATGCTCAAGTCAAGACATATTTTTTTCTGAGCTCTCTAGATGGTAAACATTGACTGCCATTAAGTTTAAGAGTTGAAGAGAGAGGTCATGTTTACACATGAGAATATATCTCTAATATCAGAAATATCATTCCTTTAATGATATTTATCTTGGTCATGGTGTTTTAACCAATGATATTTTTAGACAACTTGAACATATAGAAACCCACTGTACATGATTTGCTATAGGTGATTTTGTTTTTTATTTAGTTTTTCCCTGAGCAAGAGAGATAAAGAGTCAGCATCCTCAACAGGGTTTTGATATCATAATCCATCTCTAACCTTAGCTAGCCCCAGATCATGGGCATTTGTATGTCTAGCAGACTCAGTGAGGTTTCAAGATGCAACTCAATGACCGTCCCAAGTGGGTCAGCCTTGCTGAGTTGCATTTTACCGCTATACCATTGTCTTACACCAGTTCATTGTGTTTCAACAGCTTTACACATGAAAATAATAATTCACTTCTATTATCTTCTTAAGGTGACAAAAATAAATTCACAGAATAAATTTGAGTACACTATACATCTTCTGTAAAATTTCCCATATTCACAGTACACCAAACATTTGTATTATTTTATTGGGTTGTTTTTCTATGCAAAAATGCATCATGACTTTTCTGACCACCCAATATTTAGAATCAACCCCCAGCTGAAAAGTCTCTCCAACCTCTGATTATTCATTCATAAAATAAGGATTATAATTTTCCTATCTACATCATCAGATAATTGTGAAGAGCAAATGAGAGTATACACAAAAAGGTTTTGCCGATTTTAAGCATGTTGATAGACCTGACCTAAAATGAATAGATTGTAATCTTCAAAAGGTTTTCTTATGCATCTTTGTAGATGGTCAGAGACTCTTTAGAGCCACAGGTGGATATTCTCCTCTTGGTCTAGAACTTAATAATATGATGGCATATAGGTAAATTAAGGACTCCATGCCAATTTACATTTAACACATGGAGGAGAAATATGGCTTCTTATTTCTTTGCCTTATCCTGGACACTTTTTCGTTCCTGGAATAGAACCTGACATTCTATCGACTAGGAAGGTGGGATCTCATTTTGGATACTGTATTTCTGTCTTTAA
Organism: Tupaia belangeri chinensis; assembly: GCF_000334495.1. Taxonomy (NCBI): domain Eukaryota; kingdom Metazoa; phylum Chordata; class Mammalia; order Scandentia; family Tupaiidae; genus Tupaia; species Tupaia belangeri. The sequence continues at coordinate 1,182,427 of NW_006160078.1, read as the reverse complement.
TTTTTAAGCAGTCTTCATTATAAAAGGTGCTCTTCTCAGTATTTTAATTCAATCTGAGTTAAACTAAGAGGAGAAAAAAATGTAGTGACATAAAATAGTCATATACTGTTTAGGGGATGTAGTAGATAAATCATTTCTATTATTATGTATTCTATTATAGAGTTGCCTAACTAGTCCCCATGAATGGATCTCCAAGACTATTTCAGTCCTTTAAAAGTTTTCTTTATAATGAAAAATTAGAGGATTAATCAATAGAAACACACACAAATACACCAACACAACTTAAGTGGGAATATTTATAAGCATAAAATGTCACAGGGGATTTTTATGTACTTAAATGTCTCTCAATGCTCTTAGAAGTCTTGTAGCTTGGTATCTTTGCTTTCATTGCTGAAGCTTCAATAAAGAGGTTAGATCCAACATATAATACCTGTTCCCTACAAAGAAGAAATTAATGTCTACTCTGTATGATAATATATTTGCATGGAACTTCTTCAGGCAACTTAAACTTTGGTTGTCCATGGGGCTGAAGGAAAATGGTGATTATGATGGGGATGATTAGGCCAACTTTAAGAGAATATTTAAATATTCGGATAGTTTAATGACTATTTTTTAATTGTCAGGGGGTATGTGTGCTTGAGTGTGAGCATGGGGAGGGGAGAGAAAGAAGCCCCCCTCAGTGGGGTGTGGCATACCACAATTCTCTTTCCTCCATTTATTTTTGCCATCAGGATTCTGAGAACTCACATGCATGCACCTAATATGTTTTTCAAGCCACTGGGGCTGGGATTCATACCACAGTCAGTCATGTAGGATCTGGCTTCCAACGCACAATGATTAATCACTGTGCTACAGGGCCTGCCCAATAGCTAGTTTCTTTTATTAAAGTTGGTACTGTGTTTGCATATGTGAGGGGACATACAGAAGGAAATGGTGTTTTTTTTGTTTGTTTGTTTGTTTGTTACAATTTTGGTTAGGATCAAATTTAATGAAGGAAGAGATTCCCACTGACATACTTAAAGCTGATGAAAAACAATGAGGTGAAATGCCTGACAGAACATCTTCCCATTGTTGGTTTTTTCCCTCCCCCTCAGTTATTTTAAAGACTCAGATGGAACACCAAGGTGAGTATGGTAGCCATGGTGAGTACAATGAAAGCAGATTTAGCACATGTTATGGAGTGGTCAGAAATGACCAAAGTAACAAGAAGACGTGTAATAGGCACACACATAAAGACCTGCTGGTGGTTAAAAACATCAACCTCATAAATATAACCTTACTGTGATACCCTCTGAAGTGAATGGTGTCTTCTTAGCTCAGTTGGTTTCCAGAGCCTTAACTATATCTTTTTCGGCCTCAGATGCTCCTCAGGTGACCAACACTTCATGGTGTCTGAACAGCTTCATGTAGGTACAACTGACTGCACCTTGCCCTATACCTGCATATACTTCTTGCCCTCAGCTGATAGTGAGACATGTGAGGATCTGCTCAGTGTCTATGGATTTCCAACTTGGAAGTACAGGGAGATGGGTACCCTGTGGCACAAGCCCTAGAAAATGTAAATTGACACAGTAGATCAATAAATCTCCTGTCCTTTTGGTCTTGAGAAGCAGTTGTTTATGTAGCCTCTCAGAAGCTGGAGGACCATAAGATCTATCAATCAGTCATGCTGCTGTTACACAGAGGCCAGCTAGACATTGCACCAACTTTAGGGCTCTTTTTCAACCTGCTTCTTTTCCGTTTTCTTACTCCTTTTCCCCTTCTGGGGTCCCTCTTCTCTGCTACACCCACCTCACTGAAATAAACGTCAACTACAAAAGTACATCACATATATATACAAAAGGCCTCTGATTTTGATGCTAAGTTAAACATGGGAAATGGTACAATATAACTTCCCAGAAAAATACTTCAACTTAAAATTAGACTATCTTTATCAAAGTATGTGATTTCTTTAAATCCCTGCAATTAATAAGTGGACATTATATAATATTTAAACTCACCTTATCTGAGTCGACATCATATGCTCTGATATCCTATGTTATAGGGAAGGGATTCAAAGCCACTCTTGCTAAAAAGTTAAGAAGTAGGAATATTTACCCTGGAAAAAAATACTTCTTCAGTGGAATATTTGTCTTCAAACCAATGAAGGGCTATTATTTAGAAGATTTGGACTTGCTACATATAATTCCAATGAGAAAGATTAAGATGAATAAGCAGAATAACAGCAGCAACACAACTACAACAAAAACGGAAGAACCTATATATAACAGTTACTAAGCTGGTAAGTTCTTTATAGATACTCCTAAATGTAGTAGTACAGGGGACCAGCAGTTAGCGTAATGGCTATGTCGCTGGACTCCCACGTAGTTGACTGCGGTTTGCGTCCTGGACCCAGTGGCTTAAAACGCACGCCGGGCGCATGTGCATGAGTGCCCAAGATCTCAAGAGGAGAATGGAGGAAAAGGGATTGTGGCGTGGCTGTCCCCCCTGGGGGGTGATTTCTTGCTTTCTGTCTGTCTCTCTCTGTCTGGCGAGCGCACGCGCCCTATAGCAAAAACCTCTCCAAAAAAAAGAAAAGAAAAAAGAAAAAAAAAGAAATGTAGTGTTACAGTAGTAACACAATTAGAGCCCCAAGGTCAAGGTCCTGGGCTAATTTTTAACTTAAAAAATTTAAAAATAGGGACCAGCAGTTAGCGTAATGGCTATGTCGTTGGACTCCCATGTAGTCAAATGCAGTTCGCATCCCAGATCCGGTGGCTTAAAACTCACGCCGGGTGCGTGTGCGTGTGTGCCCAAGATCTCGAGAGGAGAATGGAGGAGAAGGGATTGAGGCATGGCCGTCCCCCCTAGGGGGTGATTTCTCGCTTTCTGTCTCTGTCTGTCTGGCGAGCGCACGTGCCATATAGCAAAAACCTTTAAAAAAAATTAAAAATAAACTTAAAAAAAAATCCTCATTTATATTTTCAATGCCTTACAAAATGTATAGTGCTACTATTTCCATTTTAAGGACTAAAAACCTGAGATTTTGACAGACTGAGCAGTTTGTCAAAGGGCCAATATCAAGGAAGTGGTGTAAGTAGGACTGGAAACTCTGTCAATATGGTATCCAAAACCCTGTAGTTGCTTAATATGCTATCTTGGCACTGTAGGGGTGTAGGTGTCAGCTCAGTTATTAGAAAGAATATTTAGTAATCAGAGGTCTTAAAGATGTAATAGACTTTCCCCGTGGTGATAAATCCCTGTATGTATACATCTGACAGCTGATTGGCTCGGTATGATGTGGCTGACTCTCCTAATGAGACAGGTGAAAAACAAGGACCCACCTGAACTCAGAGGTGAAGTACATTTGCAGCTCTCTCTTTGCAGGATGTACCTGAATTGCAGCTATGAATCTGACCTCCAGCACAAACAAGAAACAGTAGCAGTCAAGACAGAGGACTGCAACTGACCTAAGAATGAACTATGCCTCATTTCCATACTAAAAATCATAACTCTGGGTGGATATTTAAGATGCTAATGATACACATAAGCTGGAAGATGCACAAACAGCCACTATGTATGAACTGAGAAAACCCTTCCTGTGCATGCCATCACTCCACAACTCTCCCACCCTGACCCTGATAAAAACCCCAGACTCGCAGCATTCAGGGTGTGGCTGAGACTTTCTCTCCTACTACAGTCTCATGCTCTAGAATAAGTCCCAGTAAAATTTTGCCTGGGTTTCTCCACCTGTTGTCCTTAATTTCTATTCTCTTGAGTCCAAAATTCCTCATTTGGTGACACTAAGATGGAGACACAGAATTCACAACATTCTAGTTCTATTAATTCTTCCACATGAACAGGGGTAAAGGGTGGGAGGCAATTAGAACAAGATACAGGGGGACCCAAACAAGAATGGAGAACCTCCAGGGCTCCTTCCACAGAGGGTTAAAAGTCTTGTGCTGAAGTTGGGCTATGGTGAACTGAGTTTGGCAAGACAGAGCATGGCAATAGAAAGAGGCAGATTTAGAATCAAGATTTTTAAAGGTCTAATTATTGAATGGGAAGAACCACTATGCTTTAATCAACATGAATATTCTTGGACTAGAAGCATTAATCCCTGAATAGGACCTCAAATAGAGTTAGCCATACCAGATCTCCAGAATAGCCTGCTTAGAGAGATATTGCAGAGTGAGTTCATACTTTAGCCAAAAGTTGGTACTTGTGACCTTCAAAATTTATTCCAGGTCAGATGGGCTAACCAATTCAGGGAGCCTGGTAAGGGCCGGACCACAGAGAGAAGCTGCTCTGAGAGATAACAGTGTTTGAAGGCAACCTAAGAAGTTAACAAGAAAAATGGGGATTAGTTAGTAGTTATTATCAGTGCAATGTTTCAAATACTTCACTAGTACATTTGGGAATAAAGAAAAATGTTGGTTCCTGGTTGAATCGTGCAAGGTTTTTGACTCCATTCAAGTCTTTTTAAAATATGCATTTAGGATAATTTCTTTAATTTCTCCTTCAGTGTTTCCCCAATCAGTGAACACATGGAACTCCCATTAACTATCCTGAACAGCCGTTCATGCATAGATACAAGGAAATCGGTCTGGCAGTGTCGACAACGGTTTGTACAAACTGGCATTAGACAGAGTGGCTCATGAAGAGCAGCATGCTGGAACACAGAGCATCGTGATGCACGTAGCCCCGCAGTCACTGAGCGTTCCTTATCATTTATTAAGGCAGGCTTCCCTCATCTTTTCTCAATTATGCTTCATGTGCACTTATCTCAAAATTTAATTGAATTGGGTGCTTCACAGATGGGCTTAAAGGACATTTCTGTTCCCAACCACCAGAAACAAAAGAATGACTAGTATGTGCTCTCAAATTAGAAGCCATTAGGAAGGAGGAAGTTTTAGAGGGCTTGAAAAACTTTAACCGCCTTTGAAGAGCAGGGACGTGTTTACTGAGTACTGGCAGCATTTAGATCTTGGTGAAGAAAAGAGAAAGGGAGTCTGGATCTGTACTGCTGATCAAGTCTATCTGGGGCTGATGGAAAGAGAGGTACTTCCATGCCAAGCTGCACTTCTTTTATTTATTTATCTTTTTGGAGAGGTTTTTGGTATAGGGTGTGTGTGCTCACCAGAAAGACAGAGAGACAGAAAATAAGAAATCACCCCCAAGGGGGGATGGCCACACTGCAATTACTTCTCCTTCTTTCTCCTCTCTGGATCTTGGGCACGCATGCACACGAGCCTGGCTTGAGATTAATCCACCGGGTCCGGGACTCGAACCAAGGTCGACTACATGGGAGTCCAGTGACATGTCCATTATGGTAACTGCTAGTCTGGAAGCTGCACTTCTTGATCCTGCTAGTGAAACACAAGAGATAAAAGGAAGGAAGGAGGGGGACCAGGAGTTAGCATAAATGGCTATGTCACTGAACTCCCACGTAGTTGACCATGGTTTGCGTCCCGGACCCAGTGGCTTAAACTCACGCCGGGTACGTGTGCGTGCGTGCCCAAGATCCTGAGAGGAGAACGGAGGAGAAGGGACTGTGGCGTGGCCATCCCCCCTGAGGGGTGATTTCTCACTTTCTATCTCTCTGTCTGCCTGGCAAGCACACGCGCCCTATAGCAGAAAACCTTTCAAAAAAAATAAATAAATAAAGGAAGGAAGGAGGGCTTATGGAGGAAGAAGTGAAGTGAGAAACCCAAGAGTGAGAAATGGGAGACTACAGGGAAGACACGGGAGCTGGAGAGAGGTAAAGACAGCTTGTTTCCTTTTGCATTATAATCTGCACATAAAATAATCATGTTAACATTGATGCTTACACTAGCCCAACACTAATCCCAACCCCAATTACAACCCCAACATTAACTTAATGGAAGATCGGATATCTGAAGTCTAAACCCAGAAAGCTCTGAAATAAAAGAATTGACTTGGCCCATGTTCTGTGGTTGTGGAGATGACATGGAAGATTGGGGTTTAGTTCCCTGGTGGGCCTGTAAATGTTGGGCATGCACATACACGTCCATGATCCTGGCTAGCTGGGAAAGGTGGGGAGTGGGAGAGAGAATTGTGGCATGAGACCCTATTGAGGATGCTTGTCTCTCTCTCTCTCATGGAATGAATAAACTTTAATAAAGAGAAAAGTCCTAAAATGATATTTTAAGTCAGTGTGACTCTATTAAATGCTGTTGTTATAATAACTATACAAAGATTCACATTGGGCTAAATGATCTTTAGGGCTCTTTTCATTTGATTCTCACATTAGGTGAGAATTTTACAGATAAGGAGTCTATGGCTAGCATTAGGAGGGAAGGGTGGGTTGGGATTGAACTCAGAGAGTCTAATTCTAGAGCAGATGGTAAGGAAGTGACAGAAGGCCTGGAAAGTGTCTCAATAATGAGGACTGCATACTGAGAGTTCGCCTGGTGTCCTAGGCACTGGGCTCAGCATTTCCTTAGCTCTCTCATTTAATCCTCACAACAACATACTGACATACCGTGAGCTGGCACCTTCTTTTAAAAATGAAGAAACCAAAGCTTCCAGGGTCTAAATTGTTGCTCAAGATTCCTTCATTCATATTCAAGCTGAGCTGGCACTCCAACTCAGAACTGCTCGGCCCCAGGTCCCCAATTACTCATCTGTACATGAGAAAGCACTTCTGTACTTTGGAAGAACCAGATGAGAATCACGTGGGTGAGGTGGAGATGATGGGCACTCTTAGTTTCATAGTTGTACTAGCTACATTACAGGTAATCAATTATTTAAAACCGACAGACTCAAATGGATCAAACCACAGAAAGATGCATTAGGTATGAAGATAAACAGGAAACCTAACAGGTACAAGATAAACAGGTAACTCAGGAAAGCAACTTTTCCAAAATAAGAATATGCAGGGTCTTCGAGAAGTTTATGGAAAATGTATATTATAAAAACAAACAAAAAAATCTATCCATGGATTTCAAAACTTTCTTGCACCAAAATAAATTAATAATTATTTTTTCCCCATGAATTTTTTGAAGTCCCCTTAACATTACAAAAGGAACCAAAAGGAGTTTGCTGATCTTTGAGTTCACAACCTTGGCTGTATCTATTGGTTAGGGTTAGGATTAGGGCACTGCTATAGGATGAATGCTTGCATATATTGTCATCTAACACCCAATGTGATGGTATTAAGAGGTGGGGCCTTTGATAGAGCCCTCATGATTAGACTTAATGTGCTTGTAAAGAGGCCCTAGAGAGTGCCCTGGCCTCTTCTGCCATATGAGAACACAGTGACAAGATGCTATCTGTAAGCCAGAAAGCAGACCTTTAGTGAACCTGATCATACTCACACCACACCCGGATCTCAGACTTGCAGCCTCCAGAACTGTGAAAAATACACTTCTGTTGTTTATAAACCACTCGGTCAATAGTATTCTGTTATAGCATCTTGAATGGACTAAGAGAGGCACTTTTAAAAATAATGATGCTTGGGACCAGACCCAAGACCAATCAAATCAGAATCTCTAGGGATGAGGTGTGGGTAAGAGCATTTTAAAAAAATCTCTTCTGGTGATTCTAATGTGAAACCCGAGGACCTTTCAGCCTGGTGCCTGCAGCATGCTTTGAAATGTCTTGTTTTCCTTTACTATCAATAGATTTTTTTCTCCACTAAAACCAGGCCTTAAGTCTTTTCCCTTCCAAAAAAGACCTTGAAAAAGGGAGTTGAACAAGGTGGATTCTCAAATTCATTCCCCTGGAGGGCTTCTTAAAAGACAGATTGCTGGATTCCACTTACTGGAGATTCTGATCCGGTAAGTATAGGATGGGGACTGGGGAGGCCCACTGCTGAGAAGTCTCTAGGTGATGCTGGCACTATAGGTCCAGAAGTCATATTCTGCGAATCACTTTCATAGAGGGTTAGAAGGGACAGTGATGATTAAACCAGGAAGTTGTTTTCTGCCATATCCCATCAGTCTAATTTATTCAAAGTGAAGTTTGTTCATAGTGGTATAATTTCTGAGTCAACGGATATCACTGATTACTCTCTTTCCATTGGGTCTCTATGTCCCTAGCTTGCCATTTGAATCTTCTACTTTGCAGAAGTTCAGCCAGTCTGTTGTCAAACTGAAAGATCCTGCCTTGCCATTAATACAGGTTTATTTTGGCATCCTAGAGAAGTTGAAAAGTAGACAAAAATCAATCAGGTTCTTTTTCCCCCCCAAATTCTCTTGGCAAAGTCCTCATTCCCTGAACTGGTTAGTGGGTAATGGTGGCTGAGAATTGGTCAAGTCACTGTGGCGTAAGCAAGGTGTCTTGTGAGAAACCTAGTATCAGGGTGAGGAGGAAGAAAAGCTAACCTTGATGTGAGGTTATAAGGAGATCTTCAGACGCCCTCAAGGCAGGACATACAGGCTGGCACTATAGGGTACTCTGCTATGTGGTCATCTGAAACCAGGTCAATCTGAGGGGTGGGGTGGGTGGCAAAAGCAGTTGCTTGTGCTAAGAGTCTGTATTTGGACTGTATCTCTTCCACTTCACTCTTCTGGACAATTTCTTTTAATTTGAAGGTCTACCATAATTTCTGACCAGCTTCTCTTGGGTAGATTCTTCTGGTAGGATTGGGAGCAAAAAGATTAGGCTCTTTCATTAGTGAAGTGAGTTGGTATCCAAGTATTTAATTCCAAATTTGCCAGCACCCAAAGCAAAAGAGAGTATTACCAGCATCCCAGAAGCTCACTTTTTATCTACTCCCAGGAACTATCTATTTATTGGGTAGTCAGAAAAGTCATGATGTATTTTTCTGTTTTTTTTTTTTTATGCAAAAATGTGTCATAACTTTTCTGACAACCCAATTCATGGTAAGGATATCCTGACTTCTAACACTACTGATTTGTCTATGTTGGAACTTCGTGTAACTAGAATCATGCAATATATGCTTAATTATGCCTGACTTCTGTCACTCAATATTCATAAAAAGTATCAAGAGGTTTTTTTGGTTGTTGTTATTATATAAATTCCAATGTGTGAGTTTCTTGCTTTTAGATCTTTGTCACAGGATGCATGCATATGCATTTTTCAGAGAGAGAGAAAGAGAGAGAGAGAGAGAGAGAAAGAGAGAGAAAGAGAGAGAATGAGAGGGGGAAAAATGAGAAATCACCCCTGGGGGGATGGCCATGCCACAATTCCCTCTCCATTCTCCTTTTAGGATTTTGGGAACACATGCACACACACCAATGGCAATTCTCTTTTTCTTTTCTTTTTTTTTTTTTTTAAGAGATTTCTGCTATAGGGCGTGTGCACTCGCCAGACAGAGAGAGACATAGAGACAGAAAGTGAGAAATCACCCCCCAGGGGGGATGGTCACGCCGCAATCCCTTCTCCTCCATTCTCCTCTCGGGATCTTGGGCACGCATGCACATGCATCCGGCGTGAGTTTTAAGCCACCAGGTCCGGCACGCGAACCGCGGTCGACTACGTGGGAGTCCAGCGACATAGCCATTACTCTAACTGGTGGTTCCCAACCCAGGGTAATTTTCAAGCCATGTGGGAGTCCAGTGCCTTAACCATCATGCCACCTGCTGGCCCCCTGAGTACCTCTTCATTCAATTAATTTTTGAAAGTTGGTTGGACAATTCATAGTTTGGGGCTATAAGTAATATCAATGCTTTAATCATTCTTATTCAAATACTTTGGTACCATATTCAACAATTCTGTTGGGCATATACCTAGGGGTACAATGGCTATCTCATGGGACATGATTATGTTTAGCTTTACTATAGTGCCATACCATGTTCCATCAAAATATCAATTTATATTTCTACTACCAGTACATGAGAGTTTTAGCTATTTCACACTCACGTGAATACCAGGTATTTTTCTTTCTTCTTCTTTTCTTTTTTCTTTTTCATTTAAACCATGATAGGGTGTATATAATGGTATTTCATTGTGGTTTTAATTTGCATTTCCTGATGACTGAACATCCTGACATATATTTATTGTCTGATGATCTTTTGGATGCATCTGATTCAACTTTTTTTTTTTTCTATTTTTCAATGGAGTTG
>NW_006160078.1:1169082-1172324 GCF_000334495.1 Tupaia belangeri chinensis | reverse complement strand
AATTACAAATAGTCTTTGTATTTTAAAGAATATTTTTGCTCCTAACCCAAAGTATTCTCTCTTCTACAATTCTGGCAGATACTGGAAAGAAATTATTTAATAGAAGTGTATAAATCCAGTGATGTGACTTCTGACCATCTAAGTAGTGAAGTTAATAGTCCCTAATTCACTAATGACCATGACCACATTATTCTTCATTAATTATATGCCTGGGCCTCTGTGTACTCATTCTATATATAGAACCTGCCCGTTACAACCTCTCAACAATGGTCAACTGTCAGTCAGCCATGGTAACATTCAGTCAAATACAAAAGGACTTCTAGTTATTATTCAGTCATAGCCATCTCATCATTTCACATGGCAGACTAAGGGAGAAGGAATAGAAAAAAGAGAATATTCAAATACAAACAAAGTGATTTAAAAAGATAACTGGGAAAACAGAAAAGAGGCAAGGTTTTATTCAGCTGCAAATTAGGTTTTGAATGAAGACTTTTGAGGATATTGGGTAAGTGTCCTCAGAGGCCAGCTTCTTTTGCACATTTACACTGAAAACAATTTACATAAGTAGAAGCCTGGTATCAGAAGTAACCATAGAAACCTTGCCCTTCCATCATATTCAAGGTGTTCATTTGTTTCCCATTTGGTGAAATCTCCCTAGTCACTAGATATGTGGATATAACATTTTATAAATGGATCAGAGTTGGGATAAGTGCTGAAGGAATTGTAAAGAGGATTCAGAGAAGGGAGTGGAAAATTTACAAAACAAAGGATACAAATCCTTAGGTTCTCCTGGAAAATGCACCTGTCTAGGAAGCTATAGATCTAACCTATGATGACTTAGATGCTTGATTTTTATTGCCCAGAATTATGGTAACTCAGAAAGAGAGAAAAACATTCAGAAAGAAGGGGACTACCCCATAGCTGTGCTGTTAATCCCATAAAAATTTAGTAAGTTTTGCTCCAGCTCTAGCCCTTGCACTCTTCTTTTTGGGCACAGTGGCAGATTAGCCACCTTATTGGCTCTTCAGGTGACTCACTCACTGATGGAGAGGAAAGGTGACTATGGAGCTGAGGTGCCCTTTAGGGGATAACCCCCTTACCCTGAGTTCTCCCTGTTCAACTATTCCCAGGTTTTTCTGGGTTCCATTAGCTATACACTTAAATCGAAAGTACATACTGATGGCCTTCTCATCATTAAAAAATGAATCTTATTGTTCAACTGGCATCAACAATATTATTTATTATTTAAAGTACTTATTTTCCTTCTCTGGGTGCTCCTCTGAATGATTTTAGCCATGATTGCTTGGCAAGATGAAACTTCATTTTGCTGAATCTCTGATGGGAAGGAAAACCAAAAATCAATCCAATACAGCTGACCTGACTGGCCAACACTTTGGTCTGAAGTGTGTTGAAATCCCAAGGAGAAAGATCAGAACATTATCATATTTCAGTTAGACAGTCCATCAGCAAATATTCAACATGGCCAAGCAAATGCATTTACAGTCATACAGAAAAAACACTTAGAGGATGTCATTAATAAATGAAGCGATAGAGCTTATTTTAATTGCATAGAATCTGTGTCTGGGATTAATGGGCCTATGACTTGTGGTCAAGTGGAAGATTCTGAGATCTGACCTTCTGACATAGAAAACAGTCATTTTTATACAAACATTGTCATAAAATGCTCACTTATTTTAGTAAGGAATGAGTATGGATTTTTTTAAATGTAAAACAGTGTCTCAGCAAAAGATACCTTGAATATCAATTTTGAAAAAGAAGAAAAATTTCATAATAAATAAAACTCTCTAGAGTCACCACAATCATTATCTTTTCATACCTCCTTATATCAAGGCTTATGTACATTTTTCACAAATAAAATATCTCCCCATGCACTAAACGGCTTAAAATATTGTGTCTTTCACTCTGTAAACATTCTCTGCAGTTGAAAATACATTCTAAATTTGCATTCATGAATCAAACTATGGCTTGCAGCAACTTTGTGACATTGCTTATTAGAAATGCTTGTTGCTTTTCTGGTTATTTATAAGAAAATTGGGTTTCTAGCTAATATTTCTCCCTAATAGACACCCACAGTAAAGTTTTAATTGTGAACAATTTTCTTACAATTTCTCACATATAATTTTGCAGTGAATTTTTATGAAATGAATTGAAACTCTTTCTCTCAGAGAAAACTGCTGATTATAGACATCCTTTTCATCTTATTTTCCTATTAAAAAAGGGAAGAGGGAACCAGCAGTTAGCATAATGGCTATGTCGCTGGACTCCCACGTAGTTGACCACGGTTCGCGTCCCGGACCCAGTGGCTTAAAACTCACACCAGGCGCATGTGCGTGCTTGCCCAAGATCCCGAGAGGAGAATGGAGGAGAAGGGATTGCGGTGTGACCATCCCCCCTGGGGGGTGATTTCTCGCTTTCTGTCTCTCTGTCTCTCTCTGTCTGTCTGGCGAGTGCACGCGCCCTATAGTGAAAACCTCTCCAAAAAAAAAAAAAGGGAAGATACATGTAAATGAATCACCTTAAGTGTGAGATGTACTAGATAGGTAAAATTTTTAAAAATTATGCTTGCATTACTCTAGCCATTTCATAAAAGCATACCAAAGGATTCAGAATTTGACTTTCATGCAGAAAAATTACTTGATGAGTAGTGTTTATCTAATTCTGGTCCATGAACTGTAGTGATTCTGATAAAAACAAACAACATGTGCAATAAAACCAGTTCAGACAATAGCAAACACTGGAGTTTTGACTTTCTATACGATAGCAAATCAGAATATTAAATTTTAGTTATTAATTTTTAAGATTAGAAATATATGGCTTGTTCACATTACAGTGCTGTGCACACAGTAATGTTCAATAAACATTCCTTGGAAGATTGATATGTGTATGAGATATAGTAGGTTAAGAAATGAGATAGGGTGACTTATTCACAATAGCAAAACATGGAAGTGACCCAAATGTCCATTGACCAATGAATGGATGAGTAAAACGTGGAATATATATAAAAGAGATTATTCACCCTTAGAAAGGAAGGAAATCCTGTGATATCCAACAACATAGACTGCATGGACATTATGTTAAATGAAATAAGCCAGTCACGAAAAGACAAATACTGCATGATTTCTTTTCTTTCTTATTTTTCTTTTCTTTGAGAGAGATTTTTGCTATGGGGCGTGTGCACTTGCCAGAGAGAGAGAGAGACAGACAGACAGAAAGTGAGAAAT
>NW_006160078.1:1152733-1168960 GCF_000334495.1 Tupaia belangeri chinensis | reverse complement strand
CAAACCACAATTGACTCCATGGGAGTCCAGTGATGTAGTCATTACACCATCTACTGGTCCCTGCAAGATTTCTCTGATACGAGGTAGTTAGAGTAATCAAAATCAGAGACAGAAAAGTAAAATGGTACTTGTTAGGAACTAGGGATGGAGGAAATGGAGAATTACTGTTTGATGAGTATAGAGTTCCAGTCCTGCAAAATGGAAAGAGATCTGTAAATGGGAGTTGATGATGGCTGCACAACATGAATGTATTTAAAAGTAGTTAAGATAGTAACTTTTATGTGTATTTCTTTTTTAAAAGTTTTTGCCATAGGGCACATGTACTGCTCAAGGGAGAAAAAGAAAGGGGGAAAGTGAGAAATCAACCCCCATGGGGGAGGGCCACACTGCAGCCTAATCTTCCATTCTCCTTTTGGGATTTTGGGCACCCATGCACACATGCCCAGCATGAGTTTCAAGCTGCCAGGTCCATAACTTGAGCCACGGTTGCCCATGTGGGAGTCTAGCACCTTAACCATTATGCTACCTGCCGACCTGTATTATATGTATTACATAGCACACACACGCACAAAATGGAGCAGACAGCAGGTGGCATTATGGTTAGGGTGCTGAATTCTCACAGGGTCAACTGCAGTTCTAATCTCGAACCTGGTGGCTTGCTTTCTCCCTTTCCCTCTTTCTGTCTCTGGTGAATTTTAAAAAATAATAATAAATAAAAAATAATTCTTTTTAAAAATGGAGAAAAGTACTCATGGTCATGACATGAATTAATGAATATGAATAAATTTTCTCAGATACTATCCACACTCCATGGTAGAGAGCGAAAAATTGGAGGACGTAAAAGCAGTGAAGGTACTTAACGAGAATAGGACAGTGTTGAATGGGGGGGTGTGAGGAGAAGAGGACAGAGAAAGATAGCAAGAGAACAATAGAGAGGTAAGACGTTAGTGAGAAACAGATATGGCTTATTGCCTGTTTAGGATGACATGTACAGTATTCTCAACTGGATTGGTCTGAGAAGTATTTCATGATGGGTAAAGTCTTTTTACAAGCAAAATGAGAAATGGTGATGGACTGTTTTAAAAAATAATTAGAATAATAATAATAATGACTGGAAAAAACATAGAAAAGATATTGAATGATGAAGTGGGGAGATTAATGTCTCTGTATTGACTGACATGCATGGCATTCCCTTTTGAAAAAGCAATGTAATACACTGTAAAATTATATGTAACCCAATGTAATATAAAGAAGATTATGATGATAATAATAAAATTTAAAAAATTAGAAAAAAAGAAATTAAAATAAAGTTAAATTAAATAAAAAGATACTTTCTTCACATATTATAACTAGTTCATATTAACTTGTTTCACAATATATTGGAATATATACATTCTGTGTTAATTAAAATATTTTCAACTTGCAAAAAAATTTTTTTCTCAGATATTCCCAGGGAAATAAAAAGGTGAAAATCATAAATTTTATGTTATATATACTTTACTACCATAAAAATAGTTGAAAAAAAATGAGATGGACTAATGATCTTGATTTTTTAAATGTCCCAACAAAAAACAGAAGCATTTTTCTTATTACAGTTTTCATCTCCCTTTATCCCATGACTTAAAATACTATTGCATCATTGGAAAAGTTATGGTGTATTTTTCTCTTTTTCTATCCAAAAACATATCATGACTCTTCTGAAAACCCAATATTTATAGGATGGCAACTTAGCAAATTTTACCTGCAGGTCTGACGTTTGTTCTTATTTTCTGAGCCTATAGTCCCATGATTTGCTGGAAGTGTCCATATGGATGTCTCACAGACAGCTCACAGTTAACACAACCCAAATCACATGTTTTTACTCCCCTTCTCACACTATTTCACCTCCAGCCTTTCCTGTCTCAGTAAAGGACGCTACAATCACCTCAGCTGCTAGAGAAATCTGGAGGTCACTTGGGATTCCTACTCCTCTCTCAGGTCCCACTCCCAGGACACCAGCAAGTCCTGTTCATTCCACCTCTACCCTACCCCAAAGAGCGCTACTGTTGTACCTCTCCTGTCCTCCTAGGCTTCTAGGCCCTCACCCCTCAGTTGGACAAGTGCAGATGTCTCCTATCCCCTCTCCTGCTCCCTTTCTTGGCTCGTCACAACCGACTCTCCCTGCAGAGGCCTGAGGAATCCATCTTATGTAAATCATGTTCCCATTTTCCCATGGCATTTGGAATAAAGTCACTCATTCCAGTGGCCTAGAAGACTCTGCATGCACAACAGAGCCTTGTCGGCTCTTCTTACCCCGTCTCCTCCTTGATCCCTACTCCATCCTCCATCTGCTCATACTGCTCCAGCTTACCAGGTCTTGCTCAGTGACTTCCATACACCGTCCTCCCTCCTGAAAATCTTCATGCTATTCCTCCTGTCTGGAATATTCTTTCCCTGATCTTTAAGGACTTTCATCCTTTTCATGATTCAAGTCTCAGCTTCTACTTCAGCTCCTCACGCTTTCCTTGATAACTCTATCTAAAATGTTTCCATTTGCTGTTTTCACTTATTGTACTCTCCTCTCCTTATAGAATTTTTACAACTTTAATTGTATCTACCTACCTACCTAGCAACACACACACACACACACATACACACAAACACAATTTCTGTATAATAATAGGCATGCTTTATGTGTTTATTTAATGACTGTCCTACTAGACTATAGACCTATATTAGGATTCTATTACAAAGAAGACCCATATTAGGTTCACTTTTATCTCCTAGGCTCTTAGCACCATTAGCACCTAGTAGAAACCACTGAACCCTTTGCTGAACAAATAAATGAATGAATAAACTGTATCTACATGTTATTCAAGAAAAGAAAAAATCCTATCAAGTCAAACCTAAGAGTCAACTGCATTTGGTAAAGGATGTGAAAACCATGCATAAAGCACTGCACAAATGATTTTTATTTCCTACTGAATAACATGGATTATGATTATATATGATTTAGGATTAGACATTGTATGATTTTATAACTGAAAGAACTCTTTAAAGATGATTTTGCTCAACCTCCTCTTGTTAGAGCTGAAGAAACTGCCCAACTCATTAATTCAATACCTCACCGTTTATATGACTGACATCACTTGCTGCTTTCCTATCTTGCTCGCCAATCTAGACTCTTTGACTTTTGGTTGGTGGAATATTCAAAACTGGATAAAACTCATTTATGAGAACAATTAGTTAGTGGTCATACCTTTTGAGAGAGAGATTTTTGCTATAAGGTATGTATACTTGCCAGAGAGACAGAAACAGAAAGCGAGAAATCAACCCCCAGCTTTTTTTAGGAATGGCCATTCCACTCTCCGTTCTCCTCCATTCTGCTCTTGGAATTTTAAGCACACACACACATGCACCTGGCTTGAGTTTCAGGCCCCCAGGTCTGGGACTCAAGTAGGGATCGGCCATGTGGGAGTTCAGTGCCTTAATGACCATGCCACCTGCTGGCCCCAGTCATGCCTAACTTCCATGCCACCTACTGACCCCAGTCATGCCTAGCTTCCAAATACAAATATTCATGCAATTGTGCATTGTTGGTTCATTGCTGGAGTAGAGACTAGAAGCAGACTGTCAAGAGACCACATCCTTATTTCCCCTTCTAAATAATTGGGCAGCAATAAGCATAAAAGTCTCAGAAATCCCTTCTTCCCTCCATGTAGTACTTCAAATTGTTAGATTGGATGGGGAGAATATAAAAACAAAGGAATATTTTTATCTGCTTTTCTTTTATCCAAGTACTATTGATCTGCTATTCAGAAATATAATTGTGTTTTCAACTTTGTGGAAAATGAGAGCTTCATAGTGGTTACATGCTATGTCTTTTCAGACATCAAAATGTGCGGGTTGCAAATATCCATCTCCTGTGAGATGTTTTCATTTGTGTCTGAATTTAATTTTTTACAAACAGAAACATCAAGGAAGGTGGCTTATTCTGATGTCAATGCAACGTACACATAAGTTATAAATGCATATGTAGCATAGGCATAAAAGTACTGATATTTACTGCAATTTGGGAGATCCTTGTTTAAAGGATTAAAACAAACAAATGTAAAACCTATGTGGTATCTTCCTAAAATGACTTCTACATTATCTTTTTTTTTTTTTAATTGTCAGAGGGTATATAATTTCGAGAGAGCAAGCACATGCAAGAGAAAGTGAGAGCCACTTCCTGTGGGGCATCATCATGCTATAATCCCTTCTCTTCCGTTTTCCCCTCTTTTCAGGATTTTGAGCATGCACAGCTATGCACCTGGCCTGTTTATCAAGCTGTTGGGTCTGGGCCATCAATCATGTGTCAACCATGTGGGCTCTAGCTGCCTTATCTACCACACCACTGGCTGGCTCCTGTCCTTTCATTCTTCAGACTGCTTGCTCTGTGTCTTATACTGAGAACAAGGTTCAGTGTGAAATTGTACTGAGAAGAGATTTCAGTGTGAAATGCAACAAAGACACTGTCCTAAAGGGGCTGTAGTATTTTGGTGAAGACAGCTAAGTAAACCAATGACTACAATACAATGTGAGAAGAACAGGCTGCTAGGACCTCCCCCCCCTCCCCCCAAATAGAACAGGAAATTAGATTTGAGAATCAGGGAGGGCTCCTCGGAAGTTTCTAGATTATGGAGACTGAGCAAGGTATTCCAAGAAGAGAAAAGCTCCTGTAAATGCACAGAAGCAAGAGAAGATGACAGAGAGGGAAGGGAAACAATTCAGCTCATACAATTGAGTTTAAAAAGAAATAAACATTCTCTCTCCTGTCAGTCTACATTGGCAAATTTGGTGATGTGGAGGCATTGTTAGAGTTTAAACTTCTTAATATTGGTCCTAAGAAATGGCCAACTCAGACTGCATTCATTTGTCTGAGAAACTATGTGAGTAGTTTTGAAAAGTGAGGCAGAAAAAAAAAAATCCTACACAAGATTCAAGTGTTCCCTGAGGGTGGAGTGCTAATTTGCTAGGATTTTCTGCTTTTTAAATGGCACTTTCCATTCCCTAAATCTTTCACAGCCTGAAAGGAAGTCCTAGGTACTCTTTCATTTTGAGCAGTTTATTAAACTGCTCAAACAGATACCAAAGGGAGCAGCTTTGGAATTTGACCTTTTTTATTAGTCATCATTCTTAGCGTTTGCAGCTCTATATCCACTAAGAAGGGCAATGACTTCTGTGAACCAGACAGGGTCTCGGTAACAAATCCTGGTATCCTCCTGTTTTCATCTACCTCATGGGTTTAAAATGACTCTAGGCAACGTTTGACAGATATGAATTATACTGCACCCTGGTACACAAGCATAAATAAAATGCTGGTAGATGGCGAAATAATTGCAAGCCTCATATATGCATTTATCTTTGTAGGAAACCTAGTGACTCTGTACTGAGTTGGAAAGATAATAAAAAAGCAGATAGCCTGAATTATGAGCATCCAAGTTTGTCTATTGAAAACAACTCAGTTATTGAAAATAGCACCGTTCATGATCCTCACAGAGTATGTTGACTTTATGAGACAAACAGCAGGATTTAAAGCAGAAAGCAGACTCTGCATTAGTAGGTTGATATATGCCAGTGTTAGACATCCAGTTTGTTTGATAAAACTTGGTTAAAACCATGAGATATGAGGTAGGTTCACAGAGCACAAACATTGTTCTGATCTGTTTTTGTCACTCTAAGTTTGCCTTTTCCAGATGTTGTCACAGGTATTAATAGCTTTCTTTATTGCTGAGTAATATCCCGTTGTACAGGCATACCACAATTCATTAAGCCACTTGCCAGTTGATGGCCATTTTTTAAAAATAATTTTTCACACCTGTCAATAAGGCTTCAATAAACATTCACCTGTAAGTTATCTTGTCTTTGTTTCTTTTTGAGTAAAAACCTAAAAGTGCAATCAGCCATGTATTATTGGGTTGTCAGAAAAATAATGATATAGCTTTGCATAGAAAAATAGATCATGACTTTTCTGATGACACAATATATATTTTGCTTTATATAAAACCATCAAACTATTTTCCAAAGTGACTGTACCATTGAGTACTCCCACAAGCAGTGAATAGGAGTTCTAGTTACCTTCATAGTATAGTGGCATTTCATTAAAACTCATTTTGCAGTTTTAATTTGTATTTCCTTACTGATGTATTGTACTGAGCACTTTTCATGGACTAAATTGCAATTTTCATATCTATTTTGGACAAGTATTCATTCGAATCTTTTGTTATTTTTATTAGTACTTTGTATTATTATTGAGTTTCAAAGGTCTTTATATCATCTTGATATAAGCCCTTTACTAAGTGTGTGCTTTGCAAGTATTTTCTCCCATGCTGTGTTTTGTCTTCTGACTTCATTTACAGGGTTCAGAGAGTAGAAGTCGTAAACGCAGTATTTTTATTTAGGATTCATTCTTCTTAGTATTATCTAAATTTTTTTTTTTGGCCTAACCTAAAGTTAAAAAGATGTTCCTTCTATTTTGTTCTCCTGGATGTTTTATGGCTTAATAGCTCACATTTAAGTTTATGATTCAATCTGAGGGGCTTTTCATTTGCTTTTATTTTATTTTATTTTGCCACAGGGCACGTTCACTTGCAACAGAAAGACATAAAGAGGGAAAGTGAGAAATCATCCCCATGGGATATGGCCATGCCACAATCCCTTTTCTTCATTTCTCCTATTGGGATTTTGGGCACACACTTTCACAAACCTGGTGTAATTTTCAGGACACTGGATTGAGGAATTGAACTGCAGTGGCCGAGTGGGAAACCAGCACCTTAACCACTACATCACTTGCTGCCCCTTAAGCTGTTTGTTTATACATATAAGGTCAAGGTCAATGACTTCTGACTTTAGAATTATTGAAAGACCTAGCATGCAACTATGGCAGCCAGCAGTATATGACAAATTTCAAAAACTTAGTAGAAAATAGAATTACAGTATTAGTTTATTTTGGTGCAAAAAATCTGAAATCTACACATAGTTTTTTTCAAAGGTGCATTTTTCCATGAGCCTTTGCAGACTTCTTTCATTACCTTGTGTGATGACTCACTCAGAAGTATAGAAGGGTATTGTTCTGCAGCAATTTATAGCTGCCTTAT
Source organism: Tupaia belangeri chinensis (assembly GCF_000334495.1). Classification (NCBI taxonomy): domain Eukaryota; kingdom Metazoa; phylum Chordata; class Mammalia; order Scandentia; family Tupaiidae; genus Tupaia; species Tupaia belangeri. The sequence goes on along the minus strand of NW_006160078.1, from coordinate 1,161,842 downwards.
TCTATTCTCTCAGTTAAATTACAATTTTTTTCTCTCCTAGTCTGGTTAGCATCATCTCCTCTTAATTACTAACTTACATGCTTCTGACTTAGAAAACTGGACAATTACCATACTTTCCATTTTAGTTTCAAGCTGCTGAGGAGCATCGTCAACTTCTCCAAGATGATCACTTACTATCTGTGGAAAATGTTGCAATCTTTCTTGTAAAAACTCTAAAGGAAGGTTCAAAACAAGTGACTTTTGTACTCCTTAGTTTTACTCAATTTGTTGGTATACTGTAAAGCATTTACTATAAATACTGAGGTATCAATGCCGCTGAAAGGGTTTTGCCATGATTTTTCCTTAGAAAAATTTTCGATATTTAAAATGTAATAGAACTCAGTCAAACAGACCACAGTACACACAGAATCCAGACTCCCTGGGGTTTGATAGATGGCTCCTGGACTTAGGCTCTTGGCATCAAAGACCTGCCCAGCTCCCTTACCTCTCAGTGTTAATAATTTAAGTTACTCCAGTAAGAGCATTCTTTTTCCTTTCAAGTTAATCATATAGAGGCAGTTTTTGTTCCTTACTAACATTCTGGTTAAGAATATCTGCTTCCCTGCTTCTGCATAGTTTTAATAAGTAAGACAATAGACTGAAAAGCTACAAAGCAGAGAGATGTCATTAAGAGTTACAAAAATCTCACAACTAAATTTTTACCATTTTATTTTTTCCTACTAGGAAAAATTTTCTACCTTTCTATGTTACAAGAGGAGAAATCTTTCACCTCCTTTATTGTATTCAGATGTTTGAGAAACTGTCTAAATAGTGCTGATGAGGACTGGTAACAGACCTGCACATAATTGTCCACCCAAACATCTTTTGTAGAGGTCACCAATGACTTGCAACTGCCAATTCCAGTGGCCTAATCTCAGCCCTCATTTACTCAGCCTATAAGCAGCACTGATATGGTGGGTCATTCTCTCTTCCTTGGAAGACTTCATTTGGCTTTTGGAGTAGTCCTTTCCCTCATTATTTCTTCTTTTTTTAATACCTACTCTTTCTCAATCTCCTTTGCTTGTTTCTCATTTATTCCCCAACTTAAGTCATTGGATTGCTTTTCCAAAGTGACTGTACCATTGAGTACTCCCACAAGCAGTGAATAGGAGTTCTAGTTACCTTCATAGTATAGTGGCATTTCATTAAAACTCATTTTGCAGTTTTAATTTGTATTTCCTTACTGATGTATTGTACTGAGCACTTTTCATGGACTAAATTGCAATTTTCATATCTATTTTGGACAAGTATTCATTCGAATCTTTTGTTATTTTTATTAGTACTTTGTATTATTATTGAGTTTCAAAGGTCTTTATATCATCTTGATATAAGCCCTTTACTAAGTGTGTGCTTTGCAAGTATTTTCTCCCATGCTGTGTTTTGTCTTCTGACTTCATTTACAGGGTTCAGAGAGTAGAAGTCGTAAACGCAGTATTTTTATTTAGGATTCATTCTTCTTAGTATTATCTAAATTTTTTTTTTTTGCCTAACCTAAAGTTAAAAAGATGTTCCTTCTATTTTGTTCTCCTGGATGTTTTATGGCTTAATAGCTCACATTTAAGTTTATGATTCAATCTGAGGGGCTTTTCATTTGCTTTTATTTTATTTTATTTTGCCACAGGGCACGTTCACTTGCAACAGAAAGACATAAAGAGGGAAAGTGAGAAATCATCCCCATGGGATATGGCCATGCCACAATCCCTTTTCTTCATTTCTCCTATTGGGATTTTGGGCACACACTTTCACAAACCTGGTGTAATTTTCAGGACACTGGATTGAGGAATTGAACTGCAGTGGCCGAGTGGGAAACCAGCACCTTAACCACTACATCACTTGCTGCCCCTTAAGCTGTTTGTTTATACATATAAGGTCAAGGTCAATGACTTCTGACTTTAGAATTATTGAAAGACCTAGCATGCAACTATGGCAGCCAGCAGTATATGACAAATTTCAAAAACTTAGTAGAAAATAGAATTACAGTATTAGTTTATTTTGGTGCAAAAAATCTGAAATCTACACATAGTTTTTTTCAAAGGTGCATTTTTCCATGAGCCTTTGCAGACTTCTTTCATTACCTTGTGTGATGACTCACTCAGAAGTATAGAAGGGTATTTTTCTGTTCTGCAGCAATTTATAGCTGCCTTATTCTCTCAGTTAAATTACAATTGATCATTTTTCTCTCCTAGTCTGGTTAGCATCATCTCCTCTTAATTACTAACTTACATGCTTCTGACTTAGAAAACTGGACAATTACCATACTTTCCATTTTAGTTTCAAGCTGCTGAGGAGCATCGTCAACTTCTCCAAGATGATCACTTACTATCTGTGGAAAATGTTGCAATCTTTCTTGTAAAAACTCTAAAGGAAGGTTCAAAACAAGTGACTTTTGTACTCCTTAGTTTTACTCAATTTGTTGGTATACTGTAAAGCATTTACTATAAATACTGAGGTATCAATGCCGCTGAAAGGGTTTTGCCATGATTTTTCCTTAGAAAAATTTTCGATATTTAAAATGTAATAGAACTCAGTCAAACAGACCACAGTACACACAGAATCCAGACTCCCTGGGGTTTGATAGATGGCTCCTGGACTTAGGCTCTTGGCATCAAAGACCTGCCCAGCTCCCTTACCTCTCAGTGTTAATAATTTAAGTTACTCCAGTAAGAGCATTCTTTTTCCTTTCAAGTTAATCATATAGAGGCAGTTTTTGTTCCTTACTAACATTCTGGTTAAGAATATCTGCTTCCCTGCTTCTGCATAGTTTTAATAAGTAAGACAATAGACTGAAAAGCTACAAAGCAGAGAGATGTCATTAAGAGTTACAAAAATCTCACAACTAAATTTTTACCATTTTATTTTTTCCTACTAGGAAAAATTTTCTACCTTTCTATGTTACAAGAGGAGAAATCTTTCACCTCCTTTATTGTATTCAGATGTTTGAGAAACTGTCTAAATAGTGCTGATGAGGACTGGTAACAGACCTGCACATAATTGTCCACCCAAACATCTTTTGTAGAGGTCACCAATGACTTGCAACTGCCAATTCCAGTGGCCTAATCTCAGCCCTCATTTACTCAGCCTATAAGCAGCACTGATATGGTGGGTCATTCTCTCTTCCTTGGAAGACTTCATTTGGCTTTTGGAGTAGTCCTTTCCCTCATTATTTCTTCTTTTTTTAATACCTACTCTTTCTCAATCTCCTTTGCTTGTTTCTCATTTATTCCCCAACTTAAGTCATTGGATTGCTTCTCTTCTTCATCTCTACTTTTGTTTAGGGGATTTCACTCAGTCTCATCATTTTCTATACTAATGTGGGAGGCAGAATAATACTGTTCTCTTCAAAAGTGTCTACCTCCTCGTTCCTGGAACCTTTAACTATGTTATCTTGTGTGGTAAAAGGAAATTAAGAGTGCATATGGGATTCAAGTTGCAGTGTTGCCCTTAACATTAAGAGAGTAGCCTGGATTACCCAAGTGGACCTTGTGTTCGCATTAAGATGGGGGCAGCTTGAGATTAGCAGTTGGCATATTGGCTATGTCACTGGACTCCCATGTAGTTGACTGTGGGTCGAGTCTCAGACCTGGTGCCTTAAACTCACACTGGGAGCATGTGCGTGCGTGCCCAAGATCCCAAGAGGAGAATGAAGGAGAAGGGATTGTAGTGTGACCATCTCCCACCAGGGGGGGTGATTTTTCACTTTCTGTCTGTCCATCTCTGTCAGTCTTTCTAGCAAGTGCATATGCCCTGTAGCAAAAACTTTAAAAAAAAATTGGCAAGGGGGAACCAGCAGTTAGCGTAATGGCTATGTCGCTGGACTCCCACGTAGTTGACTGTGGTTCGAGTCCCGGACCTGGTGGCTTAAAACTCACGCCGGGCGCGTGTGCCCAAGATCCTGAGAGGAGAATGGAGGAGAAGGGATTGCGGCGTGACCATCCCCCCTGGGGGGTGATTTCTCGCTTTCTGTCTCTATGTCTCTCTCTGTCTGTCTGGCGAGCGCACGCGCCCTATAGCGAAAAAAAAAAAAAGAAAAAAACTGGCAAGGGAGAAATGTCAAGTTACATATAAAGGCTATCCCATTAGGCTAATGTCTGACTTCTCAACTGAAAAAATGTGGGCAAGGAAGGAATGGGAAGATATATTTAAAACTTTAAAAGAAAAATCATTTCTACCAAGAATACTATATCTAGCAAGATTGTCCTTCAAATGGGAAGACGCAAAAAAGTATTCTCAGATAAGCAAAAACTGAAAGAGTTCATTAGAAATAGACCAGCTCTGTAGCAAGTATTGAGGGGAATGTTGTATTAGGCAAACTCAAGATAGACAAACAAAAATAGAACAAAAACAACTGAGAAAATAGCTAACAAAATTACAGGGATAAATCTGCAAATATCGATAATAACATTGAATATTAACAGATTAAATTCTCCCATTAAAATATACAGACTTGCTGAATGGATACAAAAGCAGAAGCATCTATATGCTGCTTACAAGAAACACACCTCACTGATAAGGACATATATAGACTGAAGATGAAGGGCTGAAAAAGGTATTCTATGCAATGGAAATGAAAAAAGCCTAATATCAGACAAGATAGACTTTAAAATGAAAAATGTAAGAAGAGACAGAGGATATTATATAGTGCTAAAAAGGACTTGTTCACCAAGAATATATAATACTTGTAAATATCTATGCACTCAATGCTGGAGCAACTAAATACATCAAAGAGAGACTGCAACACAATAATTGTAGGGGTTCTCAACAACCAACAGACTCCTCTGGACAGATCATCTAAACAAAAAATAAAGAGATATAAGCTCTAAATGATACAATACATGAAATGGACTTAACAGACGTCTATAGAGTATTTCACCCAACTACCACAAAATATATATTTTTCCCCCACATGGAACATTCTTGAAGATTGACCACATGATAGGGTACAAAACAAGCCTTTATAAATTCAAAGGTATAGAAACAATATCTAGTATCTTTTCTGACCATAATGGAATCAAATATGATATCAACCACAGAAGGAGCCCTCAAAAATTCAAACACATGGAAACAAAACAACCTATTCTTAAATGACTTTACAACTATGAAAGAAATTAAAACTGGAATAAAATGTCCATAGAAACCAATGATAATGAACAAAGAAGTGTTTATAACCTATGGAACACAGCCAAAGCAGTTCTAAGAGGGAAGTTCATAGCAATTAGTGCCCACAAGAAAGAAGTAGAGGGTGGCAAATAAACAACCTAAAGACACAACTCGGGGAACTAGAAAAACAGAAAATAAAATTCAGGATAAAAGAAATAATAAAGATTTGAACAGTAGTAAATGAAATAGAGAATAAAAGAACTATACAGAAAATAAACAAGACCCAAAGCTGGCTCTTTGAGAAGATAAACAAAACTGACACACCATTAGCTATATTAATGAATACTAACAGAGAAAGGAACCAGATTAATCAAATTAACGAGGTAATGGGCATTATTGCGACAGATATAACAGAAATACAAAATATTATCAGAGAGTACTATGAGAGACTATATGTCAACAAACAAGAAAATCTAGACGAGCTAGACAAATTTCTTGACATATATAACATACCAAGATTGAACTAGGAAGAAGCAGAAAGTCTGAATAAACTCATAACAAGCAATGAGATTGAATCAGTAATAGATAGTCTCCCAACAAGGAAGAGCCGAGGTCCAATGGCTTTACTTCTGAATTCTACAAAACCTTTAAAGAAGAACTAACCTCAATTCTCCTTGAACTATTTCTAAAAATTTAAAAGGAAGCAAACCTCCCAAATTCATTCTATGAAGCCTCCATCATCTTAATTCCAAAACCAGACAAGTACATGACAAAAACAAACAAACAAACAAACAAACAAAAAAAACACTTCAGGTCCATTTCCCTGATGAATATGGATGCAAAAATTCTCAACAAGATATTAGTAAATTGTATTTAACAACATACTAAAAAGATGGTACACCAAAACCAAGTAGAATTTATTCCAGGGATGCAAGGATGGTTCAACATATGAAAAACAATAAATGTAATACATCACATTAACAAAAGGAAAGGTAAAAACCATATGATCATAACAATCAATACAGAAAAAGCATTCAGTAAGACACAACATCTCTTCATGATTAAGACTCTCAGCAAAATTGGCATAGAAGGGAAATTCCTTAACACAATAAAAGCCATCTATGAGAAACCCATAGCTAACATCATACTAAATGGAGAAAAGCTGAAAGCCTTTCCACTAAAAACTGAAGAAGACAAGGCTCCCCACTTTCTCTATTCCTTTTTTTAAAATTTTTATCTTATTTTTATTCATTAATTTTTTTTCATTTAATTTTCTCCCATGCATTCAATCACATTATTATTTGTCTTACAAAGTGGATATTTCAACAGGTGAACATTACTCCCTAGTACAGTTGATAAAACTACAAAATATCTTCAACAGATAATACCACACCTCTTTGTGCCATTAATGCTTTGTCTCCCTGTCCCTCCTCCAAATTTCCTTTCTCAGACCCTCCTCTTTTTCACACACTATATCTGGTATTTACATCTATATACTGTGTTTCTCTAGCCAATGAAATTAGGCAAGAGAATCAAATAAAAGGTATCCAAATAGCAAAAAAAAAAAAAAAGAAGTGAAATTACTTCTTTCTGCAGATGATATGATGCTATACATAGAAAATCCGAAAGAATTCACAAAAAAAAACCTCCCAGAAGTTATAAATGAATATAGTAAAGTGGCAGGATACAAAATCAACATACAAAAATCCATAGCATTTTTAGACATGAACAATGGACAAAGAGAAGAAATCCCATTGACAACATCCACAAAACCAATAAATCTAGAAATAAACTTTACCAAAGACATAAAAAATCTCTACAAGGAAAAATATGAAATGCTAGAAAAATAAAAAAAGATACAAAAAAGTGGAAAAACATCCCTTGTTTCTGTATTGGAAGAATTACTATAATCAAGATGACAATCCTAGTCAAAACTAATCTACAAATTCAATGTGATCCCAACCAAAGTACCAGAGATAGTCCTCAAAGAAATACAAAAAAGCAATCATAAAATTTGTCTGTAAGCATAAAAGGCCCTATATTGCCAAAGTAATACTGTGCAAGGGGAATAAAGTAGGAGGCATCTCACTTCCCACCCTCAAAACATATTACAAAGCTGTGATAATTAAAACAGCATGGTACTGCTGCAAAAACAGACAAGTAGACCAATGGAACAGAATTGAGAACCACCAAATAAACCCCAAAACATACAGCCAAATTGATCCTTGGGTACAAGACAATCCAGTGGTAAAAAGAAAATCAGTAAATAGTGCCAGGAGAACTGGATATCCACCACAGGAGATCCACCACAATTAAAAGATGAGAAAAGGAGCTAAACAGCCAATTCTCCAAAGATGACACAAGAATGACTCAAAAGCATATGAAAACATGCTTGACATCTCTTATCATAAGGAAAATGCAAATCAAAACCACAATGAGATACCACTTAACCCCAGTGGCAATTGCTAAAATTAAGAAAATAAATAATGACAAGTGGTGGGGAGGCTGTGGTGAAAAGGGAACTCTCTTCACTGTTGGTGGGAATGTAAATTAATACAACCACTTTGGAGAGCAATATGGAGATTCCTTAGAAACCTACAAATAGATCTACAATACAACGCAGTAACTCCATTTTAGGTATTTACCCAAAGGATAGAAAAACCCTCAGCCAGAAAAACACTTGCCCACCCAAGTTTATTGCAGCATTATTTACAATTGTAAGAATATTGAATCAACCCAAATGTCCAGAAATAGATGACTGGATTGAAAAATTGTTGCATATTTACTCCATGGAATATTACTCAGCCATAAAAAACAATGAGACCCTGGGAACCAGCAGTTAGCGTAATGGCTATCTTGCTGGATTCCCACTTAGTCAACCGCGGTTCATGTCCCGGACCCGGTGGCTTAGAACTCACGCCGGGTGCGTGTGCGTGTGCCCAAGATCTCGAGAGGAGAATGGAGGAGAAGGGACTGCGGCGTGTCCATCCCCCCTGGGGGGTGATTTCTCACTTTCTGTCTCTATGTCTCTGTCTGTCTGGTGAGCGCACACGCCCTATAGTGAAAACATCTCAAAATAAATAAATAAATAAATAAATAAATAAACCAATGAGACCCTGACATTTGATACAAAGTGGACCAATATGGAAGACTTAATGCAAAGCAAAGCAAGTCAGACTATGAAAAACAGACTTTGTATGTCCCCATTCGATATATACTGATTATCTGTGTTCTGTGGTAGAAACTGAAAGTTTGGAAGGTATAGTAGCAGGAAGAACAATGGTAGATGCTAGAGATAATAAGGATAGGGGTAATATGGAGGTGGGTAATGGAGGGAGGGAGGGAAGCAGGGAAAGAATAAGAAAAAAAAGTATGTTTAATGGACAAAAAAATGAAAAGCTATTTGGTGCTGATGATGTGTACAGTACTGTCTTTGTCTTGACTGATATGCATGGCAATCATGCTGGAAAAGAAATGTTAGACACTGTGAAAGATATATGTGATTAAATGTAATATTAAAAAAAATAAATTAAAAAGAAGACAGTACTGGGAACAGAAGATGGCGAAGTGGCTACATTGCTGGACTCCCACATGTCCAACCACAGTGCAAGTCCTCAATTGGTGGCTTGAAACTCAGGCCAGGTGCTTACGCATGCATGCCCAAGATCCCAAGAGGGGAATGGAGGAGAAGTGATTGTGGCATGGCCATTCCCCCCACCCCCCGACCCCAAAGATGATTTCTTAATTTCTCTCTTACTGTGTCTTTCTATCTTTCTTTCTCTGGCAAGTGCACATGCTCTAAGCAAAAACCTCTTTAATAATAATAATAATAATAATAAAAACCACAATACATATCAGATATGCCAAAACCTGGCACATCTGTTAAGGGCATGGTATTTTGCAGACTATCAAGAATCCTAAAATGATATTCTTTTTTTTTTTTTTTTTTGAGGGGTTTTTTCTATAGGGCATG
>NW_006160078.1:1112702-1152575 GCF_000334495.1 Tupaia belangeri chinensis | reverse complement strand
AGTCGACTATATGGGAGTCCAGCAACATAGCCATTATGCTAACTGCTGGTCCCAAGAATTCTAAAATAATATTCTTTTGCTCAAGGTTCATAGACTAGCCCAGAACAGGTGAAGAAATAGTAACTGTGAAACTCTACATTGAAATGTGATGTTCTAGATCAAAAGCTTCCCCAAATCTTTATTCACTTATAGGCTGCTATCTATTAGTCCACAAGTGAAACCTGAGCCTTTAAAAAAGAGTCATTCTCTACCTTCATTGGGCATCAGAATAACCCTGTCATTTTAAAAAACTGAGCCATCTCTAGCCTTTCTGAGTTAGCAGTCTCACAGGAACAAGGCTGGTACATTTCTACTAAAAACAAACTCAACTTTCCAAGTCATTTTGATGTATAGCTGTTTTTGGACTCAATGGTTTAAGCCTCTTGGGCAACTTTAAAATGTGATTATCTTGGGTCCAGTTTATGGCATGGTGGTTGAAGTGACTGGATTCCACACTATTTGAGAGCTGGACCCAGTAGATTGAGAAACACACTAGGCACATGTGTGTGCATGCTGAAAATGCTAAAGGGAGGGAGAAATGGAGGAGAAGGAATTAGACTGTGACCATTTCCGATGGAGGAGCTTTCTCTCTCTTGCTCTCTCACTCCTTTGCTCTCTCTCACTCCTTTGTTAGTTCACATGTCCTCTGACCAAATTAAAGAAAATAAAATTATTTCTTGAATAAACAATTCAATGTTCATTGAAACATTGGGTTAATAATAATGAGCATCTAGGCGTAGAAGAATGTAGAGAGTATAATTCATCCAGGAGTGCATAGAAACATCTAAAAGATATTCAGAGTGTTGGAAGCCAGGGCGGATAATTGGGATTCAGACTGGAAGGGGTATAGACTTTCAATGAGGTACTGAGTTTGTATGCTGCCTGTACTACTGCTGTGTAACCCTGTCCAATTACTTAACCTCTAGGAGTCACATTTTTTCCCTATGTGTAGAGTGGGAAGCTATTAAATAGAGCTTACCTCCTAAGACTTCTCTGAGGATTAACTTAAGTGAAATTCTGAGTGGCACGTATACAGTTTTGCCTTAACTATGTCCCTGAATGTTTGGAAGAAAAGTGACAGTGTCTTTTATGACTAGCATAAAATACAACTTGAACATACGTATAATAACTGGTTATCTCACCAAGAAGTGTCAGCTGGGCTTGCCAGTTTTCTAATGATACAACCATGAAATAGTAAGATCGCTTATGATTTGAAATGGCTAGGAGGGATGAAGAGAAAGCTGAATGTTCTTAAGCTCAGTGAATAAAATAGAATTTCAGGCAACTATGCTACCATTTCCAGTATTAAGTAGTCAGTAATTCCTGCTTTTTATTTACTTATATATTTTTTTAAAAGTTTATTTGTCATAGGACACATGCACTTGCCAGAGATAATCAGAGAGAAAGAGAGAGAAAGCACTTCACAGTGGGGTGTGATCACTCCACAATCTCTTCTCTTCCATTTCTCCACTGTGCTGGGATTTGGGGTGTGCATTCGACATATTTCTCAAGCCACCAGGGTCATGATTTGAACCACACAATAAGCCATGAGGGATTTAGCTCCCCTAACCATTAGGCAATAGGGTTGGCACTCCTGTTTTTCAAATGCAACAAGTTATTCTTTGACTGTAAATGCTCTTGCAGGAGATGAAGAAATTAATAAAATAGGCATTTTCAATCCAACAACCATAATGACACATGAACTTTTTGAAGGAAGGTGCTTTATCTCTGGTTTTCTCAGGATGTCACAGTCTTTGCTATTGATGTTCACTACTCCAGCAATAAGATTCTTGTTACTTAATCATCCATAAATGTTTTCTGGCTATGATGGCTTTGGCAGAAAAGCTGGTCTTTATGGATATATTGGTGTTGCTTTTGCTACCCACCAGGGAGTCTGAGCAGAGGCAGTATGGTTTATGAAAAAGTACCATGAGGTCTTCTCTCTCTCCCTTTCCTTTTGGCTGGAGGGGAGTGTGGTGGAGCTGGCTTATCAAGTCAGAAGAATGGACCGCCAGAGATGGCAGTCTGGAGACTATTAAACAGAGAGCTCATTTCCCTGGTTTTGGTGTGGTCACATTATCTTAAATTATAGCACTCAGCTGTTTTTCCATTGAGTCATTACTACATCATTTGTTTAGCTGCCAATGTTCTCTCTCTTAGCCCTGTACTGTTATAAACTCCAGAAGCAGCTGTTTCAGGGGATTCAGCAAGTTTAGGAGGAATACACAGAAAAACAAATGGCATTAAACTAGATTGACTTTTGTTTAACATCTTTTACATTACCTTTTCATCACTAGCTACAAATTTGACCCTTTAAATAAATCCTGCCCTTGTGCTTGTCTAGATTTAAATGTGACTTGAATCCTTACCATTAATATTCAGAACTGACTGAAGACCTATTGTAATTATAATCATTGGTTTGTTCACTGGTGGGAATGACTTTAACTTCAGTCCTCATTCTTTCCTATTCATGGATCTGGAAGCTTTAGTGAGTTGTGGGAAAGACTTAGTTTATATAATTAAAATGCTTTCCAGTTGTACATTTTGCCATTTGGAAGCATTTCAATCATTTCTGAAAGAATAAGCTAGAAAACCACAGTGATGGGACAAGGCTTAACCTGACTGTGCTTCCTAACCTCATGAACGGGGCTGATCCCTAATGTCTCAAGTCTGAGAGAAAGCAGTTTCTGTGTCTCAGTGGGGACCAGAGACATCTGTGATCTTTGTATCCATTTTTCTTTTGATAAAACAACATTGTTCTTTGGGGAAACAACCCTCTTTCACTCTTAGTCCATCTGGCTTGGTGATGTTGCTTCAACCCAAGAGATCAGTTGGATTCATGACTAAGCCCAGTCAACCAGCATATTCCATCTCCAGTCCAGTACTGGTCAAAGGACAGACACGGACTTTTCCCTGAAACCGCTGGATAGGGTGGTGGAAGGAAGGGGGCTATTTCCACCAGTTTAATTAGCTGATAAAATACCAACCTAGAGTTATTAGTGGTTATCTTTTCTGTGAGAGAATAAAGACAGCAGAGAAGGAAGCAGAGCTGAGAGATGAAGAGATGAGAGAAAGCAAGAGCGAGAATTAAAGAGGCACCTTTAGAGCTTCCCCATACAACCTTACCCAAGATAAGATTACCTGCAATTTTTTTTCAACTATGTGAGTCCATACACCCTCAGTTTTTGCATAAGCCAATTTGATTTTCAGTTGCTTTCATCTAAAATATTCTAACCCCAAATCCCTTGATTAAGATACAGACGTAGGGATTATTTTTTGCTTTCTCTTTCATTTATATATGTGACCTGAGATAAATCACTTAATGGTTTAGATTTAACTTTCATTTCTGTTTAACATGAAATAATGAATGCAAAATACTTAGCACTACTTTTAGTGTGTAGTAGTGTTCAGCAAATAAAAGCACATGTCGTTGTTATGTAAAAATCAGTAACAGTAGTCATCATAGTAACAGGCACCTTTTTCTCCCCACACTACTAGTGACCTTGACGAGCTCTACCTAACTTCTGACAAAATGACTTTAACACTATCAGGTACCTCCAAAAACCCCCAAAGACATGATTATTTTTTATCCAGTTGGATGAGGAAACACTCCTTAGTTTGCTGGAAACCACACAGAGCAGTTCACAAACCTGACTGCCTCCCACACACACCTCCCTGGCTTCATTCCTAACTGCAGCAGAGGGAGTCATTGTGGAAGCTAGACTTTAGCTATACAGTTCCAAAACCACTATGAAAATATAAATTGTATTAAACTTTCAAAATGCCACTTTTTAAAGATCATTTTTTTGGGAATGATATTAACATGTGGGGAAACTGCAGTGATAAAGCACTGAAAAAAATGCCTTATCTCACATCCCGAGGGGAGAGATTTTTTGGGATGGAGACCTCAGATGTAGGCTAAAACCTGGGGTTCCGGTTATCTGTAAATACAGTCGTGCAATCATACGAATGTGACATGCTAAGGAGAGAGCGACACGTAACATGTGCTCAACAAAAGTCTTTCTCTCCCTTCTTATCCATCCACCCAGCCAGCTCTCATACAGGCAAGGCCTAAATGTGTCAATACAAATAAAAGCCATTCCAACAGATTTTTTTTAATCTTCAAATTGTAAAATACTAAGTTTGCTAAGTATTTTCTCTGTCTTATTTGAGTAGAAGAAAACCAGGTTTATGTTATACTTAATAGCATATTAATACATACATATTAGCATTAATTATGAGCATAATATTATTAATGCTAAGTTCTATTGCTATATGGCAACCATGAAAAAAATTTGTTTAATGTTGTTGCTAACAGGGCACATATTCTTGCGCGCGCGCGCGAGAGAGAGAGAGAGAGAATGTGAGAAATCACCCCCTCAAGGGGGAGGGCCATGCCATAATCCCCTTTCCTCTATTCTCCTCCTGGGATTTGGGGCATGCATGCACATGCACCCGTCATGATTTTCAAGCTGCCATGCCCAGGACTTGAATTGTGATCAGCCATGCAGGAGTCCAGTGCCATAACCACTATGCCACCTGCTATCCCCAGCCATGACAAAATTTGATAAATGAGAAAACAACCAATAACAGTCTCTGATGCACAAGCAGACCATGTTTCCTGGCAAGAAGGCCTCGTATTCAAATCTTAACAAGTTAATTGAATAAAAGCATAAATCTGCTTCTCTTCTATTTTAGATGCAACGGACGGTCTTCTATTTGGAATGCTTTCAGAATTTCAGAACCAACTTATGTATGGTTCAGGAAGTGGAAACTAAAGACCTGAAAGATCTGTGTTCATGGCCTGTGCCTACAAATGTGGGGGGAAAAAGACATCCTCTACCTGAAGGGGTTCTTGATGTAGAAAAGTAGCTTCAAATGTACTGAACAAAATACTTGATTTGCCCTTGAAAGAAAAGGAAATGGTACTTCTGTTGCAACTGCTCTGTCGCTGCAAAGTTTTTCAACTTTTTTTTTCTTTCTTCTTTACCTTTTAAAACTGACTTTCTAAAGAAAATGAAAAAACTGTGTAAGAGGAAAACCTCTTACTTTGACCAAATGCTTTTAAGAAGAGACAAAGTATTTCTATTCAGAAATAATTTATGGTGAAATTGTGGTTCATACAGTTTTCCTCTCACTCCAAGTGTGTGGTGGAGGAAGCACAAGTTCTCGACTCAGAGAGACTCGGGTTCAAATCCTGCTCATTAGTGTACACAACTTGGTCAAAGACATGTTCTTCTTCTTAAAACTTAAAAATAGAGAGAAATGATATCTACTTCAAATAACTACAATGAAATGGAGGGGGACAGCCCATGGCCTGTGGGTTGAGGCAGCCAGATCCCACATGACCTACCATACAGTTCAAGTTCTAGAAACAGTGGCTTGAGAAACACACTGGGCGCATGTGCATGCTTGCCTGAAATCCCAAAAGGAGAAGAGGAGAACAGATTAGAGTAGCCATCCTCAATGCGGGGGGGTGGCTTTCTCACTTTCTTTCTCTGTCTAGTGAATGTGTATCTCTATCAAATTAAAAAACAAAAGAAAAGAAAATTTAAGAAAGAAGTGAATGCAAAGAGCTTTGCGTACTGACATCCTGACACATGAAGGCTCTTTACAATTTCAACAAAAAAGGTGCATCATAAAAAAATAAAAATAAAAAAAACACTGTACATGGATTTCAAAACTTCTTGTGCCAAAATAAACTTGTACTTAATTCCATTTTTCCACAAACTTTCTGAAGTCTCCTCACATATTACTTGGGCATCACTGTCTACTAGCCTGCCTGCTCCCGAGAGCCCTGTATTCTCTTATCATCTGCGTTTTTGTCACTATATTCAGGAAATAGACTATTTATCTCTGTGTCCCTCTACCTTTTTCTCAGATTTATCTCTATTTTTTATGTGCTCTTCTTTTTTAAACTCTTAGCTATAAGAAGAGAAGCAGAGACAGAAAGAGAGGAAAAGTGAGAAATCAGTTTCCAGGGGGGATGGCCGCACCAAATTCCTTCTCCTTCATTCTCCTCTCAAATTTTGGGAATGCATGGACATATGTCTGGTGTGTTTTTTCAAGCTCTGGACCCAGGACTCAAAACCATGGAGTTGGTTTTGTGGGATCCAGCACCTCAACCACCACATCACATGCTGACTCAACTGTATTTCATTTATAAAAGTGAAAATAGGAGGAAAAGTTTATTTAAGAAGAGATAGGGCAGTATTGAGAAATGAACAGACTTGTTCTGACCTACCATGGACAAGTTACATGGCCTCACACACTTAGCCTAAGTGTCATTTGCAAAAGGACCATAATTCTACATACCCCATAGAATTGCTGTTTAGATGACATGTCACTTTGTGCAGAAGAGTACCGTATAACTTATATTATGTGGTAGCCATATGGAACGTTGTTGTCAACTAGCAGTTAATTATCTCTTCCTGGGCCAGATTTTTTTTGTTGTTGTTGTTTGTTTGTTTTGTGCCATATGGTGCTTGCCCTCCCGGAGAGAGAGAGACAGAGACAGAGAAAATGAGAAATCATCTTCCAGGGGGATGGCCGTGTCACAATCCCTTTTCCTACAGTGTCTTCCTGAGATTCTGGGCACACATGCACACACACCTGGCGTGATTCTCAAGCCACGGATATGGGACTTGAACCATGCTGGTCCTTGCACTAGTTTTTTAACTTGGCCAAAATGCTAAGTAAAGCCTTGTGAAAGTGAGGTAGATTTATGTGTGTTGTTAAGAATTCAGTTCTTAAAGGCAGACCAACCTAGACTCTTCCAATTATATTATTATTTTTCATCATCATGATGGTGGACATATTTTTTTTATCTTTCTGTCCCTCGGTTTTCTCTAAAAAAAAAAAAAAAAGCTCATCTTATATGAGACTTTATGAAGAATAAATGTAATGTAATATAATAGCATAGTGCTAGTATAAAGACGCTCAATAAAAATTGTACTATAAATACAGATTTCAGGCACTATGTACAGTGAACAGAAGAATATTCAAGTCATTCTGGTAACATTGGTGGCTGTTCTTCCTATGCACATGAAAGTTGAATTTTTGCTTAAAATTTCCAGTTTCTCACAAAAGCCAATATACAAGGAAACTTCAAAAAGTTTGTGGGAAAAAAAGATGGTGTTAAAGCATAAGTTTATTTAGGTATGAAAATTTTGAAATCATGCATAATTTACTCATAATACATATTTTCCATGAACTTTTTTGAAGACCCTTGTTTAATTGATTCCTTTCAGATTATCAGTACGATGAACTTGTCACAGCCAAGATAGTTCTTTAAACAATTAGTTGAAAATGGGGTGCCACAGGGATCCCTTCTAGTTCCTGAATTTGGGAAACAGGTCCAACAATGGTTATCTTTTAAATTGCAACTAATAAGAATCAAACATAAAATGAGTTAGATTTGCCAACCACAGGAATAAGGAACTTAACTTATAAATTGGTCTTGAGAACCCTTCAGTATCTCTTATAGTTAATCAAAATAACAAAGGTTGACCACCAGGTTGGGTTGACTGGTTTCTGAATGATATGGTATACAGGAAGTTGGCTCTATTCAGTTGTCTTGAAACTTGACTAAGTTAAAATAGCTTTTTAATAAACTCTCTCCAAGGGTAAAAAATGAGATGATAATGAGAAAGATTTTGCATGGCCCAGTGAAATCTTTCTTCAGATTAAAAAAAAAAAAATCTTTGTTTTGTGCCCTGAAGCTTTTTGAAAACTGACATGGTTTACTAGGTAAGTTCATGAAAGTCATGGTGTTTCACAGACACTAGACTATAACGCTCTTCACTGGAATTAAAACACTAGCATTTCAGTTTGCAGACTGATCTTTTGATTCTGCTTAGCATAAATTAGATCTCTAGAGCTTAGATATTTTTGAGTAATTGTTAAGATAACGAAAAAAGAAAAGGCTTTAACAAGGAAAAGGGAAAGGAAGTCAAGAGAAAACAGGAATGTAAACAATCCATTATTTCTGAGTTCATTCAAGAATCAGAGATTTACACTGAATCTTAAGACCAGAGCAAATCTTTAAGAGAAAGTATTATAGAGGAGATGACAATACAGTTGTCAACAAATTTGGAAAAATAGATGCCAGATGAGAAATATGATAGAAGTAGCTTTGGGTGGGCTCTTCTACATTTTGAAAATAGTTCCAACTTATAATACCACAACACAAAATGTAAATATCTGTACTGTCAGTAGAACAGTTGCTTAAAACGTATAGCAATTTATCAATATTATATGTACACATATAGAAGTTAATGTTTCCTCAGCCAATTAGATGCAGAGCAGTCACTGAAGTCACTGTTGTGCATGCAGTGCTCACGTGCTCACATTTTTCTTCCTCACCTGTGACCTGGAGCCTCACTGCAGCCTGATTTCATGAGGGTGCTCTCCTAGAGACTGCACTTGAGTTTTCCTCACAACTTCAATAGGAAAGGGCCAGAAAACCAAATGGAAGTCACTAATATCACCTTAGTGACTAATAACAATATTCCTTAAAAAGGGAAAAAATAAAAAAGCAGTAACAGAGAAGTAGCATCCTTCCGAAGGATAGGCTGGTCCTATTTTCCAAGGAAAGGAATGACATATTTCCAAGGAACTTCATGACATATTTTCCTATGTAAATGTAAAATGCATCATGATTTTTCTGACAACCCAATAGTTTGGAAGTCTTTGTGTTTTAAAGGCTTAAAAGAAAGACTAATCCCAATCCTTGGGGAAAGTAAAAGGAATCAGAGGGAGAATAAGAACAACAGTCATGTGTCCTAAAAAGAGCAGATAACATGGAATCTTCTCATCCCAGAGCTCTGGGGCTGACTTGCAGTCTTGGAAGAGCTATGTGTGTGTGAAGTGACAGGGTCACTGAAATGGCCTTTGCACTTTGATCTTCACTTTTCAAGGCCAGCTTCATCTCAAACCTCAGTATTTCTCTTCATGATACCTGGGGAAAATGGGGGCCCAAATCTGACCTTGTGACCCAAACATAAAACAATAGGAATGCTCTGGGGACCAGAAGATAGCATAATGGCTATGTTGCTGGACCCCCATGTAGTTGACCTCAGTTTGAGTCCCAGACCTGGTGGCTTAAACCCACACCAGGCACATGTGCATGTGTGCCCAAGATCCCGAGAGGAGAGTGGAGGAGAAGGGATTGTGGCATGGCCATCCCCCCTGGTGGGTGATTTCTCGCTTTCTGTCTCTCTGTCTCTCTTTCTGGTGAGCACATGTGCCCTATAATAAAAACCTCTCCAAAAAAAGAAAAACAAAACAAAACAAACAAATGAACAATAATAAAAAAATAATAGGAATGCTTTGAAGATTCTCCTGCATGAACTATGCTCCCAATGGTTAGGGATGTCAGTCTCTCTGAAACACTCTGGACCCCCATGTAGTTGACCTCAGTTTGAGTCCCAGACCTGGTGGCTTAAACCCACACCAGGCACATGTGCATGTGTGCCCAAGATCCCGAGAGGAGAGTGGAGGAGAAGGGATTGTGGCATGGCCATCCCCCCTGGTGGGTGATTTCTCGCTTTCTGTCTCTCTGTCTCTCTTTCTGGTGAGCACATGTGCCCTATAATAAAAACCTCTCCAAAAAAAGAAAAACAAAACAAAACAAACAAATGAACAATAATAAAAAAATAATAGGAATGCTTTGAAGATTCTCCTGCATGAACTATGCTCCCAATGGTTAGGGATGTCAGTCTCTCTGAAACACTGTAACATCACACCTTTTTCTCCATGGGCCCACTTTCACAGGCATGGTTTTGTTCTGATTCTCTGCCTCTCTTTTCTAGACACCAAGCATTGTTACAGTTCTGCTTGCATAGATATTAGCATCACTGGGAGTAGGACCCAGGTTGACTTTAAGTGTTCCTTAACTTCTTGAGATGAGTAGGGCAGTATCCCTGTACACTGGCTTTGTTTTAAGAGACAACACTGGGTTGTTACACAACTCAGGCCCAACACATTTTGTGTTTTTTCTTCCTTCCTTCCGAGAGATTTTCTGCTGTAGGGCATGTGCATTTGCCAGAGAGACAGAAACCAGGAAATCACCTCCCAGGGGAAAAGCTATGCCACAAACCCTTCTCCTTTCAGGATTTTGAGCATGTGTGCATATATGCCCGGCATGAGTTTTAAGCCACCAGGCCTGAGACTTGAACTACAGTCAACTATGTGGGAGTCCAGTGACAAAACCATTATGCCATCTGCTGGTCTCTGTTTTTTCTTTCTTTTTAAAGTCAGGGTTTGACTGTTGCAATCCTCCTGCCTCAGCCTTTCAGCTCAGACTATAGGTGCATGTCACTTGGCCAAACTCTCTTAGACAGGGTCTCACTGTGTGGCCTGGTCAAGTCTTGAGCTCAAAACTTCTCTGCATTAGCCTCCTGAGTTGCTGTGATTACAGGTGCATACATACATCTGGCTTTTAACTTGGACCAAGAATTGAACCTGTGCCTCCCACATCATCCCAGCCTTCAGAGCACAGTGTCTTGGCAGCATGCACCACCGTGGCTGGACCTGCCTCAAGAATTTTTGTTTTTACTTTTGCTAAAGCATCTGGCTGCCCACGACTAGAGCTATCTATGTCCTACGTGGAAATTGAAGAGCCCAATCGCCCTGCCTTGCTCCCAGTGGATTGCTTCACCTTACACTTGAAAATCCCATGAGGCTAGAGGGCTGCTGTGGTAATTGCTGAGTTGTGGTGCAATATATGGGCATGTTTTATGTCTGCAAACAGTTCCCAAAGCCACAATATAAACTGTGTGGAATGTATCACCCTTGTCTGCAAATGAGGCTGAACTATTCCTGAGCCTAGGCCTGAGACTTGAACTACAGTCAACTATGTGGGAGTCCAGTGACAAAACCATTATGCCATCTGCTGGTCTCTGTTTTTTCTTTCTTTTTAAAGTCAGGGTTTGACTGTTGCAATCCTCCTGCCTCAGCCTTTCAGCTCAGACTATAGGTGCATGTCACTTGGCCAAACTCTCTTAGACAGGGTCTCACTGTGTGGCCTGGTCAAGTCTTGAGCTCAAAACTTCTCTGCATTAGCCTCCTGAGTTGCTGTGATTACAGGTGCATACATACATCTGGCTTTTAACTTGGACCAAGAATTGAACCTGTGCCTCCCACATCATCCCAGCCTTCAGAGCACAGTGTCTTGGCAGCATGCACCACCGTGGCTGGACCTGCCTCAAGAATTTTTGTTTTTACTTTTGCTAAAGCATCTGGCTGCCCACGACTAGAGCTATCTATGTCCTACGTGGAAATTGAAGAGCCCAATCGCCCTGCCTTGCTCCCAGTGGATTGCTTCACCTTACACTTGAAAATCCCATGAGGCTAGAGGGCTGCTGTGGTAATTGCTGAGTTGTGGTGCAATATATGGGCATGTTTTATGTCTGCAAACAGTTCACAAAGCCACAATATAAACTGTGTGGAATGTATCACCCTTGTCTGCAAATGAGGCTGAACTATTCCTGAGCCTGCTACCCTTTCTACAAATTAAAGTGCATCTCGGTCCTCACCAAGTAATTTCTTCCCTTTCAAGGGCCTAAGTGTGAAGAGGGTCACCTTATTTGTTGCAAAATGAATAGCAAGTAAAACAGAGAAATATGATTAAAATTCAATTGAGTACAGGCAGGAATTAAGCCATTTTCTGCCCATCAGTTTATAGCCTATCCTGAAGGGGATGAAAAAGTCACTGCAGCTCAGCTGGAAAACGGTTGGGGCATTTAACTAAACTAACCCCTTGTTATCCTCAGCTCTCTCTGCATGCTGCATGTCCTCGATTACACAAAGTGATGCACAATTTACTGTGATGCTCTAGGGTGGGTCTGGGGAGCAGCGGTCGTTGTTTGCTTGTTAATGTGATTCCTTGTGGGGCTTCTTAAACATTCGTGAGTGCAAAAGCCTAAAACGAATACTTCCTTTACCTTTGGAGCCTCATGGAGCCAATATCAAAGATGAGCCGATTAGCTTTAAACAAAATAAAACAGACCACAGTCTTTTATCTGTTGTCTCCATAGCAATTTCAAATCCTAGCAGTATCGTATAAGGAAAAAAAAAAATGTAGCTCAGTTGCAGTGGGTCCTAGTGGTTTAATATGTATTAGAGGCATTTCTGGACTCGCCCAGCGTGTGGTAGTTAAGGTGCTGGATCCCACATGGCAGACTGCAGGGTTCAAGTCTTGAACCTGGCAGCTTGAAAATCGTACTGGACACATGTGTGTGCTTGCCCACAATTTCAGAAGGAGAATGGAGAAGGGACTGTGATGTGGCCATCCCCTATGGGGGATGCTTTCTCACTTTCCCTCCCTCTACCTCTCTATCTCTTTCTGGTGAGTGTATGCACCCTTTACCAAATTTAAAAATAAAGAAATAAAAGGCATTTCTCCTGCCATGGCCAGTAAATTCTATTTCCGGGACTCACGAGAAGCATTTGGTAACTGGGCCAAGCCAAAGGCTGCAGAGGCAGCAGACTTGTTTAGATTTAGACTTGCCCATACATCAGTTCAGGAGCTAACGTGTGGTAATTAATGTACACTCTCTAAGCTTCAGTTTCCTCATCTGTATAATGGAATTAACAGGGAGACCGCGGATGATGTTGTGATCACTGTATAAGACAATCTCTATGTGTGCCTAGAAGACATAGTAAATCTCAACACATGCTAGTAATAATTCATGGAGAAGTATATGTCTGCAAAACTGAAGTGATCTATCTCAGGTTACACAGCTGATCATCTGGAGAATTAGTACTAGAAATCAGATCTCTTCATTCTTAGACCACGGCCATTTTCTGCTGCTCCATTTAGATAAATGTTGGACATTGAGCATTTTTGACCATTGGTTTCCAAAGTGCAACTATAAATTTTAAAAAAAAGAAAAAAAATGTATTTTGTTAGAGTCCAGACTTACTAGATGGGAATCTATATTTTTGGAAAGTTTCCCAAGTGATTCACATGAAACCCCTGTTAAATATCGATCAGAGAGAGTAAGTGGGGTCGCCGAGGTGAGGAAGAACAGTGTAAGAAGGGTATGGACATAAGGATGTGCAGCAGTTAGAGAAAACATCAGATATGTAGCTTGGGGCAGAGGTCACCAGCCTAGAGCCCTTGGAGATTGTGACTAAATCTTCTAGGTATTGTAAAGGTATCCAAAGAACTGCAGTCTCCTAAGAACACAAAAAAATCCACCACTCTATGTGGTAGGCAGTCTATTGGGTTAGACGGAAACACCAAACCCAAGGAGTACTAGGGAAATGCTAAGACCGACGAATGAGATGATCAGCTTCATTGTCCAACTCTCAGGTAGGGTATGACTTCACCCAAAGTACAGTGGCTATTTGTCCCTTCTGACTAATTGAATAACTGATGATAGCATTATTAATACTGTTTAGTGCATTCCACCAAGGCTGTCCACAGAAGCACATCAGTAAGCTGAGTTTAAAATCTCTGATCATTATATTACCTCCAATCACGGCCTGAAGTCTTACAGTTTCCTTAGAGGGCAAACTTATTTCAACCTTTGTGAGACTTTTAGTTGAATATAGAAATATACTTTAATATACCTTATAAAAAACCAAGTAATAATTATTTTGAATTAAGGAGTCTGTGTATTTTATGTAATTGTAATACTTAAGAGATTTTTGTCCTATTAAGTTAAGCATATAATTCCTCTATAAAAAAAAGTACTTGAGTAACTAATACAGAATGAGAATTTCAAGTTGAAATCTTACTTTTTTTTTTTTATGGAGCACTGGCACATTTAAGAGAAATTAAATTCATCACAGTAATACATTTCTTTTTTTAGATGCCTAAGAATAGTTTAAGTGTACATGGAACATGACTAAGGAACCATGTCTACCTGGGAGTGTCTGTATCAGGGTACACCCCTGCTGAGTACTCTGGCTCAGAGAAGCTGGCATGGTGTTCAGCTCTCTCAGGCTCCTTGGTCCACACCCAGGTTTCCCAGAAGTGGACAGGAGTCTGGCTGGGACACCTACTAGGTAGTCACCATAACGGGCTCAGGTGACCTTGTAGAAGTCATTGAAGGATAACTGCTCAGGCCTGTGCCATGTTTGAGTCATGCCCAGATCATGGTCGTAGGGAGGTGAACAGGTATGTCATAGGCCAGAAAGAACCACGTGTTGCTGGGCACAGCCAGGGAGTGCTATGAAAATGCGAAGATGCAACAGTTTACCAGCCTGTCTTCAGCCACAAGTGTCACTAGAGTGAGCATGTCCAGGCTGTCTAGGGACATGGACACAGACACCAGTCAGCACAGTGAAACTTCAACCCTTAAATCCTTGAGACTAAGTAAGTCCCCCTTCCAATTCCCCTAGACACCTACTGTGGGAGAAACCAAGAGAGAAAGAGAGGACTTGAGACTGCATTTCACCTAATGAACTCTCTTTTTTTTCTAATTAAAAAAAAAAGTTTGTGGAGGACAATATGGTTTTCACAGATTCATATACTATATAATCATCAAATGATGGGATAGAGACATGTTCATCTTCAGCACTGAGCAATGTTTTACGTTGTGCATATTTGATAACATTAATAGCTCTACTAGTTTTCTTAAGTATGGACTGAATTGTTAAAGACATCTTTCACTTTGCTGTAGTAAATCATTCCATAGCCCATTCCCCTGTTTACAATATTCACACGTATGATTACGTCAGACTAGGTTATAAACTGGACCAAAAGTGTCATAGGAGTGCACGAGGAGTCAGACTAGTTACAGACAGCAACAGAGAAGAAATACTTCCCCTGCACATCCTTTTGGTGTTGTAAGTAAACTTGTAGTGCTGTTTCAAATGGGTTTAGCTTTCATGTCACAAACTCACAGGAGGGAAAGGTGGAAGCAAACCCAAAAATGATCTACACCAACATCCTGATTTTTTAGATCAGTCAAATAAAGCAAGAAATCATTAAGTGACTTAGGGCAACCTCATGATCAAGAACCTAAACCTTGGAATCAGATGGATTGGATGCCACTTCCTGGCTGTGTGACCTTCTCTGAGCCTGAGTCCTTATCTCTCCATTGGGGACTCCCTAGAGCTGTCTTGTAGAGTTCGAGTGATGATCAAAGAGAGAACACATTTCAAATGCTTAGTACAGGACTTGGCATAGAGTAATTGCTCAATAAACAGCAGTGCTTTTCATTGTCTGTTCTCATCAGTGGGAAGAGGAAGAACAGGAACTGTAGGGAGAACATACAGGTTCCCATCAGAGAAGAGCACTCCTCCTGAGATTACTGCTCAATCCACCTGGGGGTCAGAGGAGTCTGGGTATGGTTAACGTGTGGCTCTTCAAAAAATTCAACAAAAATGTAGATGATGGGAAAAGAAACTAATCTTGGGGTTAAAAATTTTGTACCAAGACTAATTTGTACTTTAATTCCCTTTTCTACAAATTTTGACAGTCTCTCTTACTGTTTACCTATTAGACTAGAGTGAACTCTAGAATTTGTTCCCCAGGAGTATTATTTGAGCTTATTAAAGCTTTTCTCACATGCCATCTGCATCCGTTCAAATATTCTGTACTGTTAATATTAATTTGCTACTACTTTGTTTCTCTTATACAATTTTCTTTTTTCTTTTTAAAGAAAAAGGTGGACCTCTTCTGTGGAGGTCTTGGCCACATTTTGAGTGAGTTCTGTGCCATGCTCACAGCAGCTGTGTGACAAGGCCAAGGGGACAGTGGAATGAGCATGAGACTACTCCCTGTTTGACTTTCTGGTGCCCTGAGAATCTGAGTCTTGTGTTCCTTATTAAATTTTTAAAGGGTAGAGTTTAGAAGTGATGATTGCTAAGTGCGCTTGTCTGAAATTGTGATGTGTTTGGCACAGTGTCAGTTTGGTTGAAAGTATGTGAATGAATGAACATGGCAAAGGTGCCTTTCCATCCGCTTTCAGGCTGCGCTGACAGGTATTATGACTGAGGGCAGGCAGGGCTTACTAAATAGATGATGGAAATCAATATGGGGTTAACAGACAGTGACACCAAATAGACCAAATTAAATAAACAAGAAGATGAAATGAATAGCTAGCCTTTAAGAGAACTTACTATGAATCAGGAAGGTGGCTTTCATTACCCAGCATTACTTCACTTAACCTTCAGTACAATTCTGTGGAAGAGGTACAAGTACTATTCCTATCTCTCTTTGCAAGATGAAGTCACAAATGTTTGTATATGGCTTCACAATTTGCAATTTGTCTCCATAAACCCACATTATAAACCCTCGAAAGCAGGTAGGTATTTTCACCCGTTGAGATGAAGTAACTTAGACTCAGCAAGTGAAGGTAATGAAGCATAGGCCATGATGTCCAATTGGGATAAGACTTTCCCATGATTTTCCATATCTGCTGCCTCTTCAGTGGAACATTGCTTTTCCTCTATGTTTTGCCACCATGAAAGTATCTCTGTTTTTTCATATGTTGTCACAGACACCTCATGACACACTTCACTGATGAGCGCATTCTTTCCTTCCCCCACCATACTCTTGGACCCTCCTGTTAAAATGAAGGGACCGCTGCTTTTTCCACCAAGACTGGATCCCCCACTTGGACTCTGGACTACTCCCTCTGGCTTTCTCTAAGTACTTCACTCCACTGCTTCTCCCCTTTACTATACTTTTATTTTTTATTTTTATTTATTTATTTTTTTTAGAGATTTTTGCTATAGAGCGTGTGCTTGCCAGAAAGACAGAGAAAGAGAGATAGAAAGCGAGAAATCACCCCCCAGAGAGATGGCCACAGTGCAACTCCTTCTCCTCTTGGGATCTTGGGCACACACGCACATGCGCCCAGCGTGAGTTTAAGCCACCAGGTGGGACTTGAACCATGGTCAACTACATGGGAGTCCAGAGATATAGCCATTACCACCAAGGCTGTCCACAGAAGCACATCAGTAAGCTGAGTTTAAAATCTCTGATCATTATATTACCTCCAATCACGGCCTGAAGTCTTACAGTTTCCTTAGAGGGCAAACTTATTTCAACCTTTGTGAGACTTTTAGTTGAATATAGAAATATACTTTAATATACCTTATAAAAAACCAAGTAATAATTATTTTGAATTAAGGAGTCTGTGTATTTTATGTAATTGTAATACTTAAGAGATTTTTGTCCTATTAAGTTAAGCATATAATTCCTCTATAAAAAAAAGTACTTGAGTAACTAATACAGAATGAGAATTTCAAGTTGAAATCTTACTTTTTTTTTTTTATGGAGCACTGGCACATTTAAGAGAAATTAAATTCATCACAGTAATACATTTCTTTTTTTAGATGCCTAAGAATAGTTTAAGTGTACATGGAACATGACTAAGGAACCATGTCTACCTGGGAGTGTCTGTATCAGGGTACACCCCTGCTGAGTACTCTGGCTCAGAGAAGCTGGCATGGTGTTCAGCTCTCTCAGGCTCCTTGGTCCACACCCAGGTTTCCCAGAAGTGGACAGGAGTCTGGCTGGGACACCTACTAGGTAGTCACCATAACGGGCTCAGGTGACCTTGTAGAAGTCATTGAAGGATAACTGCTCAGGCCTGTGCCATGTTTGAGTCATGCCCAGATCATGGTCGTAGGGAGGTGAACAGGCATGTCATAGTCCAGAAAGAACCACGTGTTGCCGGCAAAAAGATGCAACAGTCCCCCAGCCCGTCTTCAGCCACAAGTGTCACTAGAGTGAGCATGTCCAGGCTGTCTAGGGACATGGACACAGACACCAGTCAGCACAGTGAAACTTCAACCCTTAAATCCTTGAGACTAAGTAAGTCCCCCTTCCAATTCCCCTAGACACCTACTGTGGGAGAAACCAAGAGAGAAAGAGAGGACTTGAGACTGCATTTCACCTAATGAACTCTCTTTTTTTTCTAATTAAAAAAAAAAGTTTGTGGAGGACAATATGGTTTTCACAGATTCATATACTATATAATCATCAAATGATGGGATAGAGACATGTTCATCTTCAGCACTGAGCAATGTTTTACGTTGTGCATATTTGATAACATTAATAGCTCTACTAGTTTTCTTAAGTATGGACTGAATTGTTAAAGACATCTTTCACTTTGCTGTAGTAAATCATTCCATAGCCCATTCCCCTGTTTACAATATTCACACGTATGATTACGTCAGACTAGGTTATAAACTGGACCAAAAGTTTCATAGAAGTGCTCGAGGAGTCAGACTAGTGACAGACAGCAACAGAGAAGAAATACTTCCCCTGCACATCCTTTTGGTGTTGTGAGTAAACTTGTAGTGCTGTTTCAAATGGGTTTAGCTTTCATGTCACAAACTCACAGGAGGGAAAGGTGGAAGCAAACCCAAAAATGATCTACACCAACATCCTGATTTTTTAGATCAGTCAAATAAAGCAAGAAATCATTAAGTGACTTAGGGCAACCTCATGATCAAGAACCTAAACCTTGGAATCAGATGGATTGGATGCCACTTCCTGGCTGTGTGACCTTCTCTGAGCCTGAGTCCTTATCTCTCCATTGGGGACTCCCTAGAGCTGTCTTGTAGAGTTCGAGTGATGATCAAAGAGAGAACACATTTCAAATGCTTAGTACAGGACTTGGCATAGAGTAATTGCTCAATAAACAGCAGTGCTTTTCATTGTCTGTTCTCATCAGTGGGAAGAGGAAGAACAGGAACTGTAGGGAGAACATACAGGTTCCCATCAGAGAAGAGCACTCCTCCTGAGATTACTGCTCAATCCACCTGGGGGTCAGAGGAGTCTGGGTATGGTTAACGTGTGGCTCTTCAAAAAATTCAACAAAAATGTAGATGATGGGAAAAGAAACTAATCTTGGGGTTAAAAATTTTGTACCAAGACTAATTTGTACTTTAATTCCCTTTTCTACAAATTTTGACAGTCTCTCTTACTGTTTACCTATTAGACTAGAGTGAACTCTAGAATTTGTTCCCCAGGAGTATTATTTGAGCTTATTAAAGCTTTTCTCACATGCCATCTGCATCCGTTCAAATATTCTGTACTGTTAATATTAATTTGCTACTACTTTGTTTCTCTTATACAATTTTCTTTTTTCTTTTTAAAGAAAAAGGTGGACCTCTTCTGTGGAGGTCTTGGCCACATTTTGAGTGAGTTCTGTGCCATGCTCACAGCAGCTGTGTGACAAGGCCAAGGGGACAGTGGAATGAGCATGAGACTACTCCCTGTTTGACTTTCTGGTGCCCTGAGAATCTGAGTCTTGTGTTCCTTATTAAATTTTTAAAGGGTAGAGTTTAGAAGTGATGATTGCTAAGTGCGCTTGTCTGAAATTGTGATGTGTTTGGCACAGTGTCAGTTTGGTTGAAAGTATGTGAATGAATGAACATGGCAAAGGTGCCTTTCCATCCGCTTTCAGGCTGCGCTGACAGGTATTATGACTGAGGGCAGGCAGGGCTTACTAAATAGATGATGGAAATCAATATGGGGTTAACAGACAGTGACACCAAATAGACCAAATTAAATAAACAAGAAGATGAAATGAATAGCTAGCCTTTAAGAGAACTTACTATGAATCAGGAAGGTGGCTTTCATTACCCAGCATTACTTCACTTAACCTTCAGTACAATTCTGTGGAAGAGGTACAAGTACTATTCCTATCTCTCTTTGCAAGATGAAGTCACAAATGTTTGTATATGGCTTCACAATTTGCAATTTGTCTCCATAAACCCACATTATAAACCCTCGAAAGCAGGTAGGTATTTTCACCCGTTGAGATGAAGTAACTTAGACTCAGCAAGTGAAGAAAAGCAGGTAAGTATTTTCACCCGTTGAGAGATGAAGTAACTTAGACTCAGCAAGTGAAGGTAATGAAGCATAGGCCATGATGTCCAATTGGGATAAGACTTTCCCATGATTTTCCATATCTGCTGCCTCTTCAGTGGAACATTGCTTTTCCTCTATGTTTTGCCACCATGAAAGTATCTCTGTTTTTTCATATGTTGTCACAGACACCTCATGACACACTTCACTGATGAGCGCATTCTTTCCTTCCCCCACCATACTCTTGGACCCTCCTGTTAAAATGAAGGGACCGCTGCTTTTTCCACCAAGACTGGATCCCCCACTTGGACTCTGGACTACTCCCTCTGGCTTTCTCTAAGTACTTCACTCCACTGCTTCTCCCCTTTACTATACTTTTATTTTTTATTTTTATTTATTTATTTTTTTTAGAGATTTTTGCTATAGAGCGTGTGCTTGCCAGAAAGACAGAGAAAGAGAGATAGAAAGCGAGAAATCACCCCCCAGAGAGATGGCCACAGTGCAACTCCTTCTCCTCTTGGGATCTTGGGCACACACGCACATGCGCCCAGCGTGAGTTTAAGCCACCAGGTGGGACTTGAACCATGGTCAACTACATGGGAGTCCAGAGATATAGCCATTACGCTAACCGCTGGTCCCATCTACTATACTTTCAATGACTTTTTACTGGATCATTCCTGTGAATGGACAGACTCCAGTACCTCCTGTCTTTCTTGAGTCCATTTCTTCTTCCAGCTTCTGTCCCGCTGCCCTACGTCACTTCATAATCAAACTTACCAAGAGTTCTCTATTCATGTTGGTTCTTTCTTGTTTACCATTCTTTCCTCGTCCAGCTCCAATCTGGATTCTAATATAACTTCTTCCAAAGAAATTACCCTTTCCAAGGAATTACTTCCAGATTGCCAAGGTGAAAACTACTTGCCTATCTTTGTGCGACTCAGTCCTTCAGCAGCAAGTGAACCAGGCCAACACTGTTCATCTCTCACACTTCCTTTTTTAGTTTTGTCATCTGTACCCTTTTAGTTTTATTCCCAGCTTTCTGGTTGCTCCTTCTCATTTCCTAGCCCTACTTCTCTCCTCTGAGACTGCTAAAGGGTTCAGCACAGATTCTATTTTTTCTCTGTTTTTGATGTAATTCAATCCTTTCCCATGACTAAATGTCTACATTCTGACAATTCCTACACTGATATCATTACACCTGACCCTTTATCTAGCTTCAGATCTTTACCTTCAACTCCTTAGGCAAAATGCTATATCTTTGGTAGATCTCTGCCATTTCAATATAAATATTGGGTTGTCTAAAAAACTCATGATGTATTTTGATATAGAAAAACAAAAAAAATTATGAATTTTTCAACCACCAAACAAATCTCAAATTGAATTCTTAATTTGCAACCTATACCTATTGTCCCTGTGATATTGCATCACTTATTTTTTAAATTTTACTTATTTATTTTAGATTTTTGCCATAGAGCATGTATGCATATTGGAAAGTTAGAAATTACCTCCCAAGGCGGATGGCTACACTGTAATCCCTCCTCCTCCATTCTCCTCTCAGGAATTTGGGCATGCAAGCATGTACACCTGGTAAGATTTTCAAGCTGCCATATTGGGACTCAAAATGAGGAGTAAGCCAAGTGGGATCCAGCAACTTTAACCGCCACATCACCTCCTGGCCAACCCCCCCCCCCTTTTTTTTTTCAGATTATTTTTTTGCCACAAGGTGCATGCGCTTGCCAGAGAGAGACAGAAACAGAGATGGGGAAGTGAGAAATCATTACCTGGGGGGATGGCCACACCACAATCCCTTCTCCTTCACTCTTTTCTTGGATTTTGGGCTTGTATGCACACATGTCTAGTGTGTCTTTCAAGCCACCAGGTCTGGAACTCGAACCAGAGAGTCAGCTATGTGGGATCTAGTGTCTTAATTCCCACACCACTTGTTGAACTGTCTCACTTATTGAATTGTCGAAAAAGTCATGTCACATTTTGCATGGAAAAACATAGGGAAAAAATACATCACTATATTCCTGACAACTGAATATTTTAAGCTTTTTTTATATACATCATTATTATCATCACCCAATTTCTGTGCAAAGTCTTATCAGCATTGCTTCCCAAATGGATCTCAAGCCCATCTTCACTGACTCTTCTAGCCCAGGGGTATTTCAAACACTAGTAATGAAACTTTAAAAAGTTTTTGAGAGTGTAACAAATTTCTGAAACATCCATATTACATGCAAGTAACACACATGTGCAACTCAACATGTGGTTTGTAGACTGGCATCATTAGCACAGCCTGGAAGCTTGTTAAAACAGATTCAGAGACAGGCCTTACTACAGATCTACTGAATCCAAATGTCTGGATTCTGTGGGTAGACCTCAGGAATCTAGTTAGTGGAGATCTTCAGGCATTTTTTAAGAACTAATGGGCTACCCTGTAGCATATGCTCAGAACATTACTGATAAGAGATGTAACCCTTCCCCAGCACCCCTGTAAAAATTTTCAGTATGGGGACCAGTAGTTAGCGTAATGGCTATGTCACTGGACTCCCATATAGTTGACCACGGTTTGCATCCTGGACCCAGTGGCTTAAAACTCACACCAGGCGCGTGTGCGTGCGTGCCCAAGATCCCGAGAGGAGAATGGAGAAGAAGGGATTGCGGCGTGGCCATCCCCCCTGGGGGGTGATTTCTCGCTTTCTGTCTCTCTGTCTCTCTCTGTCTGTCTGGTGAGCACACACACTCTCTAGCAAAACCTCTCTAAAAAAAATGTTCAGTGTAAGAGACACCTGGGGTGACTGTCCCAACAGAACCTAGCCTATGCGATGTCTGTACAGATCTTCAGAAGATACCGTGACCCACTAAAACTTCTGAATGGGAATTGGAACATTAAAAAATTACATTCTATTCTCATGAAAACATAATCATGCAATAGTAAAAGGAAAATTCAAACTGTACGTAATATCTACAAGTCATATTCCAATTATGCCAAGGCTAACTTTATTTGCTCCTAGAGACAGGTAATAATTCACATTTCTTGCTTATTTCCTTCAGACATTTTCTCTGTCTATACAAGTGTATATACATGTATATTTACACACACATAAGTATGTATGTGTGCACATATATCTATATCTATCTATCTATATGTTTATACTCCACTTTGTTTTAACAGAATATAAACGGAGTCACAAATACACTTTTGTGACTTTTTTCCCCTTGAAAATTGCTGCTACTGACACATCAAGTGTTCCCTCATTGCTTTTAATAGTTCACGAAGCAGACCTATACTGTTTTACCCACTGCTAGCTATACAGATTGCTTTTGATTTTTGCTATTATAAGCAACTTGCAAAAGATGTGCTTACCTGTGGACGTGTGCGTGACTGTGTCTGTGGGTAATAAAAGCAGAGAGCCCCTACCAATACGTTTGTCTCAGCTTTTCCCTCAGATGATGTCCAGGGACCTTTCTAACTACCCATGCTTGCTCTCATCACGATCATCCTGCTTTCTGCACATCAGACTGTGTAAAATGTTGCTGAGAAAGAAAAACAATCTCACTAAATGCATTGAGCTTTCTTCTGCAGTGTATCAGTACAGCCCAGGTCAGCGGAGAGGGATGTGTTTAAGAAACAGGGAAGGAGGGTTGAGTAGCCAGTGGCCTGGGGGTTAAGGTGGCTGGATCCCACACTACTGACTGCATTGCTGAGTCTGGACCTAGTGGCTTGAAAAATCACACCAGGCAAGAGTGCTTAAAATCCTGAGGGGAGAATGGAGAAGGGATTATGATGTGGCCATCCTCCATAGGGAGTGCTTTCTCACTTTGCTTCTGTGTCTCATTCTTTCTCTCCCATGACTGCACATGTCCCATAGCAAATTAAAGGGGGAAAAAAAAAAAGGCAGCGGCAAGGGAAGGGTAAATTGATGAGTGTAAAATATCCCCAGCAGCAGATGATAAGTGTTTCTATCCTTGCTTTTTCACATTGCAGTTGCTGCTTTCTTTTATGAGACTACACGGGGAAAAAAGCATTAATTTTCTTCTCCCCTGTGTTGCTTAAACTCGAGTTATTTCTGAGACGTCTACGATTTCTCAGGTTTGCTTATAACACGTATAAAGTACAGCCTGGTGGTTTCTGTTTGCAGGGGTCTATTTTTAATAAACTTTCATGCTTTTTGTCTCAAAGTTACCTCACCATGCTCAGCAGGATACACACATACACAAATACATTGTCACAATCTCACATCACTCCAAGACTATGTGAGAAAATTCCACAGCGTGAGGATTATGGACAAGTTTTTCTTTGCTTCCAGGAAGATGGAAGACTCCCTGACAAGGGTTTTATTTTCATTGTAGTGGGCTGTCAGCATGGCCATTTATCATGGACTGAATTAATAAGGAAAGAACAGAAGAAAGACGGCTTGCTGCCAAACAGCTCTGGGATGTTCCAGGCTACACAGATCAATCAGCTGGGCACACTGGCTATTGTCTGCTCATCAATTCATTTTCATTGAGTTTTGAGACAGATAACACCAGGCCTTTTTCTGAGGCATGAGCCTAACCTGGCCGCCTATGCTTGCTTCCTACTCCAACCTTGTAATCGCATAGAGTGCTCAGTGAGGTGGTGTACTGGGTTTAGATTAAGCTACTCCTCTGGAAATCAACTTGTGGCAGACCGCTGCACTTTTCCCCTGCCAGATGCACAACGGTCTTAAGAACCTTTCAAAGGTAAAAGGCAAAAGAGATGAGCATGAGACGCATCGGAGATACAGAGGGAGACCTTCATGCACTCGTGACAGCATAACATCTTAAACAGTGAAGTGCTTGCCAAGGTCCTGGGAGACACGCAGGCCACACAGGAAAACTACCGAATTCATTTCCAGTCAGTTGGTGGAGTGGACATTTGCTGTTTTCTTTTATCCAGAATTCATTCCCCTTCTACCGAAAGCAGCTGATTTTTTTTTTTTTCCCTTCAGGAAAGCTTGTCCTCTGCTATGTTCAGATCTTAAGTGTCTGAGTGGGCTCCACGCCTGTCTTTGGGTCACGACATTTAACTTAAGCAACAGTGACTTGTTCATGAATGAACCAATGACCTAACAGAGCCAGTGACATAGAATTAGAATTTCTGGGATTCTAGCGGATTTTTCTAGTGGCCTTCAAATAAGGTAAGGATATAAAAATAGAGCCTCTGTGGGCCACCACAGATAACTTGAGAGTGAAACTAACATGGAGGATTGTAAGACAGATGACGCATTGAAACAAGTCCAAGTCACATATTTAAAGTCCCTGGGAGAAGTCCTACCTGAAGCTAGTATCCTTGAGGATTAAGTGGACTCACAGAAGCTGCCAATATTTTTAAAAAGTCACTTTAGATTTATACTATAATATCGATAAAATAATCCTAGCTAATGTAAGCAATACTAATAATAAACTCATTAATAGAGTTTATTAAATTTAGAGCCCTAAAGCAAAAGCTTCAAGATGATCCAAACGTTTCTGCTTGGACAGAACCAAATAGCCTTTTAAACACAGAAAACATGAAAAATATTATATGACTTAATTCTTTACATAATATTACTCCTACCTTATGTTAGAGAACTCAGGAATAGGGCCTTTACTTCTGGTAATTGTTGACAGGGTAACATGGTCCAAACTTCTCGAAGAGAATAACCATTCAAGCTGGGGAAAAATGGGGGAAAAGGGCATTGGATCAATAATAAAAAGTAAAGAATTTCTCGGTTGACAACTAGAATACAGTACTCAAGAGATGTAGTGTCTCTGGGACTGGATGATGGTCTAATGGTTAAACACGAAGCTCTGCATGGCAATCCCACATTCAAAGTTTCCTGGTTCAAGTCCAGAGATCTTCCTGGGTTTGCTGGGTACACACTTGCTTATGTTTGACATCAGCTAAAGCCTAGGAGTGGACTCCAGCATCAAGATCCTCTTGGCAGTACTGTCTCTTTCTCTCATTCATTCATGGAAGAAATAAATAAAACTTAAAAAAGGAAAAAGAGATGCAGTATCTATCACTGGCTATCCTAGAGGATAAGCTATGCAGTTGAGCTTACAGAGGGGATAAAATCCAGGAGTTGATAAAGGAGGGAGTCATGATGAATGCCCTGCAGTTGGTGGTCTTGAATGGCTATATGCTACTAGGTAGAAGAGAAAGTTAGAAGAGAAAGGTCACATGAATTGATCTCAGCTGTAAGACATATGAAAAATAACTACCTCTAAAATGGAATAAAGTAATTTGAGATGATTAAAGCTCCAATGTATGTGGCCAAAAAAAAAAAATTAAAACAAAAATTTCTAGAGGAACATACCATCATGCTAGTTACGTGGTTAATAGCCACAAGCTATTTCTATGATTCTTAGGAACAATGGTTAGTACACAAAGATAATAAGATGCACAGGGAAATGAGACGAAGTGAAAGAGCATCGCTGAGAGGGGGAGAGGGGCAAAAACAATCTACAAAATTTTCATATACCAGAATGAGAATTATACAGATATGCGATTTCAACATTAAAAAGAAAGCTAAACTACAAATATCTGCCAAGTGCTGAGAAAAATTTAAAAATCCTGAACTTTGATTGTTCAGGGAAAAGGTAGATATATAAAAAGATAAAACATTAAAATAGAAAAGAAAGAAGGGGCCAGAAAGTGGCACAGTGGTTGGGGCACTGAACTTCCGCACAGCCAACCAGTTTGTGTCCTGGTTTTGGAGGCTTGATTTCTCTCTCTGTCGCTGTCTCTTTCTCTGGTGAACACACATTCCCCATAGCAAATCAATAATAACTATAATAATAATAAAATTAAATAAATAATTCTTTAAAAAAGAAAACCCTTCTTCCCTGCTTCTCACTGATGTAAGGAGACTGTTTATGAGGGGGACTTTTAAAAGTTTATGGAAAAAATAGAATTGAAGTATAACTATTCTGTTACAAAAAGACTTTGAAAATCGTGCATAGTTTCTTCATAATACATAATGTCTATGAACTTTTGGGAGATCCTGTGAACAATGTTCTCAAATTGGGACACTAAATTTTGTAAAGATATTACTTATTTTCAAATTGATCTCTAGATTCTATGTAATCCCAATAAAAATTCCAAATGTTTTTACCATGGAGTGTTATAAGCTTACTCTTAAATGTATATGGAAATGCAAAAAAATATGAAAATGCAAAAATATGAGATTAAATAATGTATTCTTGAAGGAAACCAAGATCCCTTATCAAATTACAGTAATTTAACAGAGAAGAATATTGGTCTGAGTATCTACACATAGACTAATGGAACAGAAGAGCACACTCAAACATACAAATGAACATAAAGACACTTGATTTATGATAAAGATACATTTTGGAGTAATTAGGAAATTCGTGGTAGTCATTTTCCAGTAGCAGGGCTAGAATAACTGGATACAATGAGGAAAAATATAAAAATGGAAATTGACCTCTAGTCTGTACGACACAAAAACACACACAAACACATGCAGACCTTTAGAGTGGTTTGCTGAGATAAATACAAAATATAAAACCATAAAGATTTTAGAATTTAGGTGACTATCTTCGTGACTTCAGAAAAAGGGATCATTTTTATATATGAACATAAAAATGCTATCAAAAAGGAAAAATGTTGACAACTTGTACTACATTAAAATTTAAAATTTTGATTCTTCAAAAATATGAATAGGAAAGATTTTTCTTTTTTTAAAGCTATGCAGTGGTAGAAGATATATGTAAAATATGTAACTGAAAAAGGACTCCTATGCAGAGTATACAAAGACTGCCAACCATAAGATAAAGACAATACGATTAAAAAAAATACCAGACACTTGAACAGCTAGTTGAAAAATGATACCTAAATGACCCTGAACAAATGATATTATTCTCAGCCCTGTTAGTAATAAAAGAAATGTCAGTTTTAACCACAGTGTGTTACTGTTTGTTACATAATTCACCAGCATGGCTAAAATTAAAAAGATGAAATATCAATTGATAGGTGGCAAAAAAACTCATTCACACTGTGGGTACAATGTATCCTTGTGGATGTATTATTGATACTCTCTAGCACCAGCTTAGTGGTATTTATCAAAGTTGAAATATAGGTATGTATAAACCCAGCAATTCTACTTCTAAACATAACTCAATGGAAATCTATGTACGTATGTGATAAGTGACAGAGAAGAGGAT
The DNA here is from genome assembly GCF_000334495.1 of Tupaia belangeri chinensis. NCBI lineage: Eukaryota > Metazoa > Chordata > Mammalia > Scandentia > Tupaiidae > Tupaia > Tupaia belangeri. Next base: position 1,124,557 of record NW_006160078.1, on the reverse strand, counting down.
ATTTATAGCAGCACATTTTTGTGTAAGTAATCAAATATTCATTAGCAGTATAGATGAATCATGATATATTCCTGAAGAATATATATCATATATATATCATATATATATATTCCTGGAGAATATATATCATATATCAGCAGAGACAATGAATAAAACAGTTACATGGCAAGATGAATGGAATCTCATATACATGATCAAAAAAGCCACACCCACAAAAATATACAGGGTTATAGGGAATATCATGATGCATTTTTGCATAGAAAAAATGCCATGACTTTCGTTTTTTTTTTTTTTTATAGATTTTTTTTAGAGATTTTTGCTATAGGGTGCGTGGGACCGCCACAAAGACAGCGCACGAGTGACAGAAAGTGAGAAATCACCCACCAGGGTGGATGGCCATGCCTCAATCCCTTCTCCTCTCAGGATCTTGGGCACACACTCACATGACCCAGCATGAGTTTAAGCTACTGGGTCCAGGACTAGAACTGTGGCTGAGTACATGGGAGTCCAGTGACATAGCCATTATGCCAACTGCTGGTCCCATGTCATGACTTTCTTGATGACCTAATATATGATTTCATTTATGTGAAGTTCAAAAACAGGTAAATGAGCCAGCAGGCAGCACAGTGACTAAGGTGCTGGACTCTCCCATTGTCCATCTTAATTTGAATCCTGGCTCTGGTGTCTTGAAAATCACACTAGGAACATATGCATGCTTGCCCAAAATCCCAGGAGAAGGGATTACGGCCATCCCTCCTGGGAGATCATTTTTCACTTTCTCTCTCACTGCCTCTTTCTCTTTCTCTGGTGAGAACACATGCCCTATGGCAAAACCTTAACAAAACAAATTTTAAAAAATTAAAAAAAACAGGTAAATCTATTCTATAGTGTTTAATGGATACAAGCTTGCATGATAAAACCACTGAAATGATTTCTGTGAAAGTCAGGATGGTGGAGAGCAAGAAAGGAAAGCCAAAGGAAATGGGTTGGTAACAATGTTCCTGATGTAGGCTGTGGGCGGCACATGAGATTTTCCTTTCAATAACTCATTAAGCTGTGCATTGCATTTTAACATATTTATGGTATATATGCTGTATTTCACCATTAAAAAAAGATATAAAAATATTAACATGGGACCAGCAGACAGTGCAACGGTTACATAGCCGGATTCTCTCATCGTTGATTATGGTTTGAATCTCAGACTTGGTGGCTTGAACTCATGCCAAGCACATATGTATGTATGCACAAAATCCCTAGAGAAGACTGGAGAAGGGATTGCAGCGTGGTCAACTCCCCTCCCCGGGGGTGGGGGTTAGTGGTTTCTTGCTTTCTGTCTCTCTGATGATCACGCACGGCCTATAGCAAAAATCTCTCAAAAAAAAAATTGGCATTAGTCATCTGACTCTTGCAATCTAACGCCATAGATGGTCAAACTGTAGCAGCTCAGTACAAAATCTCTGTAGACAGATGTCTGGGTTTAAATTCCAGGTCTCTCCCAAGAGCTATGTGGCCACGGATGAGTAATTTAACCTGTGTTAGTCTCCATTTCTTCACATGTAAGATGAGTGTTGTAAGGTTGGGAGGGTGAAATGAGATAAAGCGATTGCCCAGTATATGAGGTGAGTGCAATTTTATTTTAATTATTTATCTACAGAAGTGTTCCTGATGCGAGTCAAGGTCATATCTGGGCTGAACTGGCTTTAGCTCACACTTTCCTCCTTCCAGCACTTGCTTCTTTAATGCTGCTGCCTGAAGCAATTAAATGACAGAAATAAAGACCATCCCAATCCTGTCCTCCGGGAGTTACAGGGTACCTCATGGCTTATAAAGAGCTTTCCTTTGTATTTTCTCAATGAATTCTTAGAACAGCATGAGAAGTCAGGCTTATTTTCCCTATAGACACGAGCTAAGGAAAGAGAGGTGTAGACAGTTTAAGTGATTTGCCAGAGGTCACAGGAGCTGAATAAGGGTCTAAAGTTCCAGGTCTTCTGTCTTTGGATCTGAAACTCTCTGCATTACGATCTGCTTCATGAGGATGGAGTGCAATTCGATGCTTGGTGGTGCCAACGGAAAACAAACTGCTACATTTCCATGGGTCCCTGATACTCTCGGTAACTATTGCCAGTCCTCACTGTTCAGCCTGCAATGATCATGGTTCCCCTTATGGTACACACCAAGAAGCTGAAGCCATGCCTCTTTCTCTCATTCACATGGAGAAGAGACGATCCAAGACCATCCCTTCAGTCCTCAGAAACAAAACTGTTTCAGTTTACTTCATCATAGGAAGAAAACGTGCTTCCTTCTGCTCACTAATATCCCTTTTAAAGAGTTTATGGAGAAGGAAAGAGGGAGAGGGAGGGAGATAAAAAGTACCTCCAACAGTGTGACATGCCACGATCAGGCCTGGGCCATGGATGTGTGTGCCTGGTATTAACAGGTTGTTGGAATACTGAAACTAGGATCTTCCAAATGAATCCAGCCTGGTGCGAGCAGCACACTGTCACTGTGCCACGGAGCCGGCCTGCACTGATCTCTCTATTATTTTCTCCATAGGCTCTTTTATTTTTTTATTTTATTTTTGAGAGGTTTTTGCTATAGGATGCGTGCACTCACCAGAAAGACAGAGAGAGACAGAGAGACAGAAAGCGAGAAATCACCCCCCCAGGGGGGGATGGCCACGCCGCAATCCCTTCTCCTCCATTCTCCTCTCGGGATCTTGGGCACGCACGCACATGTGCCTGGTGTGAGTTTAAGCCACCGGGTCTGGGACTCGAACTGCAGTCGACTACATGGAAGTTCAGCGACATAGCCATTATGCTAACTGCTGGTCCCTCCATAGGCTGTTTTATTCTTTTCTTTAGAACCCTTCCCCAACATGCACCATTATGCTACAGTCATGGCACAGAACGGCAAAGGTGTGGAAGCTTACCTATGCTGACTTTCTGTTCCAAACTCCAGGAGTTTGTTGATGTAGTTCAATTCTAATGAGTAATTCAGGCCTTGAACTGTGTACTATCCAAGTGGCTCTTGATAGAGGAATATTTACTGAATGGTATGACCCCTTTGAACATGAAGTGTTTAGAAACACCAAAAATCCTATGAAGTCATTTTTTTCATACCCACTTAAGCACCTGTACCATCATCCACAACTATTACATCACTGATATGGGAAACCACTTTTTAAAAAAACGTGAAAAATTCAAATTCATCCTAAAAAGCTCAGCTTTAGAAAAGAAAATAGATGTAATAGTTTTGTTACTGTACCAAACTAGGTATGGATGGAAAATCAATGGCTTACCACCAAAAAAGTCAAAGTCTGGGCTGGCAAGTCTTTCCTATGAGTCAAGACTTTATTTCAGGTGACATCATTCGGCAGATAGGGAGTGGGCTTGCTCAAAAAACTGTGTCCACAAATGTGTTCAAGGATGAGCTTTTACTGAAAAACAATTTCCGCCCAAGTCTTTAACTAGTCTCTGTATGCAAATAAAGGATTGTAACTTGTGTAGTTCTGAGCAGTTTCGTTGGTTCGTAACTGAAACTGGTGCTGTTCTGACCGGTTGCTCGGCCGAGGCCAACATCTACACTCTCACCCTGCAGTGGAGGCCAATCTCAGGTTACTCAGTCTTCGCAGGGCATGTTCCTTCCAGCAGCTCAAAACACAGCAGTGAGCACCAGAGCTCTCCCACACAAGCTAGTTCTGGGTGGTTACAGTTTAATTTTCCTTTTCTGTAAGGGATTTGAGGATCAGTCCTTAGAAAATTGGAAAAGATGACTGAATTTCCTTTGGTTTCTCAATTGGTCTTTCTGTTATTCTTTTCCTAGCAAGAATGACTCAGTACTTTGTATAGAGAAAGAAGCCTGAAGTAGAAGTCTGGAGATTAATTAATTCATTAAACATTCACTGATTTTCTACTGTTTGTCGGCATTGTAATGAAGGCTAAAGATAAATGGGAGAAAAAAAAAAAAAGAGCAAAACAAAAACCACAACCAACCAAACAAAAAAACAGATAATGTTCAGCATTGTACTGAAGGCTAAAGATAAATAGTACAAAAACAAAAACAAACAAACAAACAAAAGCATAAAACAGATAATGTTCCTGACCTCATGGAGTTCACAGGCTATAGACACAGGCAAGTTAACTTAATCAGCGTTAGCATCAGTGCCCTTATCTCTCAAGCAGAGACCATAAATCCTGCTCTATTTAAGATAAGGAATAGGAGATACATCTATTAACACTAGGGCATATTTTTGTGTTGTGAAAATATGAGTTCATTAAAAATATCAGGTGCAGTTAAGATACAATTCTTTATATGATAGTCATAGGATTTACATCCCTTATGATTAAATGTCCTTCTGAATACAGTGTAGAACTGAGGCTCCTTTGCCAACTCTCCTACAGTGTTATTTAGCTTTAAAAGTAGTTTAGAAATGAATGTTTAACCCGTGTATAGCATTTATCTTCTCGAATGGGAGTGAATATAATCCTTAGGGTACACAATGGTGTGCCTCTTGGTATAGCACTATGTAGAGAGCTATAGCCTCAATGGGTGGCAAATAAGTATAGAGAAAGAAGCCTGAAGTAGAAGTCTGGAGATTAATTAATTCATTAAACATTCACTGATTTTCTACTGTTTGTCGGCATTGTAATGAAGGCTAAAGATAAATGGGAGAAAAAAAAAAAAAAGAGCAAAACAAAAACCACAACCAACCAAACAAAAAAACAGATAATGTTCAGCATTGTACTGAAGGCTAAAGATAAATAGTACAAAAACAAAAACAAACAAACAAACAAAAGCATAAAACAGATAATGTTCCTGACCTCATGGAGTTCACAGGCTATAGACACAGGCAAGTTAACTTAATCAGCGTTAGCATCAGTGCCCTTATCTCTCAAGCAGAGACCATAAATCCTGCTCTATTTAAGATAAGGAATAGGAGATACATCTATTAACACTAGGGCATATTTTTGTGTTGTGAAAATATGAGTTCATTAAAAATATCAGGTGCAGTTAAGATACAATTCTTTATATGATAGTCATAGGATTTACATCCCTTATGATTAAATGTCCTTCTGAATACAGTGTAGAACTGAGGCTCCTTTGCCAACTCTCCTACAGTGTTATTTAGCTTTAAAAGTAGTTTAGAAATGAATGTTTAACCCGTGTATAGCATTTATCTTCTCGAATGGGAGTGAATATAATCCTTAGGGTACACAATGGTGTGCCTCTTGGTATAGCACTATGTAGAGAGCTATAGCCTCAATGGGTGGCAAATAATTAAAGCATTGTATTTTTTTAAATTAAAGCAATCAAAGATACCTTGTAGATTAAATGTAAAGTTCACATGACCTTTTAAAATAAAAAGGAAAATGTCAAAGATATTTCAAACCTGTTATATCCTACTGCAAGTTAAATCCCTGAAATTTTGAAGGGTGTAGTTTAGTTTTAATGAGCAATTTAGGTCTTGAACTGTGTACTATCAAAGCGGCCCTTGATAGAGGAATATTTGTGTTCACTGAATGGTCTGACCCCTTTGAACATGAAGTGTTTAGAAACACCAAAAATCCCATAAAGTCATTTTTTTCATGCCCACTAAAGCACCTGTACCATCTCCCCTAACTATTACATCATTGGCATGGGAAATCACTTTTTAAGAAAATGTGATAAATTCAAATCATCCAAAAAAGCTCAGCTTTAGAAAAGAAAATAAGTGTAATAGTTTTGTTACTGTACCAAACTAGGTATGGAAAATCAATGGCTTACCACCAAAAAAGTCAAAGTCAATCATTAGCAGTATTCCACTCTCAAGAGAGTTTTTGGAAAAAAGTTTGAGGTAGATCATGTACATGACCAAAAGAAGCAATTCTAGACACAGCCACAGAGGTGCATGCTGGCTGACGCTGCTGCTCTGTAGCTGATCCCACACAGGAGGCCTGGGTTTGATTCCTGGCCCACTCTAAAAATGGTGTGCAACACCAGTCCCACCTACTCTGGAGGCTGATGCAAATGGAGCCTGATACTTTTTTCTTAAAAGAAGGAATTTTTCTTTTTTAAAAAAGTTATTCTTATTATTTTTTAAATATTCAATCACAATACAACAGTTAGCTTGTAAAGAGAATTTACCCAACGTGAAATACACTTCAGACCAGTCCAGTTGAGAATACTATACATGTTATCGTCAACAGGTAATTAACCATTTCTGTGTCCCACAAATGTCTTGCCTCTCCCCAATTTCCTTCCCTGTACTCTTCCTCTCTCCCACCCTCCTTCCATACCGTCTCCAGTGTCCATAACTATTTTCACTGCTTTTGTGTCCTCCAATCTTTGAATCTTTACCATAGAATATGACAGGAGCAATTTTTTTTCTCATTTTATTTTATTCTTATTTACATTTAATTGCATGTTTTTATGGTGTGTAATATAATTTTTCAATGCAAGCATGTTCTGAATAATCAAATTAAAGATATTACCATATACACTGCTTTCAAACAAAGTTTACATTTTCAGGTCTTTTTAATCCTTTTTTCCTGAGCCCCTCCCATCTACCCCCTTCCTCTGTATCTACACTTGTCCTCCCTACTATTATGTTTTCAAATCTTTCCATTTCTGCCACAGAATGCAGACATTTGTATATACTGAGTGGGGATATGCAGTGTTTTTCTTTCATAGTCTGACTTACTTCACTTACCACTAAGTCTTCTATGTTCATTCACTTTGTACTGAATGATAGAGTGTTGCTGTTTTTTTTGACTGAACAGAGTCCATAGTGTTTATGTGTCTTCTATACGATAGAGATTAAGTTAGAAAAATAAGACTCTTCTTCATGACAACTCAATATCATAGTTTTCATTTGTGTTGATTGGTCTTCATGTTTCAGTACAGGATATAGTGTTGCCCTGATGGCACATTGCTCCTGGTGCGTTGCTGTGGCCATGTGAGACAATAGCCTTGGCCAGAGCAGCAGCTTCTCAGTAAGGAGAAAGCAAAATAGCTAATGCTCCCTTACTTTCAGCTTAACTTCTGAGTAATGGCTTATCTGTTCCCATTTCAGGTTCTCTTTCATGGAGCATGATTACAATGAGCTATTAAAGAATGTAAATCTTGCCTTTCAAACTTGCTCAAGAGATGCCTGGGAGCTCAAATGTCTTATATCCCTCCCAAATAAAGATGGATATAATTATTTTAATCTCTTCAGCCAGCTGCTGCATGAGGTTGGGGCTATTCAGGAGGCCCAAAATCTACTCTTGGACCAACATGAATGAATCAGGTGTAGTTGTATGCACTTACAATCCTAGATAACACTGAGGCTGGGCCGTATCAAAAACATACCTGACTCTCTCTCTCTCCTCCCCATCATTCCCTCTCTCTCTCAATCACTGTCACTATACATATATACATATATATGTATATTTTTTAATTTTTAGACTCTAGTCAGCTTGCTAGACTCAATTTACTCTCCAAAAGTATTTGAGATAGCTCCAGGTAGTATAGGCATTTCATTAATTAGTCCAATTAAAACTTTTCTCTGCTCTTCAATAACTAAGTCCTTTCCTATTACTTAAACATTTTGGCTAAAACTTCAAAACTGAAATCAATGGATGATACAAGCTAAAGACAGATGCTTGATACTTCTCTATGAGGCATTAACAGAAGGTAGCAAAATCAGTCTACTACCAGAATACTACTATCCCACCCAAGCTGGAAAAAGAAGGCTAGGTATCAAAGGGAGAGATTCGTTGAAATTATGCATGGAAGAAAAAGAAAGAAAGGAGGTACTTTCTACCTGTCCTTCTAAGAACCTATGAGAAGGGCACCTTATTCATTGACTGAAATGTTCCGTGATATCAGGGAGAGAAAAGAGGGGTCAACAGATATATGTCCATAGTTTGCAGAGGCAAAAAAAAAAGATAATTTTTTGGGTACCATGTAAACCCCATCATGCTGAAAGCATATTAAGCAAGAGCTGCTTGCTGCTTGCTGAAGTCAGGGTAGCCCAAAGGATAGAAACAAAACACTGGATGGTGTACTCAAAAAACTCAACTGGGGAATCTATTGCTTAAGTCAAAAGTCCCTGCTGAGACTGCTGAAGAATCCAAAAATAGACTCCACAAATGATCCAGAATTCACATGGCTGCCATGACAGAGGGTTTGACAACTGAGAGAAAACTATACACACAACCAGAAGAAACAAAGCCTTTTCCTCTTGTCCTTCTATCATGCTTTTACTCTTTGTTTTCTCTTTTACAAATTTTCCATTAAATTGACCTCAGCTATTCAGTGCCAATAAGGAAGTTGTGGAACAAAGTACCTGAAAGAAGAGATCATGTCTTCCTCCTTCCAATTATGTTTCTAAACAAAGGAGTGATATCTGACCTGGGAAAGGCAGAAGGTTTTTTGTTTTTGTTTTAAATTTTGCCAGAGGGTTTATGTGATTTCCAGAGAGACAGAGAAGACAGAAAAGAAGGGAGAAGAGGAAACATCTCTCAGAGAAGAGATAACATCTCTCAGTAGAGGAAACATCTCTCAGTGGTGTGGTTACACTGAAATCCCTTCTCCATTTCTCCATCCTTTGGGGATTTGAGACATGCATGCACAAGCACCACAGTGTTTTTGAAGCCAGGAGAGCCAAGGTTTTAACCCTGCAGTTGACCATGTCCGCTATGGTCCAAGAGGAGAAGGTTTAAGAGTCTATGACACCAAAGTTTTGACTTAGACTAGTCCAGGCTTTTTAATGTTGTCTCTGCATAAGAAAACTATGGGGTTAGAGATTAAAGGAGAAAGGTTTAATTACTGAAGACAATTGTTGAGAAATTAAAAATGTTTCCTGATTATGTCCTAATAAATTCAACTGACTCAACAAATGAGTTATAGTGAATTGCTCTACAATGTTACATTCTTTTCATGATTCAATAATTAAATGCCCAGAGAAATATATTGAACTCTCCTCAGACTCTGAAATCAGAAGAACTGACCTCCTTAGAAATGGGGAGTTAAGGCTTTGATACCTTTATAAAAGACAAAAGGCAGCTCACAGCACAATGAGAGCTTTTTTCTTTTCTTTTTTTTTTTTGCAATAGGTTGTTTACACTTATTGAAGAGTCAAGAGTCAAGCCACAATTCCTTCTTTTCCATTCTCCTCTTGGGAATTTGGGCGCAGTTGTGTGCATGCGCACGTGCCTGATGTGTTTTTCAAGCAGCCATGTCTGATACTCAAACTACACAGTCAGACCTATGGATTCAGTTGCCTCAACCTCCACACCACCTGTTGACCTCTATCAAGTACAGTTTAAGGTCAAGTAAAAGATCTTTTCTCGGCTATCAGAAAATACACAGACGTAAAACTCATACATTACAGAAATGTTAAAAATGGCACTTTCACTATTGTAATTGTCCAAATACCCACCAGCAATAAATAGCTGCACCAATTGTGATATAGCCACACTGTGGAATGGGAAAGAACTGTTACACTACTCGACCGGGCTGTGTATAGACATGTGCAATGCTGAGTGAGAAGCATCCGACTCCAGAGTGCATACCACATGATTCAGGTCACATAAAAAACAAAACAAAACAAAAAACCTGGCAAAACTGAATGAGACTGAGACAAGCCAGAAGGGGTTACCCTTGGTGGGAAGCAGTGGTTGCAAAGGAGTGCAAGAGGGCTTCTGGGGTATTCTGTCCCTTCTTTCCAGGAAAGGTTTTCTCCAGTTGCTGTTTTCCTGCTTCAGTCTCCCTGAGTTGCTGAGAGTAGAGGCACGTGCCCCTGAGCTAGGCCTTTAGGCTAAAACAAGAATTGAGCCCTGACCTGTGGTGCATAGTGTCTTAGCAATGCACACTACCAGAACTGGGCCAAACATTCTGTTTCTTGCTCTGAACTTGTGGATGTGTTGTTCAGTTTGTGAAAATGCGAGTTATATATTTATCATTTATGTACTTTCATATATATATATATGGTATACTTCAACAAAGTGTTCAAAAAACATTTTGCCTCCACCCAAAGCTAAATCAACGACTAGAGGTCAGAATCAGGGGTAAGTATTTGGCTGGCAGAAGTGAATAAAAGGGGATGCAAAGGGGACCAGCAGTTGGCATAATGGCTATGTTGCTGGACTCCCATGTAGTTGACTGCAGTTTGAGTCTCAGACCCAGTGGCTTAAACTCACACAGGGCACATGTGCGTGCGTGCCCAAGATCCTGAGAGGAGAGTGGAGGAGAAAGGATTACGGCATGGCCATCCCCTCGGGGGATGATGTCTTGCTTTCTGCCTTTCTCTCTTTTTCTGGTGAGTGCACGCACTCTATAGCAAAAACTTCTCAAAAAATAAATAAATAAATAAATAAAAGGAAAAAAAAAGGGGGGGATGGAAGGAAGTCCTGAGTTCTGTGGATATGTTCACTTTGTATTTGTTAAGCTTACTGATTATATGTGTGCTTTCCTGAGTACATATATAATATTAAAATATAATATATAACTGTAAATTTTATCTTGAAATGAATAAGTACTTTAACCGAAAATTTCAAACGTATGTCCACAATAAGATCTCCAAACAGAACTCTACCTATTAGACTTTTCATTTTAAAATCTTATTTAATAAAATTCCCCCAATTACACTTTCACTAAGCTAAAACATACCAGCAATAATCAAGTATCTGTTGAGTGAAGATCTAACTTTCTCAGTCAATAAAATGCTTCTTGAGATAGCTTACTGTGATTTTCTACTAGCCCGTTGGGAGGCTAAGACTGCCGTTTCTAGACCAGTCACAGGGCATGTGGTGCTTAGACACATGTCCTGCAGGGTGAGGCCACATGGGAGGCTTTGGTTAGATTCTCAGTGCAACCTACAGGTTGGGCATTGAGGTGAGCAGTTGCAATTCCCAAGACTCAGGACGGCTGAGGCAAGAGGATTGCAAACTTGAGGCTGCTCCAGGGAACGCAGTGAGACCTTATCTGAAAAAAAGACCCAGGTGTGACACCTGTGTTTAGTCCCTGCCAGGAGACTAAGGCATGAGGATTGTAACATGATGAGCCTCTGTCTAAAAAAAAGAAAAGAGGAAAAAAATAATGACCATTTCATTCAGGTTGCCAACAACTGTATCCCAGCTTGCACACGTAAAACAGCTGTAATTCTTACATGTTATGTATCTACAGGGCTCACACTTTCCCTGTACATCTCACGAATATATAAACTTGGAGATTAAAGCACTGTGTTTGGGAAGAATTCTACCTGTGCTAGTGGGTTGTAAGATAGCTCACTTCACAGCCCTTAAAATCCAGGCAAGCACCTGGAACAACAGATGGTACATCAATACAACAATCAGGGGCAGGTTTAATTTCTTGGATTCAAGACCCCAGGTCTCAATCTACTAAACACATAGAGACAGGGATAGCAGAGAGAGCCATTTTACCAGATAACTAATAAGATTTGGTAAAGAGAGTCATTTTACCAGATAACTACAAGTAAGATTTAAGCTGTCAACAAATTTATCTTGTACAGGTTGTTATTGGGTAGTTACCATTTTAATTATGCTATCTTTTTAATGAGGAAGGTAGGGAAATTATGCTGCTTAGAATATAGATAGGCTTTAGCAAAAATGGATAGAGAAGATAAATACTGCATGTATCTTATTAACTTTTCCATCTGCAAAGCTAAATCTGTTTAATGTGTTGCTTTTGAAATCAGAAACCAGTGAATATACATGAAAAATGTTGAGTCACAAGCTCTATTTCATTCATGATGATACTGAAACAATCATAGAAGGACAAAATGGTACGCTGTAAAATAGAAATGGTGCTCTTAATTATTGAGCAGTAAATACAAAGGCAGAATCACGGGAGGAATAAAAGAAGAGTAGGGA
>NW_006160078.1:1089865-1112418 GCF_000334495.1 Tupaia belangeri chinensis | reverse complement strand
TAGGGAAAGTCTCTTGGTTTCTGCCCTAAGCAGAGAGTGCTTTGGACAATACAGTTGATTTCAACCATGTACAGCAAGTCTATTGAATTCCTCCCAGTAAGAAAGACATGAATAAACAGACATGAGCAATATCCCCACCATCTTGGTCTTGTGTTTTTCTTTTTAAATAAAAGTGTTACAGAAGGTTGTATCCTACTGTTAACAGCAAGTGTCAAAAGGTTGCTTTTAAAGTTTTTATGATAAAAAAATTAACAGGCACCCAAAGTGTATTATTAGATGAAGCTTTTTTATTTACTCTGTGTGTGTGTGTGTGTGTGAGTGAGTGTGTGAGATAGGGGGAAAAATCACATGAGGCAAAAACTCTCAAGATTTCAGAACTGCAGGGCACCACCAGTTAGTGTAATGGCTATGTCGCTGGACTCCCACGTAGTCGACTGCGGTTCGCGGCCTGGACCCAGTGGCTTAAAACTCATGCCGGGCGCGTGTGCATGCCCAAGATCCCGAGAGGAGAATGGAGGAGAAGGGGTTGCGGCGTTACCATTCCCCCTGGGGGGTGATTTCTCGCTTTCTGTCTCTCTGTCTCTGTCAGTCCTCTCTGTCTGTCTGGTGAGCACATGCGCCCTGTAGCGAAAACCTCTCCAAAAAAAAAAAAAGAAAAGAAAAGAACTGTGGGGTCTGGCAGGTAGCATGATGGTGGTTGGGATGCTGGACTGCCACATGGCCAACTGCAGTTCAAGTCCTGGACCTGGCAGCTTGCTTTCTCACTTTTACTCTGTCTGTCCATCTCTCTCTATATATATATATATTTCTCTGGTCAAATTGAAAAACTGAGAATAACAACAAATACAATTAAATTAAATAATTCTTAAAAATTAAAAAAAGATTTCAGAGCTGTGACTGCTATGAAACCAAGAGGAAGCAGTAGGTCAAACAGTTACTATGTCTATTATCAGGGAAGTCAGTGAGACATGAAACAAGGACGAACCCCATTTGCCTGGGCAAAGAGCCCAGGAAGGAAGTAATTGCTAGCTGAGGCGCAGCTGCAGATCGAGAGTGATCAAATCCAAAGATCAAATGCTTATTTCATTCTGATAAAAATCATTAAATCATGAATCAACTTACCCCAGACTCCTGTACACTCAGGAAATGACTATGTATACCATCTGCACATAACTGTCCCTTAATACATTAAAATAGTGACAGTGGCTTTCATTATGAAATCCCAAGCTAAAAGCAATTTATCAAAATGTAAGTAGTCATCATTCATGCTTTGTTTAGCCACCAGAATGAGATGCCACATTAAACTCAGTACATAAAATTTGAAAACAAACCTAAATTAGAGAAAATCAATGCACTAAAATGAGAAGTTTGCTATCAACTTTTTGAGTATGGTATTCATCGGGTTGTTTATTACTTCTATGTTTACTACAAACAACATTTCTAAAAGGCTATTATAAATTTCCTGGTAGAAGTAGAATAGGAAATTGGCAAAAATCTATTTTTTAACCTTGAAAATATTTCTTCACCCTAAAATATATTCATACATGTTTGTAAAACAAGGTCTCTGGTACCTTCAGCTCTAGGAAACTGTAGCTGAAAAATCAATTCTATATTATTTTTATATCTAAGAAGTTGAAAATAGGTAGAAAATTTGGAGTTGCTTACATTTAGAGAAGGATAAGAGGTCTTATGTAAAGAGTTTAATATGTGTGGGCACATGTGTGTCCACAGTGAGCTAGTTCTATTTTGTTTCATACCCTCGGCTTAATTTACTTCCAATGTGTAGGTGACTAAGTTATATCTACAGTCTCTAAACTATTTTTATTTTAAAAATTTTCACATTCTTCTATTTTTTTTTTTATTGCCACAGAGTATGTGCTCTCAGCAGAGAGGCAGAAAGAGAGAGAAAGTACCCATAATGGGGGCATCATCACACTCACACTGTAGCCTTTTTCCTCTGTTGCTCCTTCCAGTCAGGATTTTGAGAATGCAAACACATGCACCTGATTGTGTGTGTGTGTGTGTGTGTGTGTGTGTGTGTGTGTGTGTATGTAAAAGAGAGAGAGACAGAAAGAGACACAGAGAGAGAGAGATGGGAGAAAAACTGTGGCAAGGTGCCTGGGCCAGGATTCAGCCACAGTTGGCCATGTGAGATCTCAATCCTTTAACCACAGCATGAAGGGGCCAGTTTTCTGTATTCCTCTAATACCCAGATTCTGCTCTCATCTTCAGAGTTTCAAAGATAGCTTCCGCTCTACTAGCCCAAGACTCAACTCAAGGCTTCTCACACCTTTCATATATTTTTCTTTCACCCACTACAGCAACTTTGCTCATGCCTCAAACTGCCTTTTGCTTGTTCCTTCTTTGTTTATTTAATACCTATATACCCTTCAAACCTCAGCTCAAATGTAATTTCCACAGGGAGGCCTTTCCAAACTCTATGACTAGGGTAGATTTTTCAATTAAACATTGCCACATTACTATAAAACTTTTCTTCACAGCCCTTGTCAAACTGTAATTTTACATTTACTTGCACTATTATGTGTGTTCAACTTGCCTATAAAACTGGCATAATATCTAGCACACATATGCACAAGGTTTGTGGAATGGTTGAGACATGAGTGAATGACTGCATGAATGAATCTTGCCATCTTTTAGCCTGTGAGAACTAACAGACTAAAGCTAATCCTTGCATGGAGTTTCTGTGTTTGCCATGAAAAGGGCCTCTACTATGGTGGTGGGCAACCTAATTGACTGGTGGCCTCAAATGGAAGATACAATGTTGAAGGCATTATGCCTTTGTTTTAATTATATTTCTGAGAATACTGATCCATTGTAGATAGTCAATACTGCTACATTTTGGCTAGCCCTGTAGTAGTTAAGCCAATGATTAAGCACTATGCAAAGGAAGCTTGAATTTATATGGCCTACCAGGATTTAAATCCCTGTCTGATAGACTTGAAAAATACACTCAGCATGTGTGCACATGCCCAGGATCCTGATGGGATGGAGAAATGAAGGAAAAAAGATTGTAGCATGTATTAAGTGGGGACATACAATGCCTCTCCTTCATAGCATGGCTTGCTTCACTCAGCAGTAAGTCTTCCATATTCATCCACTTCCTGTCAAAAGCCAGGGTTTTGTTGTTTTTCATGGATGAATAGTACCACTTAATATATACCGAGTGTCTACACTCTATGACTGAAACTAATTGTCTAAAGGATATAGAAACACAGTATATAGATGTAAATACCAGATAGAGTGTGTGTGAAAGAGGAGGGTCTGAGGAAGGACATTTGGGGGAGGGACAAGGAGGAAAAACCTTAATGGCACAAAGAGGTGTAGTATTATCTGTTGAAGATATTTCGTAGTTTTATCAACAGTACTAGGGAGAAATGTTCACCTGTTGAAATATCCATTTTGTAAGACAAATAATAATGTGATTGAATGTATGGAAGAAAATGAAATGGAAAAAAAAAAAAGATTGTGGTATGACCAAGCCCTGTTGGGCTGTACCCTTCAACCTGGTGTGTGCACATGTGTGTGTACTTTCTATCATGAATAAAATAAAAATGTAAAAACTTCAAAAAAAATCATTCATTCTACTGATATGTGTGGTACAGCATTTACTTTGTATCCCAGGTGGAACATATATACCATTGTGCAGACAAATGAGATATTTAAGATGAAGAACTTAGAGTAAGGTCTAGCACATAAAAAGCGAGCAGCAAATGTGAACTGTCACCATCACCATAAGGAAGTCACCACTGTTATTGTCACTCTTCAATGTCCTCTGTCTGCCTTCAAAAGGTGGAGGTAGGCATACCAGAGAAGCATTAAGTATTTAATTGTCTGGCCTTCAGAAAATAGTCTATGATTCTTTCTGCTGGAGAACACAGCTTTACTAAGTACCAGCCAATAGTAAAATATTAACAGCAAGTCATATGTCCCTATGTATTTATTTGTTTTACAAAAGGCCTTGTTATTTCATTCTTTTCATTGATCAAATACAAGTCCAGGCAAATAGAGAATTTTGTCTATCTTTTGCCAATTTGAGATGATCAATATATTTTTTTTAGATGATCAATACTTATGGCTTTATTAACTTAGCAGACAATAGTAGTCAGGACATGTGAGACAACTGTTAGAATTCACATTGGTTTAGAACAGTTTTTCTGTGATTTATTCCTGATTTCTGGAAAAATCACACATTGTTTTTGGGGAACTTGGTCACTGTGAAATATTTCCAATATGTCCAAATGTTATCTCTCTGGCTGCACTCTAACATTGTTCAATACTCTTAGTGATTAAAATTTGTTTCTAATTTTGTCATCTATTTCAGGAATGTCTGATGAGGTGTTGGAACTTAGAGAAAAAGGGGGGGAATAAGCATTATTTCAAATGGATGAATCTTAGTGAAAATGTTTCAGTCTTTTAATACTTTCTTGGTCTTCTGCCTTTGTAGTCTCCATTCAGCAGAGGTTGCTGCCTTCTCAAGACCTGCTGAAGTCAACACAGGTCACTGAGCTACTGATCAGAAAGGAAATACTTCTTTTTTCCATTTGCCTTTAAAGTGTGAAGACATTAAGAGAATGTTGTCTTTTTCAAGTCCCAGGGGAATGAAAATACTTCTAGTAATATTTTTCTAATTGAGGAAGATGGTGATTGTGAGTATCCACCAGAAAAAAATAACTAGATTTTAAAAGTGCAATGAGAAAAATATGTAAGTAGTCTTTCCTCTTTCTTAGGAAATTGTACATGTAATGCTAATTGAGTTTTTAAAAAGTATTAGCTGTGGGTGGTAGGAAAACTGGAATTTATTTTTCTTTTTTCCAATTTTCTGTGTTTAAAACGTACTCATCTAGGAGGTAGCAAATTAGAGAGTGAGTGAGAAGAATTGCTAGTAGGCCTATAAATGAAAGATTAATAGAATTCAGGCTGTTAGGTTAATTTTCTATTCTTTTGAGGGCTATTAAAAATAAACTCTGAAGTCAAGTTGGTCCCTCTAAAATAGCCTAATGCTCTGCTAAGTGTGATTTTCAGACTTATCCTTGGGCCACCATGCTTTCCTTTCCCTTCAAATATCTAAGAACTATGAATTTAAAGGTATTTTCATTGGAAAATAAAAGTGAAATTCTGAAGAGGAACAGTCAATTTATACAGATGGGTTTTAACTCAGAATTTGTTACTCAAGTGAGGCAATTATTTTTACTTCTAATTCTTTTCTTCAAATTATATCCATGTTGGTATCATGTAGATTCAAAGAATTCTGTGCTACCAAGTTCACAACTTTTAATATATGTTTTCATAATGTTTTTTCATTAGCTAGGACAAAGAAGGATAAATCGCTAAAAGTTTAATTATAGATCTCTCATTTAAAATAAAATATTACCATTCAAACACTTAGAAAATGCAAAGAATTCTTGCTTGACACTTGGTTCAATGGGAAAATTGAAGTATAATCAAAAACCATCTAGAAAATGATGATAATAAAAAACATAAAACCTATGAATATAAATCAGGTTATGCTCAGACAAAAACACATTATCAAACAAGAAAGACTGAAACAAAGGAATCCGATATTTAGCACTAACAACACAGGGAGAAAACTTTGCAAACCTAGTGAGAGCAAAAGTAAAGGAGTTATAAATAAATAAGAAAATAGGAAGAAGAAAACACAAAGGAAGACAACAGAAAAAGAATATAAAAATCTCAGCAACTGAGTCTGGTCCTGTAGCCTAGTAGTTAAGGGAGAAAATTCCACACAGAGGAGTGTGTGGTTTGAAAACCCCACTGGTCCATGTGTGTTGAGGATGGAGAAATGCAGAAGAGGGGATTGCACCATAATCACACCCTACTGGAGGGGTGGTTTCTCTCTCCCTCTCTCTTTCACTGTCTCTCTATATTCTCTGGCAAATACACATGCCCTCTGAAAAGACATACATATAAATGTGATGGCCAGGCAAAGAATGATGATGAGACAAACCACTGGGTACACTAATAATTTTAAAAAGGAGAAAACATAAATAGACACAAAGAAAGAAAAAAACACTCTACGATATAGAGCAATTAAAGAGAACAACATAATTTTAAAACTTCTGGGCCAGTGGAGGTGCGTAAGTTAAGGTGCTGGATCATTCCCACATGGCCAACCTCACTGTTAGAGGCCTGGACCCAGAGGCCTGAAAATCACACAGAACATATGTCAATGGGCCCCAAATCCCCAGAGGAGAATGAAAGAGAAGGAGGACTAGAGCATGGCCATCACCCCTGGGTGTGATTTCATAATTTTCCTCTGACAAAACAAAACACTGGCAAAAATAAAAAAAATTCTCATTTTCTAGTAAAATATAATATGGAAGAGAGGTAGATAAGTTTAACAGGCTCATAAAATTTGTAAAATTATCTCTCTTTCACTGTCTCTCTATATTCTCTGGCAAATACACATGCCCTCTGAAAAGACATACATATAAATGTGATGGCCAGGCAAAGAATGATGATGAGACAAACCACTGGGTACACTAATAATTTTAAAAAGGAGAAAACATAAATAGACACAAAGAAAGAAAAAAACACTCTACGATATAGAGCAATTAAAGAGAACAACATAATTTTAAAACTTCTGGGCCAGTGGAGGTGCGTAAGTTAAGGTGCTGGATCATTCCCACATGGCCAACCTCACTGTTAGAGGCCTGGACCCAGAGGCCTGAAAATCACACAGAACATATGTCAATGGGCCCCAAATCCCCAGAGGAGAATGAAAGAGAAGGAGGACTAGAGCATGGCCATCACCCCTGGGTGTGATTTCATAATTTTCCTCTGACAAAACAAAACACTGGCAAAAATAAAAAAAATTCTCATTTTCTAGTAAAATATAATATGGAAGAGAGGTAGATAAGTTTAACAGGCTCATAAAATTTGTAAAATTATCAATTATAAATTATCAAGGATGCAAAAATCTCAAAAATAACAAAAAGGATACTGATAATTATCAATTAAGTAGGGTTTATCTCAGAAATGCAAGATTATTTCTATTTAAAGAAATTAATAGTTTGTCTGACCTATAGTTTATAGGTAAAAAGAGGGAAAAAATATGATAATCACATTAAGTATCAAAAAGCCAATTAATGCAGTACAATCATTATTCCTAACTATGGGTGAAAACTATGTATGTAATGAATTATAAATTCAATATTTTTCAAATTAAAATATCATTTATATATTTTTATCTTAAATTGATACTAAAGATCTAGAAAATAAACATGTGAGAATGTTTTAAAATTTTATAGAAACGAAAAGTTCTATAAAACAAAGTAACAGCTTTGTGGTATGAAAATATAACATTATGGAATGAGAGTAATTACCATAGGTATGTACCATGAAAGAAATAGGAAATCCAAAAACACAAACATACCTGAGAATTTAGTATATGATTAAAGTTCAAATCAGGTGTGGAAAAATGGCAGTGTGATCGTTGACTGACCAAGCAGAAAATACACTGTGTCCCTTTCTCACTTTACTTTGAAATACATTCCATGGAACCAGAAAGGTATTAGGGAAAAAGTCATAAACTATAAATAAAACCGTCAATGTGGATTTTTAGATGGCCTCGAAAGCAAAAATACAATATGCAGAATAAATGGTTTTAGAAATTGTATTCAATTTATTTTAGCTATAAATTTAAACACCTAGGTCTTCCTGGAGCTTTAAAGGACATCTTAAAATAGTTCTTTAGTCTATTAATTAATCAAATACAGCTTTAAAGATCTTAAAATAGTTCTACTAGTCTATTAATAAAGTCAAAAGAGGTTTTTGACTACAAACTTCTAACATTTTTATACTGAATTCCTAATTTTAAAAAATTGCTTATGTAGATATTTCTTCTTCTGAGAGGTGCCTTTGCCACACAGGCACCCCCACCAGGGTCCTCATGTTGAGAAATCACCCAGCCTTAGCCAGCTAGATCACCGGCAAACACAGGCACATGTGACATGCAAACCCTCCTGTAAGGAGCTTCTGGAGATTAATGTGGTTACCTAGCCTGCGGAACACGGAAACCTTCAAGAGGGACTATACTACCATCTGTATTATAATTCATAACAACTCCATATAGCATGAAACCGCAAGACACAAGAATGAGGAACAAGCTAAGAAATAAATAAAACAAAAAAAATTGTAGGCCAAAGGAAGTCTAAGGGCACATATTTCAGATGGACGAAGGGTCTAAGACAGTATAAAAGGGAACCCTGGCAAGGAAATGGGGCTGCTTGCCTCCCTTGGCAATGGCCTGTTCTGACTGTGGGACGTCTCTCTTGCTCAGTAAACCCTGTTCTCAGCTTGTCTCTTTGTTCGTCAATTCTTCACTGTGATGGGGAGACACAACCTGCATATTTCTCAATCTAACACTCCTATGCAGGTCCAGTTGTGTCATCACTGAATCACTGCATGACCCATGCATTCATAAATTCAATATATCCAATTTGATTTTTAAATCTCAAAAGTCTTAATAACATATGATGCCTTCAAGGTACTTAAATGAACCTCATAAATCTAATAAGTAAACCTTTAAGTATGGGAAGTCATTTGCTATTGACAATGTCCCATATATCTTACCAAAATTTCTAGTTACAGTCACAGATTCAGATCAAAGAATTCTTGGCTACACATTTTATTGTAACCACAAGGCTAGCCTTTAACTGTACTAGTCAAATTTGTGCAAGTAAGTCCCTTGAGCAAAAGCAATGTTATTACAGGTTCTATTTACCTCATCCTCTCTATATTTCATTTTACATTTCTCCAGAGTTAAAGTGGACTATCCTACTAAGAAAGTAATATGTCAATCAAAATTTTTGGGATGTTCTTAACCAGAAAGAGTTTTAGGAAATGTCATTTTATTTGAGCGAAGATCCAGATATTTGGGCAATCTGGAACTGCACAGATCCAAGGCAATTTTTCTTACTATAACAAGGAAGCCCAGTTTGAAAATATTTAGGCCAGTAAGAACTCCAAATTTATGCTGCCTGAATGGGCTTGTCTGTGGTCTAAGATTTAAGTCACCTAATACTAAATTCTCAAATTATGAAGCCATATTCCTTCAAAAAGCCAGTATCTGACACTCTTCAACCCTTCAACTGGATTTTGCATTTCTTTAGGTCTCTTAAAATATTTAAATGACGGAGCCAACTGGGCAGCCTAGTAATTAGGGAATTCTATCCCACATTGGTGCCAACAGTGGTTTGAGTCCCCACCCTGAACCTTGAGAAATGCACAAGAGCATGTGTGCATATGTGCCTGAAATCAATAAGATGAAGAGGTGGAGGAGAGGAGACTGCAGCATAACCATGTCCCATTGGGAGTGTGTGTGTGGGGGGTTAATACTATTTTCATCTCTTTATCTCTCTCTGGTAAATACATGTACTCTCTGGTAATTACCAAAATATCAGAATTACATACTCAGAGTCTACATAACTTTCTGGACTTTACGTGGTTTTGGGTCACCTTTTAGAGGGTCCTATTCCCTAGGGCAAGTACTTTCCCTCACTCTGGATCACCACTTCGTAGCTTCTCTGTTCTCACACCCTCAGCCCTTGCTTTACCAGCTTCGCTCAGACTTGGAAGCCTTTCTTTCTACTTCACAGAGAAAAATTAGGTGATCAGGAAAGTACATTCTGTACTTCCAAAACCATATTACCCACCT
Source organism: Tupaia belangeri chinensis (assembly GCF_000334495.1). Lineage (NCBI taxonomy): Eukaryota > Metazoa > Chordata > Mammalia > Scandentia > Tupaiidae > Tupaia > Tupaia belangeri. The sequence goes on along the minus strand of NW_006160078.1, from coordinate 1,102,721 downwards.
TTAAGCATCTGCCTCCACACACTCAGGTGAACTATGCATGCTCTTATTCAATACTAAATCCTCTCCTTTTCCCCATTCAAGGATCACTTTGGACATTCCCCTTTCTCATTCTCACATCACCATTTCTCCCATTTTCTACAAGGTACTTCACAGAGGTAGTTTAAAATGCTGTTCTTTTTCTCACCTTAAAAAAATAAATAAAACAAAAAACCTTCTTAATCCGACTTCTGCAAGCCAGCTATTTTGCTATCTCTCTGCTTTTCTGTATCAAAACCTCCTAAAACAATTATTCATACTTGCCGTTTTCATTTCTTAACTTCTATTTTTTGCTAAACCCACTCCAATGAGACTTTCACCTTCATTGTCCTACTTGAACGCCTCTTGTCAAGGTCAACAATGACCTTCACGTTGCCAAAACCAATGAACGGTTCTCAGTCCTCATCTTGATCTATTATCAGCATTTGATATAGCTGATGGCTTCCTTCTGACAGTTTCATCTCTTTGTTTGCAGGGGACCTCATGTTCTTGGTTTTCAATTAAACTCAGCAGTTCATGTTCTGTCTCTTGTGCTATTTCCTCAACTTCTCCTTCACTTCCTAATATTAATTACCCAGGTTCTAGTCTTATATTTATTAATATTCATTTTCTTAGTGATATCCTAAAGTCTACTCCCTTAAATATCACATTCTATAAATTGGCTGTTCAAAATTTATTTTTTCAAGTCCAAACTATCCTTCTAATCCTTAGACACATAAATCTACCTGCATATGTAGTAGCCCTCCTAAACATAAGGCTGACAGGCAGCTAAAACTTACCATGTCCAAAAGTAAACACCTGAACTCGCCCCCCAAACCTATCCACACTTTATCTTTTTTTTTTTTTTGGAAAGGTTTTTGCTATAGGGCATGTGTGCTCATCAGAAAGACAGAGAGCAAGAGACAGAAAGTGAAAAATCACCTACTGGGGGGATGGCCACACCACAATTCCTTCTCCTCCATCCTTCTCTTGGGATCTTGGGCACACATGCACACACACCTGGCATGAGTTTAAGCCTCCAGGTCCAGGATCGAACTGCAGTTGACTACATGGGAGTCCAGTGACATAGCCATTATACCAACTGCTGGTCCCATCACCCCTTATCTTTTATCATCTCAGTTGATTAAAGCTCCATCCTGCTAGTTCTTTAAGTAAAAAATCATGGAATCATCCTTAATTTCTTTCTTCTGAGCCTACCCCACAGTTAACTGATCAAGAGATTGTGCTCTCTATATATTACAAATATATCTAAATTCTGACTATTTCTCTTTGATGCCGTTGCTATATCATTCTATTCCAAGCCACTGAAAAGATGTTTACAATAGCCTCTTACCTCCTATTCTCTTTCCTCCACACTTAATCTCTATTCTCTTCTGCACCCGATGAGTCCATCTGTATATGCATCATCTATGTCTCATTTCACCCAGAATAAAGTCATTGCATAGGCTTCCTGGGTAATATGTGATCTTCCCAAATCCTGGTACCTCTTTGACCCTATTTTCCATAAATATTTTTTTAGCTAATGTGACTCTAGTAATATATCCTCCTTGGTATTCATGGAACATATAAGGCAGCTGTGCGTCATTTTCTCAGGCTTTTCCTTTAAGTAAACTACAACTACCACAGATTTTTACTTGGTAAAATTTCCTCACATTCTTCAGGACTCTGCTCAAATCTCGCCTTCTCGATGTCTGACCTCTCTATTTGATGCTATTATATATGACCTAATTTATCATGTTCCATAACCTGCATCCCCAATTCCCACTAACTGGCTGCAGCTATCCTGTCCTTCATAATACTTACTTTATATTATTGGATCATCGGGAAAGTTGTGACACATTTTTGCATAGAAAAACATAGAAAAATACTGACTTCCCAGACAACCTATCATATACTTATTTATAGGTATGTATTGTATATAGTGTTATTGTTCCCTCTTTCATTTGAATGCAGGCATAGTTGTCCTTTTTATTCATTGAGGTATTCTAATCCCCTAGAACAATACTTGACATATAACTGGCACTTAATTTTTTATTGTTGTTGTTGTTGATGATGATTAGGTTGACTATAGTGGTATAATGTTTGTTGTGTTTAACTCCTAAAACGTTTAGATGTTCATGGTTCAAAAAATTAAATCAGAAGGAACTGGAAGGACAGATAAGTAACTAATTTCCTTTTAATACATAAAGAGCTCTTACAAATCAATAAAGGAAAGGAAGAACAGATGGTGGCCTAGAATATTATTTTTATTTCCTCCAAAAAGAATATCCATTTGGCAGTTGTCCATGAATGAAAATAACACCAGAAGCACTAGGAGTCCACTTTTAAATGGAAGAAAAAATAAGAATAATTACATAAAGTGGGTAAGAAAAACAGTTTCATTTTGTCTGTGTCACCCCAAGTCCCAGGCCAGCACTGCTCAGCATGAAGGGGGATCTCCTTGGCTAATGAATCCCTCTCATAGAGAAAAGGAGAATGGAGTGAGGGGGAAAAAAACAGTTTTCCCCACCCATTTAGAGCACTGCCTGAACAACCAGCTTAGTTTTACTCCACCCAGATTTCTGGGAGACTGTCAAAGCTGGTCTTTCAGAGAAGGTTAGAGATATAGAAGAGTGTTGTAGGCTACCACTATCAGCTATGTGGCAGCAGTCACCTCAGTTCCCATTGGCTTGCTCTGTACAAGACAACAAACTCTTCTGAGAACCTCGACACTGTTTATACTTTTCAGTGATAAGGACCCTATAGTATCTGTAATTGCAGATCTCAGTGGTTGTTTCACAGAGAAGCTCAGTAGCTTTCTTCTATAATTATAATTATTATTATTTAATTCCATTTGTTATTTTTTTAACTTGATCAGACAGAGAGAGAGAGAGAGAGAGAGAGAGAAAGGGAAAGTGAAAAAGCAAGCTGACAGGTCCAGGACTTGAACCATGGTCAGTCATGTGGGAATCCAGTGTCTTCAACCACCACACCACCTGCCAGCCCCATCAATAGCTTTCACTGCAGAGAAAACTACTGAACACAGCCATAAGCAGACTCCCTGGAGCTTTCAACAGTGATGGCTCTGCAGTTTTTTGCCTTCCTAGTCTTCAGGTGCCCAAATCACAACCTCTCTCTCTCCCCACTCCCTAGAGCCACTCGGCTGCTACCACAGTGGAGCAGCAACATCGGGAGCCTGCACAGAGCCTTCACATTCTCAGTGGCTCAGGCGTTGCTCCCTCCATCCCTTCTCCTTGAAGACACTCCAGCTGCTGCCACCATTGGCAATCTATCCCAGGGCTGCAGTGCAGCCACCATGCATGACAGCAAACAGCCCTAAATCCCCTACTGCAGGTCCCTATTATGCAAATATTAGCTTTCCTGTTACAATTCTATAAAGTCAATTCTGTAAGTTTTCTTCATTCCTTTTTATTCTTTCTCTGCTGACTATATTATTTCAAATGATTTGTCTTACAGTTCACTCGTTTTTCTTTTGTTTGATCTAGTCTACTGTTGAAGCTCTCTATTGTATTTCTTAGTTCAGTCATGGTATTTTTCAGCTCCAAATCTAGTTAAATTTTTAAAATTGTTTTATTTCTCTTTGTTGAGCTTGTTTTGTTCTTGTATTGTTAGGAAATTAAAAATTATTGTTCTAAACTAGCTTTGTAAATCACAATGGGACACAGATAAGCAATTCCATCAAGTGCTAACATTCACGTAACAGTATTTAGAGAAAAAGAGTGCAAAAGTTTATGATCAGATTAAATCCAAAGAAAATTACACCAAGATCTATCACAGTCAATGTGTCAAAAATTAAAGATAAAGAGCAGTTTGGATGACATGAAGAGAAGAAGCATATCACATACAAGGTAACCTAATAAGGCTATTGATAGAATTCTCAGAAGAAACTGTACAAGTTAGGAGAGAGTGGCATGACAATATTCAATGTGCTGGAATAAAAGAACAAGATTACTTAGGCAAAAATTCTCTACAGCCACTCCCCCTTTGCCATTAGCATCAGACCCTGCACAGAGAGGCAACCAGTGAGAAAACTGAGGCCAGAGATTGACTTGGGATTTCCACTGTCTCCCAATTGTTCCAGGTGCCCAGATCTTTCCCATGGTTTATTGCCTTTGATGATAATAAGTACAGTATCCTTTTTTTTTTTTTTGGAGAGGTTTTCGCTATAGGGCGCGTGCGCTCGCCAGACAGACAGAGAGAGACATAGAGACAGAAAGCGAGAAATCACCCCCCAGGGGGGATGGTCACGCCGCAATCCCTTCTCCTCCATTCTCCTCTCGGGATCTTGGGCACGCACACACACGCGCCCGGCGTGAGATTTAAGCCACCGGGTCCGAGACACGAACCGCGGTCGACTACGTGGGAGTCCAGCGACATAGCCATTACGCTAACTGCTGGTTCCCAATAAATACAGTATCCTCAACTGGACTGATATGAGGTATATTTCACGTTGGGAAAACTCACTTTAGAAGCCAATGATGTGTGGCAATCAAATGTTAAAAAAAAATAATAAAAAAAAACTGTAACAGGTATATAAAAGAGAAAGATAGAGTATTAAGGCATACTACTTTTAAGGAAAAAAATCAAACCATTAAGGCAGCAGGAGAGGCAAAAAAAAAACAAAAAAACAAAGGATCTACAACAGATACCTGAAAATAAGTGGTAATAAAATGGAAATTGAAATTCCTTATCTATTCATAATTACTTTAAATGTAAGTGAATTAAATATGCCAATCAAAAGATATGGAATAGAGGGAACCAGCAGTTAGCATAATGGCTATGTTGCTGGACTCCCACGTAGTCGACCGCGGTTCACGTCCCGGACCCGGTGGCTTAAAACTCACGCCGGGCGCGTGTGCGTGCGGGCCCAAGATCCTGAGAGGAGAATGGAGGAGAAGGGATTGCGGCATGACCATCCCCCCTGGGGGGTGATTTCTCGCTTTCTGTCTCTATGTCTCTCTCTGTCTGTCTGGCGAGCGCACGCGCCCTACAGTGAAAATCTCTCCAAAAAAAAAAAAAAAAAAAGAAGATATGGAATAGATAAGTGAAAACAAAACAAAACAAAACACAAGACCCACCTATATACTACCTATATGAGACTCTTTTCACTTTTAAGGGTACCCATAAACTGGTAAGAACTAAAAAAAAGATAATTTATGAAAAAAAAAGCAAAAGTACTTATATCAGAAAAAACAGATTTTAAGACAAATGTGTCACATTAGACACAGAAGGTCATTGTATAACAATAAAGGGGTCAACTCATCAAGAGGATATAACAATCTTATACGTACATTCACTCAATATCAAAGTATGTAAATATACAAAGCAAATGTTAATAAATCTAAAAGGAGAATTAGAATACAATATATAATAATAGAGGATTTTAAAACTCCATCTTCAGTAGTGAGTAGATCATCCAAACAGATAATTGTCAAGGAAACTTCAGACTTGAACTACACTTTAGAGCACATGGACCTAACAAACATATTCAGAATATTCCATTCAACAGTAGCAGAATACATATTCTTCTAAACTACATTTGGAACATTCAACAGGACAAATCGTGTTAGGCCACAAAATTAATCTTAACAAAATTACAAAGACTGAAATAATCTCAGGTATCTCTACTGACCATAGTAATGCAAAACTAGAAACTTATAATTTTTAAAAAAATTATTAAAAGCCACAGGCAATGAAAGCACATATAAGCAAGTGGAATTACATCAAACTAAAATGCTTCTGTACAGCAGAAGAAACAAAATAAACTCACCAAAATAAAAAGGCAACCCACAGAATGGGAGAAAATACCCGCAAGCCATGTAGCTGATAGGGAATTTATAACTCAAATATATAGGGAACTCACACAACTCAAAATCAAGAAAATAAAACAAGTGCCTTGATTAAAAAAGTAGGCTAAGGACACAAATAGACTTCCCCCCCCCCCCAAAGATGACATAAAAATGGACAATAGGTATATGAAAAGGTCCTCAGTATTACTAATGATCATAATGAGATATTAACTCATACCTTTTCAGATGCCTATTATCAAAAAAGCAAGAGATAAGTGTTGGCAAAAAGTGTAGAGAAAAGGAAACCTTGGTATAGTGTTTTCAGAAATGTAAATCATTATAGAGAACAGTTTAAAATATTTTTAATTTTTTGAGGTTTCTCTGAAAATTGAAAACATAACTAGCATATGACAGAGAAATCTTTCTGCTAGATATACATCCAAAGGATGTTAAGTCAGCACCTTCTAGCGATATCTGTCCTTGCATTTCCATTGCAGGATTTATTCATCATAGTCCAGATATGAAATCAACCTAAATGTCCATTGATGGATGAATGGAAAAAAAGATTTGTAAGCTATATTAACGATGGAATAATTACTCAACCTTAGAAAGAAATAGTGCCATTTATGACAATATGTATGATCCTGAAGGACATTATGCTAATTAAAATTTTCAAACAACAGAAAGACAAATACTGTGTAATCTCAATTTTATGTGGAATCTTAAAAAAATCAGATTATGTTGAAACAGTGAAATGGTGACTATGGGGATAATGGAAGATGTGAAAGAAGAGCTAAGGAGATATACAGTAAAGGATAAAGTTGCAGTTATGTAACATGAGTAAATCTAGAGATATAATGTATAACAGTAAGATTAATAGTATTGAACTATATTCTGAAAAATTTTTTAGACAGTAAAGACTAGATTCTAAGTGCTTTTGCTATCTATGAACAGATGGTAGCTATGTAAGGTGATGGATATGTTAATTTGTATGACAATTATAATCACCTGAGATGTATATTTGAACATACTGTATACCTTAGATATAAAGAAAAAATTATTGAAAAATATTTTTAAATGACAAACAGTCCAATTAACAAATGGGAAGTTAAAAAAAGTCATCTCATAAAAAAAAGAATACAAATGACCAATAAATTAATAAAAACATGGTCAGTTCCACTTACAATTAAAGAAATAGTAAGTAGCACAATGATACATACTTTTTTCCCAGCAGAAACAACAGATAATATATTTTTAAGACTAACCTAGAGGGACCAGCAGGTAACACGGTGGTTAAGGGACTTGATTCCCACATGGTCAACCACAGTTTGAATCCTGGACCTGGTAGCATTCTTTATTACTTTCTCTATCTCTCTCTGGTGAGTACACATAACCTATGGCAAATTAAGAAAATAAAAATAAATCTTTAAAATCATGAACCTAGGATTTCAGATGAAAATTAACAATATAAAATAAGTGCTTCAGTGGGTATTACAAATGTTAAATAAACAAAAACGATACTATGAAAACTTTCAATCAAAAAATAATTACTCAACTAAAAAAAAGGGAAGTAGCACAAAGAAAAAACATTCTGTGGGGGCAAAGCTGCCCATGGTGTCAGGAGCATGCCAGTAACAAACAGCTGAACAAATGGCAGTGAAGTGTCAACTGGGGACAGAATTAGGAAACTAGAACTGAAAAAAATATATAAAATGAAGCACAGAGAGTGCAAGAAGTGAAAAATATAGAAGAAAGGTTAGTAGATATAGAAGATAAAGTCTCCTTCTGTTAATTTTCTCTACCAGACAAAAATGATTCATTAAAATATGTTATGAGTCTTTACAAAGGAAATGTAGAGTTGGAGTTGGCAGGTGGCATAGTGGTTAAGTCATTGACCAACTGTGGTTTGAGTCCTGGATATGGTATTTTACTTTCTTACTTTCTCTTTCTCTCTCTCTGTCTCTCTTTGGTCAAATTAAAAAACAATAAATATTTTTTAAAAAAAGCCAGAAATGTAGAGTTTATAGAGGATAAATAGGAATACAAAATTCAGGGAAATGAGAAGAGCACTGAAATCATATGAGCTGATGGTTTTGCCAAATTTGACCAGTAGAGCTTTTATTTTGACAATCTTAACAGAGTTTAAGGTACAGTGATTAAAACTCAGGGCAATAAGCTCAATTATCCAAAATTCACTCAAATAAAAGAAAAAGAAAATACATTCTTATAAATCCCCAGGGAATGCAAGGAAAGTTGCCTTGATAGGTAAACGGCTATTGTGTGGAAACCATTCACCAAGACATTGAGGGCTACAGGTAAACCTTAGGCTAATATGTGGCACAAATTCACATCATCTTTGCAGTCTTGCAAATTTCAAGTAAAGTCTGAGTAAAAGTAATTCCTAATAATAAGTACCCATTGGTAACTGACAGTAATAAATGCAAAGGATCTATCAAGAACAGCACTTCACCCTAGGACATAAAGAATGCCCACAGACAATTTTTATGGACACTTAATCAAAATAATTCTATGGGAGAGACTAGCAGTTAGCATAATGGCTATGTCGCTGGACTCCCATGTAGTCGACCACGGTTCAAGTCCCAGACCCAGTGGCTTAAACTCATGCCAGGCACGTGTGCATTGCGTGGGTGCCCAAGATCCTGAAAGGAGAATGGAGAAGAAGGGATTGTGGCATGGCCATCTCCCCTGGGGGGTGATTTCTCGCTTTCTGTCTCTCCCTGTCTTTCTGGAGAGTGCACGTACCCTATAGCAAAAACCTCTCCAAAAATAATAATAATAATAATAATAATTCTACAGGACAGAAAGCATCAGTAGGAAGAATCAGCATCAAAAGCAACAAGAAAAATAGCAATAAATCAGCAGAAGCAACTTACAATAACTCCAGAAAATTTTCCAAGTTATTTCTTTAAAATATTATGCTAGGGCTGGCCCTATAGTCTAGTCGTAAAGGAAAACAGAACCCACATGACAGACCATGGTTCGAAACCCAGCCCCTGAAGCATGGAAAATATACTGGGCTGCATTTCCCTTGAAATGTTCACTTTGTAAGCTAAATAATGTGATTGAACATATCTTAAAAAATTAAAATAAATAAAATAAATAAAATAAATAAATAAATAATAAAAGAAAATATACTGGGCTCGTGTGTGTATGCTCCAAATACTGACAAGATGGAGAAATTGAGCAGGGATTGCAGCACAACCATATCTCACTGTGGGATGATTTCTCTTTCTCTTGCTGGCAAGCACACAGACCCTTTAGCAAATAAACAAACAAACAGATAATGAAGTCAATAATAAACAAAAGTTAGACAAGTAAATCTTCAAAAGAGGATCCCAGAGTTAATAAAGCTGAGAAGGAAGCATTCTCAGATGATGCAAACTGGTGACACTTTTCTGGAGAACAGTTTGAAGATATCTAAGACAACTTTATATCCTTTTGACAAAAAAAATTCACTGCTAGAAATTCATCTTCATGTCTACAAGAGTAAATATATGAAGATAATTTATCACCATGTTGTTTAAAGCTCTGTGTTAACTCAAAAAATTAATGTCAGAAATATTTAAATACATTTACTATAACCCATACAATGGAATTCTGTATAGCCGTCACAATGATGCAGCAGATGCAGCTATATAGCAGTCATCTCTTATCCATGGGGGATATATCCCAAGACTTCAAGTGCTGCCTAAAGCCACAGTTAGCACCAAATCCTGCATGTACTATGTTTTTTTCCCCCTGTATCTATGTACTTGTGATGTAGTTTAAGATATAAATCAGGCACAATAATTAACAATAATAAATAATAATAAATAGAACAATAACAATATACTGTAATAAAAGTTACATGAATGTCCTCTCTCTCTCTCTCTCAGAATATCTTATTACACTGATTGTACTCACATATTTTTAGCCTACTGTTGATAGAGGGTAACTGAAATCATGGAAAGTCAAATTGCTGATTCAGAGGAACTACTGTATTTTATAGAAAGTGCTCTAAGACATGAAAGCCAAGGAAAAACGGATCAATAAAATTTTTTAAATGAGAGAAAGGGAGAGAGGGCAAGAGAGGAAAAACAGTGGTAGGTATTTTTGACAGGGTCTTGTCATGCTGCTCTCCTCATGCCTAAGCCTTCAGGTGAGCTGTGATTACAGGTCTGCACTGCTGTGCCTGACATGTTTATAGGTTGGTCTGGGGTCCAAAATGGGCCTTCCACGTGGCTCCAGCATCATCGTGCAGAGAGGCACTCTACCACTCGTGCTATCCCAGCTGGCCTTCTATATTCATCCAAAGCTATTCAAAAGATGAACTAAAGTGACTGCCCATTACAATCCATTGTCTGGTCACATTCTTAGGGCCTCATTTTCAGCTGGCCTCAATCTGAATACAGAAATTAGACCAGTTACTTTACTTTCTATAATTATGTTCAAAATGTCCTGCAAACAAAATAATTATATAATTAAATTTTCATTTCTTAAAGTCAATATTATAAGAATCCACTAAAGAGACTACATTGTTCAAATTCAGTTTTATTTTGTTTTGAAGAGAGATTTTTGATACAGGGTGTGTGCGCTCACTGGAGAGACAGACAGAAAGAAATCATTCCCTGGGGAGATGGCCACACTGCAATCTCTTCTCCTCTATTTTCCTCTCAGGACCTTGGGTGTACACACACACGCAAACACACACACACACACACACTCGTTTTAAGTTGCTGGGTCCAGGACTCAAACCACGGTTGAATACATGTGAGCCCAGCGATGTAACCGTTATACCATCTGCTGGTCCCCTAATTGATAGTTTTGTAATAAAGATTCCAAGGTTCAAGTAGTCAAAGCACTTTGTCCAAGGTCTCTCAATTATAGCTAGACAGAGGTGGATGTTCTGATTCCCAATACAGGAGAATTCCCTAGAGCATGCTGCTATGTTCATTGGTCTAGAAACAGAAGGCATTTCTATTTATTACTAATCCAATTTCCTTTTCTTCATAATCTTCTTATGGGCATTTCTCACATATCATGCTCTTTATGTGACTGTGAAATTCTCTTCTAAAATTTTAATTAGTCTATGAAAGACATAATTACACTCTCATATTCTCTTTTCCTTTGTGTAGAGGATCCAAACAGATTTTTACTACTACAGACCAAAAAACTCAGTTGGGAAGAAGAGAAAATAATTTTTTTTTCTTAAATACCTTCCTGCATGTGGGCAGATTTTTTAATGTTGCTGGGAATTGACTAAGGAAATTAAATAAATAGCTCCATGATCTGGAAAATCCTGCACAAGTCTTTATTAATAGGAAAATGAAGGTTATAGAAAAGAAAAAAGAATCCTTAAGAGTGAAATGTTCTACTCATTATTTAATAACTAATTAGCAAAGCCATCTATTTATTGACTTTATGGTTTTTTAAAAAGATTTATTTATTAAATTTTAGTTGTTAGTCTTTGTTTTTTTCTTTTGTTTTTTAAAGAGACATTTTTTGCTATAGGGTGTATACACTTTCTGGAGAGACAGAAAATGAAAAATCACCTCCCAGGGGGAAGGCCACACCACAATCACTTCTCCTCCATTCTCCTCTTGCGATTTTGGGCATGCATGCATATGTGCCTGGCATGGGTTTAAAGCAGCTGGGTCCAAGACTCAAACTACAGTTGACTATGTGGGAGTTCAGCGACATAACCATTAGTGAGAAAACAAGTCAAGAGGTCTAGGATTCAAACTGCCATTTGCCACGTGGAGTCCAGTGCCTTAACCTCCAGGCCATCTCCCTTCCTGACTTTATGTTTTATTTACATAGCATGCTAATAGTGATGATAATGAAAAATAAATTTTCTTCAAAGAAATTCTAAGTAGGCATTAATACCGAGCCTCTGAGGGACCAGCAGTTAGCGTAATGGCTATGTCGCTGGACTCCCATGTAGTCGACCGCGGTTCGAGTCCCGGACCCGGTGGCTTAAACTCACGCGGGGCGCATGTGCATGTGTGCCCAAAATCCCGAGAGGAGAATGGAGGAGAAGGGATTGTGGCGTGACCATCCCCCCTGGGGGGTGATTTCTCGCTTTCTATCTCTCTGTCTCTCTCTGTCTGGCGAGCGCACGCGCCCTATAGCAAAAACCTCTCCAAAAAATAAATAAATAAATAAATAAAATAAAAAAAAGTAAAAAAATACCGAGCCTCTGATTCTGATCTATTACACCTAAGTTAGATTTTTTTTTTTTAAGTTTTGTAAGAGAAAGAGAGAGACAGAGAGACAAGCACCTTCAGCAGGGTTTCACATGCAATCCAATGCCCCTAACTGTCCTGACTAGCCAGGATCATGGATATGCACCTTGAATGTACAGGTGGATGGAAAATGAACCACAATCACTCATGTGGATCTAGCATCACTTGAGCAGTGCTTTACGGCTTTGCCATGGATCTGGCCCTGTTATACCAGATTTTAAGTATAAACACCAAGAATCACTTTTAAAGGAAGTATTGTACTTATAGAATATCATTCAATCATGGGGGGGCAGTCAATAAAGAAGATAGTGACTGTTCCTAAAAATGTGGAATGATTAAAAACTATATTGCTCTATCAATAAATACATTTTTTCTGTATCCTTTTCCATACCATTTATATATGGCCATGACAAGCCTAAATATTTTGGCAGGGAGTGGACGGGGGAAAAAAAAAAGAAGACAATAAATAGAACTACACCTGAGTTGTTAAAGTAAATAATCCATGCTATTAAAGGAATCTAAGTTGTTTGTTGAGCACTTGGGTTGCTCAACAGATATATTCATATGCAAGGGCATAGAGATGTAATAGTAATTTGCTATATGCTAAATATAGCAAATTACTCACTGTAAAAATAGCTCATTGAAGAGAGTAGATATTGTTAGTATCCACAATTCCTCTCTTATTTTCTCTCCTGTCATTCAGGAAAGTCAGCACTCAGCATCCAATCAGAATATTAGAGATTTAGAAAAAGAACACTACATTTAAGATGTAAAACTTTTTGCCTG
>NW_006160078.1:1053899-1089851 GCF_000334495.1 Tupaia belangeri chinensis | reverse complement strand
GATGAGTGAGCCTAGTTACATAACTCAAGTCTCATTTAGTTGCTCTCTATCTGACAAATACTCTCATGCCTTCTGTGTATTAGTATCATCTCTAGTGAATGGCAAAAGACAAATAAAAGTAATGAAAACTGGGGCTTAAAGTTACCAGGTGCGCAGGTTCATTAAAAAGGACTAAGGAACGATTAGGATCAGCAAATGGTGGAATGGTTACATTGCTGGACTCCGACCTAGTCAACCACAGTTTCAGTCTCTCAGACCAATAGTTTAAAACTCATGCTGGGCGTGTGTGCATGTGTGTCTAGGATTCCAAAAGGAAAATGGAAGAGAAGGAATTGTGGCATGCCATCCTCCCAGAGGGTGATTTTTTTGTTCTCTGTCTCTGTCTCTCTGGTGAGCACACACACCCTACAGCAAAAACAAACAATAACTCTCTTAAAAAAAAAAAAGAACTAAGGAATGACTAACACACAATCCACATGACTGTAAATAAACAACATATGATTATAAACTGCTGGAAAAAATAGTGAGATTTCTTCATGAAAATACTAATGTAACTCAACTACTCATATATGGGAAGACCATTTTAATGCTAAATCACTTTCTCGAATGCCTTTTCCTCAGACAGGCACAGCAGTGCTTTTGGATAATGAATGACTCAAATGCTGCTTTCTGTCCTCTCATTGGCCCAAGGTAGCAGTAGGAGTAAAAAAGGAATGAAGGAACATTTTTTATTCTCCAGATATTTTCAGCCAACAGCATGGGGCCCAGTCTATGAGAGAAAACATCTCTACCCAGAACAAAAAAAATCAAAGAATGAAAGCAAGTCTAGAGTTGCCTTCTCCTTTAGTCATGAGACACATCATCTAGGTATTGACTTGTGTTCCACTCTTAGAGGTTATGATGATTCTTCTCTCTGGCTACCTCTACAAGGTAATGAGAAGTGGAACTCAAATCAGCCTGTGCTAAAAACATTAGATGTTTTAATGCAAGGTACAGTTTAAGTATACTTACTAAAATGCCAAGTTTCTGAACCCCACACCTAGTGTAATAATGGTTACTATACCTCCATAACAAATTATCTCAAAACCTAGTAACTTAAAACTCCCATTTTTAAATTGTGCTTACTATTTATGGGTCATAAATTCAGAAAGGACTCAGGTGGAACACTAAATTAGACTCTTATATGGCTGGGATCACATATTGGTTGAGACAATACACATCTGAACAATTTACTGGACTTGACATCCAAGATGGTGTGCCCACAAAGCCAGCAGGTAATGCTGACTACCATCTGGGAGCTCAGCTGGGGCTGTTGGCCAGAGCATTTCTATGGGCCTCACCACATCAGGGCAGTGAGATTTCTTTCACATGGTAGCTACTGTAGCTTCTTCCAGAATGAGTGTCCCACAGAACCAGGTGGAAATTGCATATCTTTCTCTGGCCTAACCACAGAAATCACACAGTGTCACCTATGTTATAGTCTGCTGAAATAGACACAATCTGTCCAGATTCAAAAGGAAGTGACACAAAGCCCATATCCAGTGAGAATATTATCAAGTAATATACGGCTTAGACTAACAAACAAGGAAAGCCATAAAACTTGAATTAACCACCAACAGGTGTTTTATTTTTTCCTCCAATTTTTTTCCTAGAGGGCACATATACTTGCTGAAGACAGAAGAAAAGTGAGAAAGCACCCTCTCCATGGGGAGTGGCCATGCTGCAATCCCTCCTCTTCCATTTCTACTTTGGGCACACACATACAAGCTCCCAGTATGTTTTTCAAGCTGCTGGGTCCAGGACCTGAACCATACAGTCAACCATATGGGATACAGCTTCCTTAACTCTATATGACTGGCTGGCCCCAAAAATGATGCTTTGAAAAATCTTTTCTAAAAAATGATACTCTTAATAAAGTAATCAAGATAAAATAGCCAAGGAAAGACCCATATCCATAAAATGTATGGAATGACAATAAATATGCAAAAAATGATAACTTGATTAAAAAGCATACAGAAATTCAGGGAAGTACAAACAGCCAGTAAGCAAATTAAAAAGTGTTCAATTCCATTTATCATTGAGAAATTTAAATAAGCCATAATGGCTTATCCCCAGAAATCTACCAGAATGACTTTTAAAAACAAAACCAGTGACCAGAAATACTACCTGACTATAACAAATGTTGACAAAGATGTGGAGCAATCGTGTATTTTATGTGGTAATAAATATTGGTATAATCACCTTGGAAAATCGACTGGCAGTATTTGTTAAATACCAAACATGTACATAACTGAAGACTTATTTATTTTACTCCTAAGTATATACTCTAAAGAAATGTGTGTATATGTACAGCAAAAGTAATGTATTACAAAGTTTATTGTAGCATTACTTACAATAGCCCAAAACTGGAAACAATACAGATGTTCATGAACAGTAAAATGGATCATTTAAGTTTTGACCTATCTGTACAATGGGATTGTAAAGAGCAATAAAAATAAATTACTACTAAAGGGGGTAAAGGGGATAATGAATGACTCTCATAAATAAGATGTTGAATGAGACAAAGACACAAAAGAGTACCATTTATACAAAATGGTTCCATTTTTAAGGAATCCAAACCCAGACTAATCTATGTAAGAAACCAAGGCAGGGCTTACCACTGGAAAGGAGTCATAAGGGAGCCATCTGAGATCTATGCGATGATTTACTTCTTGATTTGAGTGGGGTTACTAGAAAGTATTTTCTTTATAATGAGTCATCCAGTTATTCAATTGATTTGTACATGTTTCTGAATATGACATGCACCAACAGAAAAGTTTATCACAAAAGTAAAAATATGGGCACCACTTCTTTGCAGAGTAGCACAGGACTATAAAGATGACAGAGCAACAATGAGATACCACCTGACCCTAGTCAGAATGGCAAAAACTCAAAAAAAAAAAAAACACAAAAAATGATAAGGGCTGGAGAGGCTGTGGTGAAAGGGGATCTATATATCCACCAACAGTGTAGGAGAGTTCCCCTTTCCATTGTGGAGAACAATATGGAGGTTCTTCAAGGATCTACAAACAGAACTAGTATATGATCCAGCAATTCCACTCCTGAGTATCTACCCAAAGGACAGGAGAATGCTTAGTCAGAAAAGTGCTTGTATACCTATGGTTATTGTGGCATTATTCATGATTGATAAGATGGTAGCAACCCAAATGTGCATGAACAAATAAATGAATTGAAAAAGTGTGGCACATACACTCTATGGGACATTGCCATATAAAAACAACAAAATTATGGCATTTGATAGAAAGTGGATGAATATGGATGATTTTCTGCTGAGTGAAGCAAGCCAGGTTATGAACAAGAGATCTTGCATGTCACCACTTAACATATAACGATTATCCACACTGCATGTCAAAAACTGAAAGACTAAAGGATATAGAAACATGGAAAATGATGAGGGATAATCAAGAAAGTGTGGGAAGAGGGTGGGAAAAAGGAGAGAGTATGAGGAAAGAAATAGAGGCGAAAAATAAGGAGGCAAAATATTTATGGGACACAGAAATAGATTATTATCTGTTGATGATAATGTGTATAGTATCCTGAACTGGACTTGCATGTAGTGTACTCATGTTGGGCAAATTCACTTTATAAGCTAAGTGTTGTATACTGACTGAATGTATAAAATAAATTAAAGAAAAAGAACAAATAAAAAAGAGGAAAAGGATGAATTTCTACATAATAAAATGTTTGAATCTGGGGAAAAAAAAGACAGCAAAACTGAAACTGTACATACAATGCAAAAATTACAATTGTTCTGTGGTAAAATTTTTTTTGCCAGGACATTAAACATTCTCTTACTGTTGGTTTCAAATGTATAGGGGAATTTTTAAATATTAGCAGTAATATTTATTTACTACATTCTAAAGCTCAAATGTTATAAAATGTACCATATATTATTTTTTCATAAAAAATGTATCAAGAGTAGTTTGCTAGTGCTTGTCACCTTTTTGATATATAACTTATGATAGAGAGCAATTATCTTTCCTTTGGCTTGTCAAATTGTCATACTTATTTCTGCATTTGGATCAAAGTCCAAATATTTTATGAATATCTTTGAGAGGTCCTTTCATAGGGGGTTTTTTGTTGTGGTGGTTGTTTTGGGTATTTTATGAGGATGGAAGGAGAATAAGAAAGAGAGAGAAATTTTTGACAGGGTCTTGCTGTTGCAATCTTCTACCCCAGTCTCTTAGTAGCTGGAATTTCAGATAGGTCCTTCCATGTCTGGCCCATTCAGCTGTGTCTAGATCTAAACCTAGGCCATCCACACGGCCCCACCCTACTGCAGTCTCACTCTACAACTCGCACCACTGTGGTTGGGTGCTGTTTTGGGTATTTTTGCTGCTTTATTTCCTCTGGAACAAAAGTTTGGGGCAGCATCAGGCCAATCTCACAATGTGAGACAGAAGCAGAGAAGAAGGCAGGTCCATGTAAAAAAGAGAGAAAAGAGAAAAAGGGACAGGAAACAGACTTTTCTACTTTTCTGTGTCCTTCCCATACTCCCTACTGATTGGACGATGCCCTTCCATTAGTTTCTGCTTCTCACCACGTCCCAAAGCCATGACTCTGTTTACTAAGCCTCCAGAACATACATGTGGTGGTGGTGGTGGTGGGGGGAAATCATTATTCAAACCATTATCAACTTCTGAAACTTAAACCTGAGTTTCCACACATCTGGGTAGTTGAGGGTGAGTTCTCTCTAATTCATACTTCTCAAACGTTTTGTTCATTTTATTCTTTTCATAACTCCTTTCTTCATTTATTTTTGTTTATTTTAAAAATGTATTTATAATTATTTAGTCAATTTTATTTATTATTATTACTTTTTAATTTGCTGTGGGGCACATGTGCAAGAGAGAGAGAGAGAGAGAGAGAGATCGATCAAGCTGTCACATCCAGGACTCAAACCACCACTGGCCATGTGAGATTCCAGCACCCTAACCACCATGTCATCTGCTGGCCCCTCCTTTTCTCATTTATGTTGACAACTTTCCTTCGCTAAATTCCTCTGACTATATTTGCATATTTAAAGTTAACATTTCCATGGCCAGTTATTTCTTATATAATTCCATTTATTCTAAATTTTACTTCCAATATTATCACTTTTAGTTTCTTTGCTGCATTTTCATCGTTCTTGGTTTATTTCCTCTTTCAAATACCCATTTTCCTAGAATGTCACGCATTTGTCACCTGAAGACAAGGAGGATATACAACTAATTCCTTTGCTGTCTGTGCATGATGTGAATAACTGATGCTCAGAGACCAATCATTGACAAACTTGAAAAGGGGACATGATTGGTCACTTAATATACTGCATATCTGTTATTCACATAGACAAGTGAAGATCTAACAAGCAGAGGTCGTACTTCATGAAATTACTTACAGTTAATACACTATGGTAGCTGAAATTGGAACCATGGTGTTGCACAATTAAAATTATTTTTTAAATATATTTTCTTTTCTTTTTAAGGGTTTTGACATAGGGCGCATGTGCTTGCTAGAGCAAGACAGAGAAATGGAAAGTGAGAAATCATCCACCAGGGGAAAATGTCCATGCCACAATCCTCCATTCTCTTCTCAGGATTTCAGGCATGCATACATATGTGCCTGGTGGGATTTTCAAGACACCAGGTCCAGGACTTGAAACATGCTTGGCCATGTGGGAGTTCAGCCCCTTAACCACTATGCCACCTGCTTGTCCCACAATTAATGTTATTTAAACTTTAATAACTAAAATCCAGGCATATTAAAACCACACAAAGTAAAATCTACCTGTAATTACAGAACTTTTTTCGTTCTATTTTCCTTCTATTTCTACCCATCTCCAGTTTCATCAAAATTCCCCATCTATATCCCTGTCACAGCTGTTAAATTGTACCCCTATGCCTTGTATAGCATCTGGCACATATGAAATGCTCAATAAGCATCTGCTGAATGAATTAGACAAGACCTGGATACCACTAAAATAACTTTACAAAGAGAAAAGATTAGGGAAGTGACTTATGGTGATTCTAGAAGACACACTTTCAATGAATTTCATATTTCTAAAATGGTAATATCATTTCAGAATATGGATGTAATAAACATTGTACTGATTTTTATTAAATGCCAAATATGGGATGGATATTTTGTTGGGTGACTGGGAGTCGGAAATTCAGGAGAAAAACACGGTCTTCCACAGGGCTTACTGTGTGCTGGGCAAGCAGCAGTGTTACCTTAGGCTACAGAATGGAGGTTGCAGACACTTACCTCTATTCATTAACATTTGCATCACCCATGTTGTGTCCTCTTAAGAAAATAAGACATAATTTAAGTATTTGCTGAGTTACTAACCAAGGAACAATGTTGTTCTCACCAAGCATGGAGCCTTTTTGCAGAATATGGAACTACTATTTACTGTCTTGACCCTGCACTGTAATCTGTTTAATGCTTTGTATGGTCCCATCTAACCCTCATGGGGAAACCAATGCAACAATGGGAAGATTACCTAGTCAAAGGGGAAGAACACTGGAAAGGCAAGCTCTAACAATACATTCTTTATAGTCTTTGCTTAAGGCGTTCCTTCCTCCTCCAATGCTTTCCCACAGGAGGCCCTCTGTCCCTTTTGCTACCTAATCAATACCATCTTAAGAGTTCAGACCCCTGACCCTGCAGTCTGAGTCAAGAATTCCCTTAGATGTCCTTACAGTAACACACAGCTTTTCCTTGTAGCATTCATCTCAATTTGTAATTATTTATGTGAAGGTCTGATTAAGGTCTGTCTCCTCCCAAATTCTCAGCTCTTTAATAAATTCACACTATCTGAAACATAGAATAGGCACTCAGCAGATATTACAACTTAATAAAACAGTGTGGCTTGTGCTTCAGCAAAGTTTTCAGAAACAGGAATGTGATAAAAAGAGAAATTGTTCTTTGCCTTTCAAATTTATTTTCTGATCAGTGCCAGAGTGGATGGAACTGGTGTTTGAAGAGATTTTGTTTATTACATCATTTCTGGCCTTTATCCCATGACCTTATTTCTTCCCCTCTGCTAAGGAGAACATATTGTATAAGGTCAGGAAGATGGATCTGGAGCCCTAGTTTAATGTCTTCCCTTGCCAAAAAATCACTTCTGCTCTGGGGCACACACCTGCTTCTTCCTTCTCTGCCAGTTCTGAGAGGTGAAGCAAATTAGAATTGCCCTTGCTCCCAGGGCTGGTGGGTTGGGAACCTGCAGTTTCTTGTATCTGACTCTCTATTCTCCATCAAATGGCAAGTATGCAAAGGGTGAAATGGAACAAAATGCAACAGGCAATTAAGTTATACCAATTATGAACCAAGTATTCCCCATCTTATCAGTCATCAGCTGTTGTTGATTTTAATTTACTGCCTTTCCCCTAGTGAGCCTACTTCACTCTTTTTTCATTATTCAAGTCACCATCTTCCTTTGCCTTTGTTTTCTAAAAAGTTTCCCAGCATGCACTCTGGATCTCTTTAGCTATTCTTCTCACTGGAGCTGACATGATATTCTCATATGCTTTGTTCGATCTTTTTGCCTCCCTGCAACTTCCACACACTGGTTCAAAGCCCTTTGATGTTCTGCAATTATTTGTAGGTTAACAAAAACCCACCCCATACTCCCTGAGGCCCTACATGTTCTTGTCCTGTCTACTCTTTAGGCCTTATCTTATGTCACTGTCCCCCTTACTCTGTGCTCTACCCACTATAGCTTTCTTCTTTTATTTTTTAAGCTTATTAGTTGATTTCTCCTGAGAGAGAGAGAGAGACAGAGAGAGAGGGAGAGAACAAAAGAGGGAGACACAACAAAAAAGGCTCTTCACACTGTGATCCACCCCCAGTCTTAGCCATCTTGGATCAAAGGTGCATGTGTGCCCAGGGAGGACGCAATGTACAAACCCAGGACCTTTCCCAGATGGGTCCAGCTGTGCTACTTCTGTGCTCACTGTGTCCTTGTTAGGTTTCCTGAAGGAGAAATGTTCCTTTTCACTTCAGGGTCTTCACACTTGCTGACCCGTCATGAGTGCTCTTCTTATCCCCAATCCTTCAACTGGTTAATTTTTCTTTTCACCAATTGTCTCATTCATCCCTAATAAATAGCAGCATTAGTTTTGTTTTAAGAGAGATTTTTGTTATAGGGTGTGTACATTCACTGGACAGAGAGAGTGACTGAAAACAAGAAATCTCCCCTGGGGAATTGGACATGCCACAATCCTTTCTTCTCCATTCTCCTCTCAGGATCTTGGGCATGCACGCATGTGCACCCAGCGTGACTTTAAGTTGCTGGGTCTGGGACTTGAACTGTGGTTGACTATGTGAGAATCCAGCAATGTAACCATTATGCCATCTCCTGGTCCTGGCAGTGTGAGAGGTTTAATCCAGCATTATTTATCTCTAAAACTGGTGCTATTCTTACCACATTTTGTTTCCTCCCAGTAAAGAAATGGGATATGGTGAGCAAAATACATGGTCCATTTAATTCAACATTATTCCCTCTTAAGTGTGCTAGAATAGCCATTTCTTTTTCCCTTCTTCAACATCATCTTTTCTACCCAGGAGATTCTCTGCCTGGAATCATGGCAGAACTGAGGTTTACTGAAAGAACAGCACATTAGGTGTCAAGTAAATTTGGTCCAGGCACCAACCATGCCACTCACCAGCTGTGTGACATACTCAAGTGACACTGCCTTGCTCAGAGCATCCTTGTGGGTTCTCTAAGCAGCAGACACCAAGACAGAGTAAGATACACAAGAGATTTGCGGTGGGGGTGGAAGGGTAAGGGGCAGGGGGGAATGCCTAGGAAAGCTAAAGGGGAGGGAGCAGAAATAGGTTGAGAGAGTCATCTGATGGCAATGCAGGTCTGACAAGTATGAAAGGATAGGGGGAAGGAAGGAGAATAGCTGGGCTGATGGGGAGTCCTCAGGTCACATCATATGTTAGAGGAGTCCCACACCCCAGAGGAATAAACCACCTGCTAGTATTATCTCATGGCTCGGTGGTTAGTGAGGAACAGCCTTGGGGAAACATGGACTTAGTGAACATGAGGGTAGGTGCAGGGAAACACTAGCTCAGGATGTCAGTTGACTGCGGTCGCCTCAGTGGGAGGTGTGAGTGACACATGACTACACTCAGCCTCAGTTTCCTCCTCTGCATACAAGAACTGTGTACTCAATGATTCCTGGTGTGATTTTTAGCTCTGAAACCGTGAGATTTCCACTTTCTTCTATATCATCTTTTAACTACCCTTTTCTATATTTGAAGTGGTTTTTTTTGTTTGTTTGTTTGTTTGTTTTCTGGTAGTAATCAGGGAAATAGGAAATAAATAACTTAAACAAATGGGATATTTCAATAAATCTGAATGATAGTTTCTGGATTTTTTTTTTCTTTCCTTGATTATATTTTTAGTATAATGGTAAGAACTTCCTGTCTTACGAATCCTTGCATCTCCAAGACCCTGCTCAATGAATGGCACATCAAGGCTGCTAATAATTCACTCCTTCTGGACCAATCTGAATGGAACTAAGTCCAATTTTAGACATATTCATTCATTTAAACTTTAGGTTTTCCTCCTGGTAAGGAGTGCCATGGAGATGTGCTTTTTCTCTTGTTTGGGCAACTGGGACTCTTAAGCCCCTTCTCACAGAAGCACATTCACTGCCCTCACCTTTGTTTCAGTCGTCAAAGCTCAAGTAATATTATCTGTCTTTTGGAAAATCTCCTACCAATTTCAGTGTGCCCCAGCTTGTCCCCAGGAAAACAGTGCTTGATCATTTTCTCACAGACAGTCCCTGTTCCCAAGGAACTCACAGTCCAGTGGGAAAGTAAGGCATGAATCAGTAACAAATTGGAGACTCACCATAACTGCCACCACACACACAGCCGCAGTCACTCCCAGACCCTGCACTAAATATGCTTTCCACAGCTGGGGCTAGACCATATAAATGAGAATAGGGAGTCTCGGATGGCACTGCTGGGTATGGGAGGGCTGGTGTCTCAGCTAAGTGGGAGCAGCCTCCTATCTGCTCCAGCTGCTTTTTGCCACGGGGGAATTACAGGTATAATACTATAAATACTCCTTTTTGCAGGGAGAGAAGCAGGAAATCAGAATTCAAATATGAAATAGTTCGATTTTATAATCAGAATCAATGGAAAATAATTTAAAACATAGTGTAGGCATAATAAACACATTTGCCAAGCACACCTGGCCCACAGACAGAGTATGACCTGGGGAATCTGTGTTACTATCAATTAAGTGCTAAGTATAGCGTTCAAGTATTAGAGAAGTCAGGGAAATGAATTAATGATTGCATCAGGGAATATTTGATGAAAGAGGTCAGACCTTAATTGATCCTAGACAGATGAGTATCCTTTAGGAAGGAAGAGGGGAAAGGAGCATTTCAAGCAAAAAAAAACAAAGCTGTGTGAGATGAAGTTCTGAATAGTGGGAATGAGCAAGACATTTTTCTGGTGGTGAAGGAAATGGTGCTGGACGGACCCAATGGGAAAAAGAAGGTCATAGGCACAGCAGCCCATAGAGGATCATCTTTAGAGCTGACGGTCTGTGAAACACCTATCACACAGGGACTGACCACGATCGAAGGAGAGAGGTGAGGCACATGGGGCACATCTGAGGCACACAGAGGTGTGGAAACAGAGAGGCTGTTCTGCCAGGGCACCTGGAGTATGGGAAGTAAGGCTCTGCTGAAAGCAAAGACCTTCTCCACCCCAGATGCCTGGTCAATATTTGTCAAAAAGAATTAAATGCAGGGATTCCAAGACAAATTGTCTCTTAGGATCATGTAATAACTGCTTCAAAAGTTCATTAGTCAAGGGTTTTAGCAGTCAAAAAAAAAAATGGAAAGGATATCAAGTCCTCTGAGGCTATAAAGACAAGGAAGGGGGAAAAAGAATAGATGGTGACTGAGTCCAGGAAGGAGGGAAAAGCTGGAAATGAAGATGACAGCAAACAATGAAACATGTAAAAAAACATGCTTTCTTTTTTTCCATTTTTCTTTTTTAAGAACATACGCTCAGTGACAATCACTAAGAACTCAAAGAAAAACACAATAGGATAATTTGATTTAAAAAATTTTTTTTTTTTGGCCAGAGGGCACCTGCACATTTCAGGACAGGAAAAGCGAGAAAGCACTGCCTTTGGAGCATGGTGAAATTGCAACCCCTTTCCATCTCTCTATCTCTTGAAATTTCCACATGTCAGAGGGCACACACACATTTCAGGGACAGGGAAGGCAAGAAAGCACCCTCCTCAGGGCATGGGCACGCTGCAACCCCTTCTCCATCTTTCTACCTCTTGAGATTTCCACATGCCCAGAGAATTTCTCAGGCCTCCAGGTCTGTGCCAGTTGGGCATGTGGAATCCAGCCACCTTAACCACCAGGCCTTGGGGTTGGCCGATAATTTCACTTTTTAACACATGCACAAGAAGCCATCCTAGAATTAAATCTAGTGAGTCCTGTACATGTGTTGAAGAGTGGGAGGGAGGGGAGGGGAGAGGAGGAAGAGAGCAAAATAGAAGAGAGAAAGAAAAGACGACAGGGAGAAGAAAGATATGATAGGACATGGCAGGGAGAGAGGAGGTGAGAGACAGAGGAAGGAAGAGAGGAAAAGGATGGATTAGTGTGGGGGATTCCAACAGCCATTCCAGGGAATGATGATTGTGCATGGAGAGGTGCCCACAGGCTGGAGCCGCAGTTCAGTTTCATCCATTCTCGCTTCTACAGTGTGCATTTCTTGCCTTGCCAAGTGTGATTTTACACAATAGCTATTAAAACAAAAACCAAATTAATTCATCTTGTGTGCAAATGAAGAAAAAGCAATCTGTTCCAACCCTGGAGGAAAATCTGGTTGTGTTGGACCTATTGAGAGTGGTATGTTGATCTCCGTTGTGAGATTTTCAAAGTTAATTTCTACTGAAAATTGTCCTTTTTCTTTGCATAAGGACTTGGAACACAGTCCCTTTATAGCCTGCAGCTCTACTGAGGAACAGAACATGGAAATGTTCACTGTAGTCGAGCCAGCTACAGAAACCTGCAGTTCTGGTGAGAGGTTAGTCACGGGGAGACAGTAACTGGCCCAAAGTGGGCACCCAATCGTTCTTAAGAAATTCCACCTGCAAGGAAATAAGGGAGGCTTCCAAGAAATCACTGCTGAGGAGAGAGAAGGGCTGAGGCCGGGTCGATAAACTGAAAATGAGTAACTCTAACCCAGCTAAGAAGAGCCGACGGCAGGTCTCAGAGAGCCCTATAGACCAGGAGAGCTTTGCCAGATTGTCTAGTGCTGCTAACGAGAGAGGCTGAAGAGAGTTGTGGGGGAGCGAGCCAATCCATCATTTAGGGCAATAACTGTCCATGCTGAGTACCGAGGGGAGGTAGAGGAGCCATTTCTGGAGAAGAAAATGCACTCTTTGGGGAAGAAAAAATATGAAGAGGAGATTTTGCATTTCAGGGGGAATAATGCATGTTAGTTAAAAATAATATATTTTGATGGCTTGAGCTGTTTGTTATGCACCCTACTGTCAGTTTAGGCTGAATTCATCTCTCTCACTGCTCCATCAAGCAGGAAGGCAGCCAGAGCCTTCTTCAGAGTTGATCGCATGGAACTTCTTCCATCTGCCAATTACTGCGACCTTGGAAATTCAGTGGACTCTATCGAGCACGTGCAAGCATCTTAATCACTGGGAATGTAAGAAAGCATCTGCACACCAGCAGACACTCCGTCTATGGGCTTAAGTCATTTCAAGCCATCAAGAGAGAAAAGTCTGTGTAGACAGCCCTAAGTAGAGTAGCTATGACAAACGCAAGAGCGGAAGAAATGGAGGATTTAAATTTTTTGTTAAGTCCTGGGTTACTACACTTAATTTTGAAAAAAGTAATAACTTAATTCATAGAGCCTCTAACCTTATTAATAACAGTAAAACATGACACAGAGTGAATATACTGTTAGGCAGGAAATTCTCTGATGAACATTAGTCCACATCACAAGGACACATGTCTGAAGTCAAAGCCACTCACAGAAGTTAGACTACACTGGCCTGAATCTACCCTAAGTCTCAACACTGCTTTCATGACAAAACAGGAAAGGGAACCTAGCTGTGTTATGCTGACAGTCTTGGTGGTGACGGGTGAGCAGATAAAATGTGTTACGGGCTTAATCAATCGCTCAAGAACCTGAACGTTGGCCCGTGGATTCTGAGTCCAGACAGATGAAAGCGCCACTCCATGGCACAGAAATTACAAACGGCCCTTGCAGTACAAAGACAAATCAGGACTCTTATTTATACAAAGAATAAAGGTTTCCTGACTCATTTCTGTTGCTAGTGCCTGCATTGCAGGAGCAGCTGCAGGGAAGTGGTATATGGTGAGATTCTCGAATAGTTAAGACTGTAAGATATTGCCCAGGTGTCCCAATCCACTAAGATGACAGACTCCCAATGTGATGGGGAGTCATTTCTAATAAATAAAACTGAGTTGTGAACATTTAGGAAAACCTCCTCAATGGTGCACCTAATGAGTCAAAGAAAATCAGGAATGAATGAGGAGAACATTGAGGAAGAGAAAGCATTCACTCTATTGCCCCATTACATGCTATTCATCGTTCATATCTCAGCTTAAAAATGCTACCTAAAATACTAAGCCAAGCTTTATCCCATTTTTCTATTTCAAAATTACTTGCTCCTATGTTCCTACATCATGTTGCATTTACTTCTATCAAAGCACTTTTAGAAATTTTATTTTGGACTTGAATTATTTTCTTGCTGGTTTGCTTTCCTATTGGTGTACTCCTTGAGACAAAATCTGAGCAATTAAATAGATTATGCAATCATCCATTAGCATTAAAAGTGTAGTTGTGCTGTTTTTGAATGACTTAATAAACGCTTGCTTTATTAAGAGACAGGTGCATCACCAAATATTGTGACCTTACTTACCATGATAGATACTGAATTCTACCACCATCCATGTCAGCTTTAGAGAAAATATCAGGTTTTGTTAACTTACTTTATATTTTTAAGTCAGTACTATTCATTTGTGTTATCTTGTGATAATTATACATACTTTGGGGTACAGTGTGATTCTTTAGTACATAAACACGATGTAGGCTAATTAAATCAGAGTACTCAGTATACACATCATCTCGACCATTTGTTACTACTTTGTGGTGGGAACATTCAGAATTCTTTTTTTAATTGCTCTGAGATATAAGTTGTTGATAACAATATTCCTCTGTTTTATCACACTCAACTTCATTCCTCTTATCTACTCATTGGGCTAATGGAAACAACAGATCTTTTATGTAACATTTATTAAAGTAGTTTTGGAGGGGGCCAGTAGGTAGCATGGTGGATAAGGGCACTGGACTGCCACATGGCTGACCACAGTTCAAGTCCCAGATCTGGTGGTTTGCTTTCTCACTCCCCCCCCCATTCCGTCCCTCTCTGGTAAAATTAAAACAAATAAATGCATAAATAAAATAATGTTCAATAAAATAACTCTTAAAGTTTTGGAGAGAGAAGCAGGCTAATAAAAGTAAATACTCAAAATGGGGATTATTTTATGTAACCTTCCTTTGTTCACCGGAGCTTTATAATTTGTGCTAACTAATGTCATTTCTTGTTTTGCTTCACAAAGAAAAACAAACAACCTAAAATAGACAGACACAGTGGAAAGCAGTCTAGATTCTCAGACACCATTCCCTGTAGGGAGTGATGCTCAGATGGATATAACTGTAGGAAAGCAATTGTAAACTCTTTCTGTGAGAAACAAATGTTTCTGTGTTAAGGGCTCAGAGACATAAAAACCAGTCCTTTTAGGGAGACGACTTACATTAAAAAAAAATGTGTAGACAAAATGAATATAGAACTTTTCACCAAATCCTACGCTCAGTTAATCATAAGTTTGCAGCCCATATGCAGGGCTTTTTAATCTTCAAAAAGAAACCCTGCTGCTGGATTTTAGAAAGATCACTGTTTTTAAAGAGAAATCTTAAGGGTTTCCTAGCACAGTCATGAATATAAATCTCATCTTCCACTGGTCTAAAAAGTCTAGTCTCTGTTGGCCAGAAAAGTTTCATGTGTCCTATTTTATTGTAAAATTATTATTACTGTTATTATTTTTGGTATTAGTCTTTTCAGTGCCATCCATCCTTATGAGAACAGAATGCTTCTTTTCAAAAAGAAGTTTACATCATCTGGTTTGAGTGAAGCTGTAACCCACTCAGCCATGTGATTAAAGAAATAATAATAAGAAGCTCCCTCTGCAGTGTGACTGGGAGCAGCCAATCAGAATACTCTATCCTCTTGGTTGCTGGGATGGTCACATGACCTAGACAGTGTCAGTTGTAAGCTTTCCTGAGATTTGCCACCTGGGCACTTGGAGGAGGAGACTCTTACTGAGTCAAGAGCGAATTGGAGGAGGACTCTTGACCAGTCAACAGCCATGAAAAAATGTAGCTTGGCATTATCGGGTGCCATATCATGCTAAAGAAGGAAATAATCTGCCCGAGAATGCAGACCACACACAGAGGTTAGCAGAACAGAGATACAGAGAAAGAGGTAAAGCTCTGAGGGTGCCCTAAAGGCCTCTGGGCCCAGTGGGCTGGATCTTTACTTAAACCTGCACTTCATAATTACATGAGTAAGTAAATGATTGTTGGCTCTTAAGGACATTTGATTTTGAATTCTCTGACATACTACACAAAGGGGTCTAACCAGTTATCCATTTTTTACCTGTTTCATTCAAAAAGAAACCCAAAAAACCAAAAAAACCAAAAACAAACAAAAAAATCAGGTGCATCCTCCATCTTTGCCTTGTGGTCATGCTGCTATTTCTCTTTGAACCCTTTGTTCTCATTTAATTCTTATGGGACCGCTCAAGTTCCATTCCCCCCCCCCCCTTCCATTTTTGGAGGCCCTCGGCTATAAGGCGTACTAATAAACATTTCTCAAACAGGAATTCAAGAATCTCCAGGGTCCTCAAGTTATCAAGGCTTGATTTTGTTATTCTTTACTAACCATTTATTGAGAGCTGAGAAATGAACAAGACAGATGAGGGTTTTTTTTTTCTTTTAAATAATTATTTAATGATGGGAATAAATAAGTAATTGAGTAAGTTTACACATAGTGATAAACGCTGTGAAAGAGACTGAATGGTAATAGGGTGAATGGGCTAGTTTAGGCAGCTGGACTTTATGTTTGAATATATTTAAATAGAGAGTCTAATAAATACAAAACAAACACTAGGAATAAGTAATACTTTTTCTTTTCCTTTAAAAGGAGGTATCCTTTGGATCCAGTAATTCTACTCCTAGGTATATACCCAAGAGAAAAACACCCCACAAAATGTGTACATGAGTGTTCACAGCAGCAGTATTCTTAATAGCCTAAAAGTGGAAGTACCCTAATGTCCACAACCTGATGAAAATGTAAACAAAATGTGCTCTAGCCATACAGTGGACTATAATATAGATGGCAGCATATGCTATCATGATAATACAAGGATTAAAAGCTAAGGCACTTGAAAACCAGCAGATGCAACAAAGGCACCCTAACCTTTCCCTCTCTGGCCAAAAGCAGGAGCTGAAAACTTCCATGTGAAAGAGAGCTTCCCTGTCCCAAGAGAAAGAAAGCTTTCTTTGATGTCATAGCTAAGGGAATTCTGTACAGAAAGACTTTGTTGAAATAATTCCTGTATTTCTTTAGTGTGTCTCTCTCTCTCTCTCTCTCTCACACACACACACACACACACACACACATACCCCTATGTATTTGGTTGTGGAGGGACCAGTAAATGTTGTGATGGCTATGTCACTGGACTCCCATATAGTCAACAGCAGTTTGAGTCCCGGACCTGGTGGCTTAAACTCATGCCAGGCACGTGTGCGTGAGTGCCAAAGATCCCGAGAGGAGAATGGAGGAGAAAGGACTGTGGTGTGGCCATCCCCCCAGGGGGGTGATTTCTCGCTTTTTGTCTGTCTCTATTTTTCTGGCAAGTAGATGCACCCTATGGCAAAAACCTCTCTCAAAAATAAAAAGCATCATGAGTTTTCTGACAACACCATAGTTTAGCTACTTTTCTCCTTCTGCTTCTCTTTGCTCATTCTAGTATATAAATACCTGGCTTTTGCCAGTTCTTCAGATCTTAATTTCCTTATAAGGGCTCTAGTGTCACATAAAACCTAAATAAATTTGCATGCTTTTCTCTGTTTCTCTGTCTGAGATTAATTTAATAAGCCCACTCAAAAACCCTACGAGGGTAGAGGTAAAATATTGCCTCTTACAATGATAAAAAGGAATGAAGTTCTGACACAGGCTGCAACATGGATGAACTTTGAAAACATTGTGCTAAGTGAAAGGAAACTGTCAAAAAAGGTCCTATCTCGCATGATGCCGTTTATGTGAAATGTTCAGAGTGGGCAAATTGGCAGAGAAAGAAAGTGGGTTAGTAGTTGCCAGGGCGAGGAAAGAACAAGGGGTGGCTACCAATGGCATGGAGTTTCATCTGTAGCTGATTAGAATGCTCTGGTGGTGATGGCTGCATAACTCTGACTGAGCTAAAAAAAACCCACTGACCTGACCTGTGCACTTTAAATGGGTGAATTTTATATACGTGAACCGTAATTCAATAAAGCTGTCAAAAAATCTACCAAAAAGGGGTTTCTCTATTACTTGTTTTTGAGGGACATAGGTATATGTTAGGTCGTCAGAAAAGTCATGGTGTATTTTTCTGTTTTTCTATGCAAAGATGTGTTATGATTTTCCCAATGACCCAACAGTTCTAACTCTACTCACTCGAATTTTGTTTTCTGTCATTACTGTGCATTTCCTAGGATTGTACCTTTTGGCCTCAGCCAGATCACAAAGCTCTGCATTAAGGATTGTGCTATTTATTTTAGTATTTCTTTGGTACCACGTAAAGGGTACGCACATAATAAAATCTCATTAAATGTATGCTTACTGATAAGTTATTTGATAAAAAGGAGCAAGGAGCATGATGACTGCTGAGCATTAGCTTTCCAGAGCAGCCATACACAGTACCACACACCGGGAGGCTTAGACAGCACAAACGTCTTGTCTCACAGGGCCAGCCAGTAGCATGATGGTGAGGGCAGCTGGATCCCACAGGGCCAACTGTGCAAGTCTCAGACTTGGCTTGAAATACATGCTGGGGGTGTGTGTACTCAAAATCCCAAAAGAAGGAAGAAATGGAGGAGAAAGAATTATGGCATGACTATCGCCCATGAATGCTTTCTCAGTTGTTGTTTTTTCCCTCTGTCTGTCTCTCTCACTCTGGCAAGCACATACATCCTCTGGCAAATTTAAAGAGAGAAAGAGAAATACATTGTTTCATACTTCTAGAAGTCTGAAATCAAGGTGTTTGTAGGTTGGGTCCTACTGAGAGCTGAGGGAAGGTTCTGTTCCAGACTCTCCCCCTTGGTTTATGGATGGCCAGTTTTGTGTCCACATGGCATTCTCTGTCTCTATGATCCTGTCTGTCTCTGTGTTCAAATCCCTCCTGTACAGCCATTCTACAGGGTTAGGGGCTTGCCCCAATGATCTCATCATAATTTGGTAATCTCCGTAAAGACCTCATTCCCCAATAAAATCATAGTCTACAGTACTGAAGGTTAGGATGCCGACATGCTCTTTCGAGGACAGGACCTGATTCAACCCCTGACAGGGTCAAATTTCAATTTCTATTAAAATTCTCACCCACCAAGCTCATGACTTTGTAAACTCCCAACAGCTCCCAGGCCAGTGCATTACAGCCATGCCTCTGGTACTGACGATCATAAAACTATTATTAAATCTCCAAAGTTGAACAGAAAGTGTCTCACTCCAGTGATCAGGCTGTAACTCAGCCTTTTTGCTAAGGCTTTCTTATTTTGCAGCCCACTACTTTGCCCTATCACTAGATGAACTCATTTGGCTTAGCCTATTCTTGTGTTCACCAATTTCTGAATGTCAAATAAAAGGGCAAGCCAAGTGAGGCGCTCAATTTTTCTGAAAGGTACAAAGCATTACTGATTCCCAAATCACTGGGAGGTAGGCCAGACTGAAAGGTAAAAATCCTGGAAAAAATAAGCAAATATACACACAATTTGAACTGTATTACATTTCTGTGGGTATATCTGTACTCAGCATATGACTATCCAGTACTGGATTAAAAAATATTTCTAAAATAAACAATTCTTTAACAAACAGAGCAACATTGCTTTGAATTTGTCTTCCATTTGTTTTATTTAATTAAGGTTCCTAAAA
This sequence comes from Tupaia belangeri chinensis, assembly GCF_000334495.1. Classification (NCBI taxonomy): domain Eukaryota; kingdom Metazoa; phylum Chordata; class Mammalia; order Scandentia; family Tupaiidae; genus Tupaia; species Tupaia belangeri. The sequence goes on along the minus strand of NW_006160078.1, from coordinate 1,070,527 downwards.
ATGAAAATCTTAAAAAAAGGACTGTTTTCAGAGAATTTTTTCCTTTATCGGCCTGATCTACTTTCAGAGTATGGAGCATGCAAGAGGCAAGGAGTGGAAATTCACAGAGAAGTCAAGGGAAGAGTATGGAAATTCTAAGTGTGAAAAAGTGTCTGAAACTGAAGAGCAACAGTGAGCTTCCAGCCAACCAAGCACATCTACAGGTTTATTGGCAACCTCTGCAAAGGAGAATAAACGAAAAAGATCTGCGAAGGATGACCAAGCTTTCTGTCCAAAGGAGAAGGCATAAAGCAATGACAGCCTACAGCCTCAGAAAAAGATACCAATTCCCCCATTGCCCTCTAAACTGCCACCAGTCAACCGGCTTCACTGAGACATCCTGCAGGCTTGGTGCCAACAATTAAGGATCGGCTCTGAAGGCCAGAAATTAGATGCATGCAGGAGACTGTGCCTGTGCTTATCCAAATCAGAAGGATATTCCTACCACAGCAAAAGAGGCCAGGATTGAGTCATCATTTCGAAGAAAATTAAAAATGGGCAGAGGGAAAGCATTTGCAGAAAGTCCTCAGGAAGGGATGTGTTCTAAAAGGACTAATCCTCCAAAGTGGATCCTCCACCTGCAGAGCCTTTTTCTAACTCCCAAGAGTCTGCAGCTCTCCTAGAGGGAGTTAATACAATTGAGATGACAACCTCTGCTCCAGAGGCTGTGCTGGCCTCCTGGGCCAGAATTGCATCTGTGGCTGGGAAGATGGAGTCAGCAGAAACAGAGGCTGTGGAATCCCCACAAGAAGCCTATGGTGTCAGATGGTGTGTGGTCCATGGGAGAAGTCTCCCTGCAAACACAGCTGGTTGGGTTCACCTGCAGTTTCATGCTGGACAAGCCTGGGTTCCTGAGAAGCAAAAAGGGAGAGTGTGTGCCCTCTTTTCACTTCTGGCCTGCAGTTTCCCACCCCCACACCTGGAGGACAATATGTTGTGCCCGAAATGTGTGCAAAGGAACAAGGTCTTAATGAAAAGTCTCCAGTGGGATTAGAATACCGAGAAAAGGGCACATCTGTGGTTGTAATTCATGTTGGAAAAGTTGAACAGTCCACTCCACTGTGAACCAGACAGCTGAACTCTAGTCCTCCACACTGGCCAAGTTTCTTTCTGCTCAGAGGCTGTGCAGATCGGTGGGATGCAGATGGTACCCTTGAACCTCCAATAGTGCCTGCTGCCTCCCAAGTTGGGGTACAGAGACTTGGAAAATGGAAGAGACTTTAACAAAGGACCATTCATTCCATTATTAAAATGAATGTGTTGTTCCTACTACCAAATATCTACCCTTTTGAACTAGAAAGGACTTCAGCAGCTCTGCGAAGTGGGAACTTCCTCAGCAGTGCCATGGAGGAGATGGGACAGGAAACTCATTTGCTTTGTGTTTGATTTCTCCTCCTCAGGATACTGATGACTTAGGAGACATTCCATTCTGATTGTAAATTTAATAAATGTAAATACTTTAACCCCCCCCCAAAAAAAGACTGTTTTCTTTACTACCTTTCTATAATCAGGGAAATGTTTACCTTATGTCTTCTTGCACTTAGCAGTGTCTGCACACATGAGGGGAGGCCTCTGCTGTAGACAGAATGTTAACCTGGAAATCAGAACATCTGCTTCATGTTCCTGAATCAGGCTCCAGTAAGTATGAAATGTGGACATGCCTTTGAACCACTCAGAAATTTAATTTATATTTATCATTAAAAAGGACATGATGGGGATCAGCAGATGGCATAGTGGTTACATTGCTGGACGACCACATGGCCAACCGTGGTTCAAGTCCCAGACGCAGTGACTTGAAACTCACACCAAGTATATGTGTGTGCATGCCCAAGATTCCAGGAGGAGAATGGAGGAAAAGGAATTATGGTGTGGCCATCCCCCATGGGGGTGCAGATTTCTTACTTTCCCTCTCACTGTCTCTGTCTCTCTTTCTCTCTAGCCAGCACAGGGGCTCTAAAGCAAAAGCCTCTATCAAAAAAAAAAAAAAAAAAAAAGACACAATGGTACTTTAGTAGCTCACAGGATTAGAAATTAGGGCCAGTTGACTCTACCCTTAAGTAATTTTACTTTGGTAGAGTTTAAAATAGACATTTAACTGATTGCTACTTGCATCTAAAATAATCTACGGAGTTCCTAGCACAGAGAAAGTGCTTCATAAATATTTCAGTAGATAAAAAATCATCAATATATCTGGTTTTTAAATTATCTCAATAAAATGTTAAATTTTGTAGCCAAAGTTTTGGTTTAAAATATATTGCTCATGAGGGCTGGATTATGGTAGAGCAGTAAAATGCAATGCGTTGTAAGGCTAACCCACATGGGAAGATTCCAGTTTCAAGTCTACAGACCTCCCTGAATACATTGGGCACACTCATGCTTCATCCTGGCTAGCTGAAGGTAGAATAGTGTCATCAAGACCCTATAGGGGGGATCAGCAGTTAGCGTAATGGCAATGTCTCTGCACTCCCATGTAGTCGACCACAGTTTGTGTCCCAGACCTGGAGGCTTAAAACTCACGCCAGGCGTGTGTGTGCATGCATGCCCAAGATCCTGAGAGGAGAATGAAGAAGGGATTGTGGCGTGGCCATCTGCCCTGGGGGTGATTTCTCACTTTCTGTCTCTCTGTCTGTCTCTGCCTGTCTGACTAGCACACACGTCCCATAGCAAAAACCTCTCAAAAAAAAAAAAAAAAAAAAAAAAAAAAGACCCTATAGGGGTTGGGTTGGTCCCCTTCTCCCTTCTATATGACTGTCTCTCTTGCTTATGGAAGAAATGAATCAATTATGTTAAGAATAAAGTTAAAAATACATATTGCTCTTTCTAATCAATAAGAGATTAATATCCAGAATATATAAAGAATTCCTAAAAGTCAATAGCAACAAAAATAAATTTAAAATCAATTAAGGGCTCAGCCTCTGTGGTGTCATATGTAGCAAACTAAATTGCAGTTCAGGAAGCTACATGGCTAGCAAAGGTTCAGATCTGGTCTGGTTGAAATGAAACATGCCAGACACACATTACTAAGGTTTTGAAGAGCTGAAGGGCTGGGGAAAAGGAATCATAATGATAAGACTCCATCAAAGGTGCTTCCTCCACTTTTGCACATGCATGCACAAACACTATCATGAATAAAATAAACTTTAAAAATGTGCACAGAACCTGAATAAACATTTCTCCAGACCAAATACACAGATGGTCACTGAGCACATGAAAAGATGCTCAGTATCACTAATAATAAGGGAAATGCAACTCAAGACTACAATGAGATATGACTTCACACACATTAGGATGGCAATTATAAAAACAAACCCAGAAAATAACAAGTGTTGGTGAGGATGTGGAAAACTTAGAATTCTTTTTCTTTTTTTAAATTCATGATAGAGAGTACAGGTATGTGTGTGTGAGAGAGAGAGAGAGAGAGGCAGAGAGAGAGAGGCAGAGAGAGAGAGAGACACTCCACAAGGTCTGGTAAAGTCACGATCTCCTTCCTACAGTTCTCCAACGTATTAGGTCCTGGGCTCTCATGGCATCTTCCAGGCCAGAACTTTGAACCTTGGTTACATGTGGGATGAGGCTTCTCTTGAGCAGCATGTGACCACTGCCTTACAAAACTGGCCCTGATAAATTGAAATTCTTATACACTGAGAGAATATAAACCAGTATAACCACTGTGGAAACCAGTATATTGGTTCCTCAAAAATCTAATAACGGCAATTCCACTCTTCAGAATAATCAAGAGAACTGAAAGTTGAGTCTCAAAGAGATACATGCACACCAATGTTCACAGCAGCATGATTCACAATAGCTAAAGCATGAAAGCAATGCAAGGGTGTGTGGACAGATGAATGGACAATCAAAATGTGGTAAATGCACACACAGGAACACTATTCAGCCTTAAGAGAGAAGGAAACTCTGACAGAAACTACAACATGGATGAGCCTTGAAGATATTATGGTGAATGAAATAAGCCAGTCACAAATACTGTATGAGTCCACTTCCATGAGGGATCTAGAGTGGTCAAAATTAGAGACAGACAGTAGTAGACTGGTGTTTTCTAGGGTGATGGAGAGGAGGAAATAGTTATTATTTAATGGGTACAGAGCTTTGGTATTACACAATGAAGCAAACTCTGGAGATGGATGATGGTGCTGCCTGCACAACATTGTGAATGTCTTTAAGACATTTAAAAATGGCCAAGATGGTGAAAGTTATGTGCATTTTAATGCAGTAAAAAACAATTGGAAAAATTATATTTCTATTTTTGAAACTTCCTGTGAATTTGCAATTATTTGAGAATAAAAGGTCAAAACAACAGAGTTTCAACAAGATTGAGGTATTCCAAAAGAATATGTCTCTAAAGAGAATGTCAGTTGTCATGTGCAGTAAGCCCCTAAAAATGTAAGGATGTAGGAAACATCTGATGGCAAAATGTTATGTCACTGGACTCCCATGTAGTCAACTGCAGTTCAAGTCTCAGACCCAGCAGCTTAAAACTCATACCTGGAGCATGTGTGTGAATGCTCAAGATCCTGAGAGGAGAATAGAGTAGAAAGGACTGCACCGTGGCCAGCCTCCTGGGGGATTATTTCTCATTTTCTGTCTCTCTCTGGTGAGCACACGTGCCCTATAGCAAAAATATCTCTCTAAAACAAACAAAAAAAGTCAGGATATATGCTTTTGGACAAGTACAGATCCCTCAATAATACAGGTACAAAGTGTCTAAAGGAGAAGAAAGAATGACAAAACAAACTCAACACACACACACACAGAAATAATTTGTGAGAAGAGAAAATTTGCAAGGTCTTTTTTTAGCTTTACATTCCTAAAGTTGCTGGATAAAACTATAATTGGTGTACACTTTTTATTATTAAAAAAAATTAACTAGGTCTTTCATACAATTAAGTTAAGTCAGGTTAAGGTAGGACCCAACTTGAAAGCAAAAGGTTATATTTGTAGCTAATTTTATATTCAGAACACTTGGGGAGAAGTTTTGATTACTCAGTCACATTATACAGAACTTACTCAAGACATTAAATTTATAGAAAAAATTAGTAATTTTATTTTGACAAAGGTTAAGTTTCTTTGATGACTTTGTTTCAATCCCAAAAGCCAAATGCTGAAAAGTTAATGTGCTGTTGTTACAAATGTCTTTCTTAAGAACATTTTGTAATTGCATTAATAATCTTTTGTTTTTTCAAAAAAATTCAATAGTGTGAGGAGAACCATTGTGTAGGTATTTAATTTTTCCCCAATGACAAACTTTTTTCTTCTTAGTGATATAAAATTTTAAAAACTAACACTTGAGAATAATGAAGAAAACTCTTTAAGCAATTCTAGATCACAGATGGGTTCAGGCAAGTGTCTCCTTTACACGGGTGTTTTTTCTTTTTCTTTGTTTTTTGGAGAGGTTTTTTTCACTATAGGGCGCATGCGCTCGCCAGACAGACAGAGAGAGACATAGAGACAGAAAGCGAGAAATCACCCCCCGGGGGGATGGTCACACCACAATCCCTTCTTCTCCATTCTCCTCTCTGGATCTTGGGCATGCACACACACGCGCCCAGTGTGAGTTTTAAGCCACCGGGTCCAGGATGCGAACCACGGTCGACTACTTGGGAGTCCAACGACATAGCCATTACACTAACTGCTGGTTCCCACGGGTGTTCATTTTATAGTGAATTGCTAATACCGTTGGGAAAAGTCATTAGATACAAGAATTTATGTTATAAAGGGACAAGGTAGTGTGTGTCCTTCTAGACTTGGACCTTTTGAATTAAATATTTACTGGTATTGATCTTATATCAGCAAGTCTGGTAAATCACATCTATGAGAAGTACTGAAAGTCACATGGCAACACAGAGCATATCATGGAAGGAGTAATGTAATGACTGGACCAGAGAGGTTTTCCCTGAGGAAAGTGAGGTGTGAGCCCAGCTCTGAAGAATGAGTAAGAGCTAACTATATTATACCCAAGAGAATTTAAAACATGGCTACATGAAAACTTGTGCCTGTGTGTCCATAGCTGCATTATTCCTACCAGCCAAGAAGTTCAAAGAGTCCAATGACTGACATTTGAGGAATGAACAAGGTGTAGCATGTCTGCAGAATGGAATGGTGTTCTGCCAAAAATGGAATTTAAATACTGATTCTATTGCAATATGGATGAATCTAGAAAACATGCTAAGTGAAAGAAACCTATGCACACTTCATATCTATGAGTAATCCATAATAAGCACATCCACGCAGACAGGAAATAGATTAGGTTGCCAGGAACTGGAGAAGGGAGAATGAGGAATGACTTTCTATTTTAATTGTCAGAAAGACACAGAGTATGAGAGGGAGAGGAAGAAAGTACTACTTCCAATGGGGCATGGTCATGTCACAATCACTTTTCCATTTCTCCAAGAAATTAGGATGTCGGGCACACTCACACACACGCACCTGGCACATTTTACAAGTATCTGGACAGGTATTTGAACCACAGTCAATCATGTGGGTTCTTGCTTCCTTAACCACTGGGCTGTGGAGTTCACCCCAGGGTTTCTTCTTGGGATATGTTCTAAAATTAGATGATGATGATATTCATGCAACTTGGCAAATACAACAAGCAACACTGAATTTTAAACTTTAAAAGGATGAATGTTCTGGTATGTGAATTATAACAAAACAAAAACCAAGTATACAATTTTTTAAAATATAATAGAAACAGCCAGACAACTTAAAGGAACTGAGAGGAGCCTGATGTTGCTCAAGCAGTGCCAAGAAGATCATGGACAAAGCTAGAAAAGAGAGGGGGGCCAGACCAGGCAGTATCTCATGGGGTGCCAGGTCTGTTTTCCATTTTACCCTCTAATGGTATCCATTACTCTGATACCTCAGTTGTATATTCTGGCCCAACTCTAACAAATCTTGTTTGCCATTTTTTCCCCATAAAGTACTCACTCCTCAATCAACTCTGCCTCCTTGTCTCTAAATGGACCATATTTATTTTGCCTTTACATCTTTTCCACATTGTTCCACACGTAAACTACCTCTGTCTGACCTGCTCTGCCTTCTGGAAAGAGACAGTGCATACCTCACAGGGTGGGGGTGGGGAACCTTTTTTAGCCAATCACCTGGAGGACCATTTTGGAAGCAAGAGGTGAGGTTCCTACACACAGTATAGATTTGTTAAAAAAAAAATAGTCACAGAGATTTGGCTCCTAATAATTTTAGTTTGAGAGTTCTTGGGAAAGAGAGAAAAGAAAGAGATACCCACCCCTCCCCCCCCAAAAAAAGATCCTGAGTCAGGGAAGTAAGACAAACAGTGAGGGTCTGCCTATGGGTGGGACACATGCGAAGAATTAGACTTTCATGTTTTCCTTTGCATTTGGGGAACACATACAGTGTATGTCCACCTTGAAATTCTTTCTTCTTTTTCTATGCTATAGTTATCATAGATAGTAGTTATCCCCCAAATTTAGTGAACATCATAGCGATGACTAATTCATTGATTGTTGGCCAAATCCTGCCGTCTGTTTCTTTCTGGGTATCCTAGAGTTAATACTGGTTTTTCTCAGACCACTGCCAAAACAGGATAACTATCTGGCCAGTGTCTTCCTTCATAGAAAACATATTGAGTTCCTTCCAGATACCAGACCATTTTTTATTATAGGTTCTGGTTATTCTGGAGCCTATAACACAGAGAGCTTGGCCTCGGAGCCTATAAGGCAGAGAACTAGATATCCTATTCCACATCACTCTCCAACATTTACTGAACTGCATCTGCTTGCCATGCACCAGGCTACACATTGGGTTGGAACAGAAGATACTCAAGAGGACCTTTGGCAAATCTTGCTTAATGGAGTTGCCCACTGCTTTGTGAAAAATGTAGAGCAAACTAGAGTTAGTGACTCAGAAGTAAATCACTGAAGATTCTGCAATAGCAGACAGACTTGCCAACTCTTGGTCTCCTCGCAATGACACAGGAGAGGAAGGGAACCAAGGGGGAAAAGAAGGAAGCAAAACATTTAAGGGACACAAAAATGGAAACTTATCTGTTGATGATAATGTGTATGATAACATCTTTAACTGGATTAACATACATGTATTCATGCTATTAAAACCCCCTTTCTAGTATGCCAAACCTAACTCTTGGTAGTGGGGAATTTCATGGTCACCTCAGTCCTATGGAGGACAGGAGTCAGTCTCCTAAGGTGCAAAAATGAGCTGATAGACTCCTTTGATTTGGTCATAGATGTAGACCCTGCCTAAGGGATTCCAAACAGCTCACACCTGCACCTAGACTCATTTTGCTCATCATAAACAAGGGGAAATGATTGAGTTTTATATTTTATTATAGAATACTAATGGGACTTCAAAAACATACTTTTCATTTTGAAAGAGTTTGACTCACAGAGTTCCCACCTTATTTTCACTCAGTGTTTTCAATGATAATACAGGACCACAGTAAGTTGTCCAAACCAAGAATCAACAATAGTAAATATATGATAAACTCAGCTATTTCACTAGCTTGCAGATGTACACTTTTTCCTTCTTTGTGTATAGTTCTATGAAATTTTATCACACTTGTATATTCTAGTAATTATCACTCCAATCAGGGTATAAAAGTATCCTATCAGCACAAAAAAAGCTGTTGTCTCTTACCATTTGTACCCTCTCTTCCAACACTCATCCTTGACAATCACTGGTCCATCTCTATCACTGTAACTCTGTCACTTTCAAAATACGGATTACATCTCTCTTATCTGAAATGATTGGAACTAGGAATGTTTCGGATTTCAATTTTTTTTTTGATTTTGGAATATTTGTATATAAAAGCCAAGATTCTGGGGGATGGGACCATGTCTAAACATAAAATTCATTTATGTTCCATCTACATCTTACATGCATAGTTTAAACATAATTTTATATAATATTTTTGTATTTTGGTGTTTTCACTGTGACCTATCACATGTCAGGTGTGTGATTTTCTACTAGTTTCATCATGTTGATGCTAAAAATATTTGGGTTTTGGAGCATTTGGGATTTGGGATTTTCAGATTAGATTAGGGATGCTCAACCTGTAAATGAACTTTTAAAATATAAGTTCAGTGTCTTCCTGAAAGGCGAACAGTTTAATTTTTTTTTTGGGGGGGGAGAGGGGAGGAGAATAAAGGAGCTTATAATTAATATTATTTCCTGCCAACAAACTCCGTGTTCCTTTTCTTTGCATTTGTACTCAACATTTTAAACTCTTTGATGAGAACTCCACTTCCGAGTGGAGACCATCTCATGGATTTCAGATTTATCACTTCCCTGTCCCCAGCCTATCTCCAGCCCCACCCCAGTAAGAAGGGAAAGATTAATGCACATTTCTAGCAGGCCCCAGAGCTCAGGGTGCTCCTGCTGGCACAAGAGGAAAAAAGAAGCCAAAGAAGAAAAGCAATCTAGACAGTTCTGCTTCAGGTCCTCTTTTGGCTGCAGCAGAACAAATAGAGATTTATTTCAGGCTCTGGAGATTTTGGAAAGCTCCTGAAAGATAAGACTGTGAAGATATTTCAGACACTGGCACACATGGCCACAGTCACTGGAGGTCACAGTCACTCCAGGTCAGTGTGGCAGATGATATCTTTCAATTTTTTTTTAATGGATTGAAAAAACAACAGTGACCCCTAAATATGTTCTACTATGATTCTTCCAGCATGCTCAGTGGAAGTTTCTGACTATCTTTCTATGGAAATCCAAGTGGGCACAGTCACGACATTCTGAAGTTACCAGATGTAATCTCAGGCAAGACGGTGAAGGAACAATTTCAGAGTCTGTGTCATGCCACAGTGTGGAGAAGCTGCCTGAAAAGAAACTAATGCCAAGTCATGAGGCCAAAAGTATGCAGTCCTAATACATTCCTGGGACTCTCATCTTACTAAAATATTCTGGAACACTCTCTATGAAATGAACAGACTATATATACAGCTCCTATTCACTTACATAAGTACAGAAAGTAAAGAATTAAATATGTATGCACCAAGGAGTAGGAGAAGATCAGTTAATGAGATTCTTAAATGAGTTTGCATTTTTTCAGTCAACAAATATGTTCAACTTTGGTTTCAGTTCAGTTTGACACACAGGCAGGGAATGCCTGCTTCTGTGTGGTGGGCGTCATGCCACTTAGGATGCTGCTTTCTGCTCTGTGGAAGTAGAAAGACACAAGATCTCTCCTCAAGATCTGTGGACGTCATTCTTTCTAGTCAAAGGAGGGATGACTATAGAGGAAAGGAACGGATGTCATCACAGGCGGAAGCTTGTGTTCCATCCCTCTTCATCACATTCCCTGTCATTCTCCGAAGATCTGAAAGTTCACTTTGAACCGTCTACACTCATAGGGGTTCTCTGAATATTTGCTCTCTCTCTTTTCTCTGCCTTTTTCCTCCCACTGTCCTCTTCACACTTGATTAAAGTATCATCCACTCTTTCTCCTTTTGACCCAATGATATTTATCCAAACTTTAAAGGGCCAGTTCAAATCCCAGTATCTCCATGATACCTTTCTTAACTTTCGGCCAACTCCCAGACTCCCCTGAAATCCCATAAAAGTGGTATTTATCATTTGCTCAATACTCATTAAGAGCCAAGTATTTTAGTATATAATATCTCATTTAATCCTCACCATGAAGGGAGGAAAGCTTTGAAATAATAGGGAAACCTCAGGAAACCCAAGATATCCTTATAGCTGGGAGTGTTTTAGACAGTTATGATTCTCAAGCACAAGATTATTCATGATTTGCCCTCCTTGTCTGCATCTCTCATTTATAGCTTCTTACACCCCTTGTTACTTTTACCCAATGTCTGATAAATCATTATCAGATAGGGAGACATCTCTAACTTATCTTGCTCTTCAGAGTGCCTTTTAAATAGCAACCATATAATAATTAATACTTGATTATTAGTACTTAATAATGAAGTAGTTGCCTTGTTTCCCTTTTTATCCCACTCCAGGTTTGTCTGACTAAATAATCTTTTAAAGAGGTTCCCTTCTCAAGAAAGAAGCTATGGTGTAAAGTATACTCCTTGAGAAGGCAACCCTTAGCCATTCACAGGACAGGGACACGTAGAGGTCAGAGGCAGGGACAGACTAGGAATCTGACTCCCTCCCTGCTATGGGTGCTGCCCTGGTCATGTCTGGCAGTCATGAGACAAGAAAAGTGCAGAGTGACATGGATCTTTAGAAACAAACATCCATTCAGTCCCCACACTACAGACAACATGCCCAAAGTCCAGTGAAAAAGTGGCTCAGCAGTTTTCTAGCATAATGTTCTTCCCTCTGTGTCTTAGGGTCTATCATTCAAATAACTTATTTTTTCCCCTTAATTACAGAAACAAGCATATTCAATGCCAAAATTACCAAATATACCAGAGGTCTTCAAAAAGTTCATGAGAATTACATATGCGGTCATCAGAAAAATCATGATGCATTTTTGATTAGAAAAACAGAACGAAAATACATCTTAACTTTTCCAATGACCCAATATTATGAAAAATTGAATACATGAATTTCAAACATTGTTTGCACCAGAATGTACTGGTACTGTAATTCTACTTTTTGAAGCCCCCTCATTCTGAAAAGTATGAAAAAGAAAAGGGAATTACACCAAGACACTGCTAACCCCACTGTCTGTATCAGGCTTTGTAAGACACCACTGTCCACAGTTCTTGCTTTATCTTAACACCATTGGCTGCCTAAGTCTTCAGGTATAGGGCCTTGCTCTAACCTGCCCTCATTATTCCTTCGATGTGCCAGTGTTGGTCCTACCATCTCCCACCCTGCTTCTTTCCACCTCGGTTACTCTGCCTTTAACTCAGCTTAATCGTCTCTTTCTCTACAGAAAGCTGTCCTCTTCTCCAAGGTGAGTCTGGCTTCTCCCTCATGCAATTTCTTTGTACCGTGTGTATTTCTCCTCCTCTGTACTTACCAGCTTTCCAATTACTTCTTTCCTTTCTGTCTTCCCTTATGATGTCATTGCTCTTTTCACCCCTTGTGCCCACCACTGTGCCCACACTGCCTAACAGATGCTTGAATAAATGCGGGCAGAAAGAATAAATGACTACTATTACTGTCAGCTATTTACTTCCCATTTTTTCTCTCTCCTTTCTTTCACTTTGTCTGTCTGTCTCTCTCTCTCTCTCCACTTCCACTTAACTATGCTCATAATTCATGTGATAAACCTTTAGTAAGGTCCATGAAATTTACTGCTTTTTCTGCTTTTTTGAAGGTTAACATGGCAATTTACCATTTCAAAACTTTTTGCATGCAAGTATGAAAGCTATTTTTAAATAATTGCATACACTAGCATATAAGTTGTAATAAAATTTACATATTTTCCTTTTATTGGCCATTCTAGATTTTCTAATTTTTTGAAATATGACTAACACTGCAGTCAACGTGCAAACAACTGTTTGCATTTTATATTCTTTTTAAAATAGATTCCTAAACGTAGAATAAATGGGTTAAGGAAAACAAACATTAAAAAAGTAAAAAATAAACAAAAACTGCATGAAATATGGAAGTAATTGCTTGTTTGTTTTTTTCTTTCAAGTTTTTGATATAGGGTGCGTGCATGTGCCAGTTAGAAAGGGAGAGAAAGTGAGAGGGAGAGAGTGAAAAATTACCCCTTGGGCAGATGATCATACCATGATCCCTTCTCTTCCATTCTCCTCTCAGGATTTGGGGCACACACTCACATGCGCCTGGCTGCTAGGTTCAAAAATTGAACATCACCGTCTGCCATGTGAGACCCATTTGTCTAATTAATACTTGATTATTAGTACTTAATAATGAAGTAGTTGCCTTGTTTCCCTTTTTATCCCACTCCAGGTTTGTCTGACTAAATAATCTTTTAAAGAGGTTCCCTTCTCAAGAAAGAAGCTATGGTGTAAAGTATACTCCTTGAGAAGGCAACCCTTAGCCATTCACAGGACAGGGACACGTAGAGGTCAGAGGCAGGGACAGACTAGGAATCTGACTCCCTCCCTGCTATGGGTGCTGCCCTGGTCATGTCTGGCAGTCATGAGACAAGAAAAGTGCAGAGTGACATGGATCTTTAGAAACAAACATCCATTCAGTCCCCACACTACAGACAACATGCCCAAAGTCCAGTGAAAAAGTGGCTCAGCAGTTTTCTAGCATAATGTTCTTCCCTCTGTGTCTTAGGGTCTATCATTCAAATAACTTATTTTTTCCCCTTAATTACAGAAACAAGCATATTCAATGCCAAAATTACCAAATATACCAGAGGTCTTCAAAAAGTTCATGAGAATTACATATGCGGTCATCAGAAAAATCATGATGCATTTTTGATTAGAAAAACAGAAAGAAAATACATCTTAAATTTTCCAATGACCCAATATTATGAAAAATTGAATACATGAATTTCAAACATTGTTTGCACCAGAATGTACTTGTACTGTAATTCTACTTTTTGAAGCCCCCTCATTCTGAAAAGTATGAAAAAGAAAAGGGAATTACACCAAGACACTGCTAACCCCACTGTCTGTATCAGGCTTTGTAAGACACCACTGTCCACAGTTCTTGCTTTATCTTAACACCATTGGCTGCCTAAGTCTTCAGGTATAGGGCCTTGCTCTAACCTGCCCTCATTATTCCTTCGATGTGCCAGTGTTGGTCCTACCATCTCCCACCCTGCTTCTTTCCACCTCGGTTACTCTGCCTTTAACTCAGCTTAATCGTCTCTTTCTCTACAGAAAGCTGTCCTCTTCTCCAAGGTGAGTCTGGCTTCTCCCTCATGCAATTTCTTTGTACCGTGTGTATTTCTCCTCCTCTGTACTTACCAGCTTTCCAATTACTTCTTTCCTTTCTGTCTTCCCTTATGATGTCATTGCTCTTTTCACCCCTTGTGCCCACCACTGTGCCCACACTGCCTAACAGATGCTTGAATAAATGCGGGCAGAAAGAATAAATGACTACTATTACTGTCAGCTATTTACTTCCCATTTTTTCTCTCTCCTTTCTTTCACTTTGTCTGTCTGTCTCTCTCTCTCTCTCCACTTCCACTTAACTATGCTCATAATTCATGTGATAAACCTTTAGTAAGGTCCATGAAATTTACTGCTTTTTCTGCTTTTTTGAAGGTTAACATGGCAATTTACCATTTCAAAACTTTTTGCATGCAAGTATGAAAGCTATTTTTAAATAATTGCATACACTAGCATATAAGTTGTAATAAAATTTACATATTTTCCTTTTATTGGCCATTCTAGATTTTCTAATTTTTTGAAATATGACTAACACTGCAGTCAACGTGCAAACAATTGTTTTCATTTTAGATTCTTTTTAAAATAGATTCCTAAAAGTAGAATAAATGGGGTAAGGAAAATAAACATTAAAAAAGTAAAAAATAAACAAAAACTGCATGAAATATGGAAGTAATTGCTTGTTTGTTTTTTTCTTTCAAGTTTTTGATATAGGGTGCGTGCATGTGCCAGTTAGAAAGGGAGAGAAAGTGAGAGGGAGAGAGTGAAAAATTACCCCTTGGGCAGATGATCATACCATGATCCCTTCTCTTCCATTCTCCTCTCAGGATTTGGGGCACACACTCACGTGCGCCTGGCTGCTAGGTTCAAAAATTGAACATCACCGTCTGCCATGTGAGACCCATTTGTCGTAATCACCATGCCACCTGGCTGGCCTATAGGCAATAATTTCCAGAAGCCTAAAGTGTATTCTTGCCCCAGCACATTTCTTTATACGAAAGTGTTTGTCTCTGAATAATTCATAACAATAAATCAGACCTTGAAATGTATAGTCACAAGCCAATGTCACTGAAGAACTCAATGGTCACAATTTTGATGACCAAACCTATTGCAGGGACCAGCAGATGGTGTAATGGTTACATTGCTGGACTCACACATAGTCAACTGTGGTTTGAGGCCTGGAACCAGCAGATTAAAACTCATGCTGGGCACATATGTGTGTGTGCCCAAGAAGAGATTGGACAAGAAGGGATTGTGATGTGGCCACCCCCTGGAGGGATGATTTCTCACTTTCTGTCTGTCTCTCTGGTGAGTGCATGTGCCCTATAGCAAACAAACAAACAAACAAATGTATTTTGGTAACCTCCAACCTTTGTTCTTGCTATTCTCTACTCCTTTCCACCTCTTTAAGCACAATTCATGCTTCAAGATCTGGTTCAAATTATGCTTCTCAGTAAAACTCATTTTAAAAAATAATTGATACATTTATTTATATTAATTTGACCAGCGAGGGTCAGAACAAGGGGGAGGGGAATGAGAAAGCATGCTGCTAGGTTCAGAACTCAAACCACAGTCAGCCATGTGGCAGTCCAGTGCTCTTAACCACCATGCCACCTGACAGCCTTGAAAACCAGTTCATTTTATACTTCTTATCTGCCTATTTCTAGGTATATTTGCCAACCTTTATGTTAAGGTGCAAATGCCTGAACCTCATCTAATACTTTTCTATTTTCTTATGGCTCTTAGCAGACTCCAAGGATACAGTAGAATTCCTTAAGATATAAAGGTTGATTGACAGATGTGGAGAATTCCTAGTGCTTTTAGAATGTGTGGCAAGTTCTCACTTCGAGAAATTTCCCTGTCTGGTTGGAGCTGCCCAGCTTTCCCAACTCAGGGTTTGACACGATTGCCATGTGGGTAAAGTCAAGTCCTTTCTGAGATTTTTAGTTGAAGCTATGGAGCAAGGGTATTTCTATTAGAGCACTAAGCCACGGGGACGATGCAGCTTGAAACTATGGAGGTCAGGTACCCTCCCCATGGACAAAACCCATCTGGGAGTAAAATCAACACAGGGGAAAGCAGAGCCTAAGGAAGGGAATAGAATTCTGAAGACATTGCTTGAACATCTGAATTTACCTGCCATAAGATGCAAGCTCTGCCCCTTGAATTTCCTTCATACAAAAGGATTAAAAAATTAGTGGAAAAATGCAATTAAAGTTCAAGTTTATTTAGGTACAATTTTTTTGAAATCCATGTGTTTTTTTATAATATGTATTTTGCATAAAATTGTTTTTTTCCCCCCTTGGAGAGGTTTTTGTTATAGGGTGCATGTGCTCGCCACACAAAAAGAGAGAGAGAGAGAGATAGAAAGCGAGAAATCACCCTCTGGGGGGGATGGCCACACCGCAATCCCTACTCTTTCAGTCTCCTCTCAGAATCTTGGGCATGCACGCACACGTGTCCTTCGTGAGTTTAAGCCACTGGGTCTGGGACTCAAACTGCAGTTGACTACGTGGGAGTCCAGCGACATAGCCATTACAGCTGCTGGTCCCTGAAATTGATTTTTAATTGGCCAAGGTCATGTGTGTTTTCCAGGCATAGTGTGTAAGCACCCCCGTCTATGGTGTGTGATCACATCCCAATCCCTTCTCTTCCATTTTTCCATCCTTTCAGGAATTTGGACACACACGCATGCATGCATGCACTGGGTGTTTTTCATGCTGGTGGGGCTGTGATTTGAACTGTAGTTGACCATGTGGGATTCAGTTCCCTTAACCACTAGGATATGGGGCCAACCCTTCCATGAACTTTTTGAAGAAACCACATAAAGGAACCAGTAAA